>NC_058133.1:166994131-167038942 GCF_016433145.1 Gracilinanus agilis | reverse complement strand
CCCCACCCTCCTTCACTCCCCCTCCTCATGCTCTCTTCCACCTCCGCTCCCTCGGCCAAGCCTCACCTCACCTCCTCCCGCCCGCTACTCTGCCTCCTCGGCCCTTTTCTCATCCCTTCCCATTCCCGCCCACACCTCCCTCACCCTCCAGGCCTCACCCGCCACCCCCGGGATGCGCCGCACTCCCCGCGGACATGGCGACAGGAACAGATCAACCACCCGCCAACTACCACCCCACACCACTAACACCCCCTCCCCGTCACTTCCGCCCCCAACGTCTTCGCGCACTGCCCTTTCCGGTCGCGAGGCAAAACGCTTCCGGTGGCAGCGCCTCCCAGGATTGGACGTAGTGCGGAAGAAGGTGCAGGAATGGCGGGAGTGGAGGAGTTTCTTGAGGCATGCGCAATGTTCTTTTCCGGTTTCTCGGCCTCTCGCCCCGGACTTGCCTCTAGAGGAGGATGGGTGCGGAATCGCTTTTCTAGGTGGGCGTGGCTTCCTCATCATCTTTGCCTTGGGCCTGTGAGCTGGTTTGGTGGTGACCAAGGTTTAAGTACTCATGCGCCCGAAACATAGCTGGGCCACCCTTATAAAAAGAATTGAGTGTTTTGATCCATGCCAGAAGGGCTACTCTTAAGTAGGCAGTGAAGAAGGGCCATCTACAAACCTCAACTTCTTCAATTCAACAAACTTTTAAAATGTTTTAATATTTTATTTTAACTTTTTTTGGTATTTTCTACATGTATTCAAATATAAAAACAAAAACATGAAAGTATGGAAAACAAGCCATTTCAAAATTTACCTATTAAGAGCTTACTGTGTTCAAAAACAAAAAATGTACTTCTACCTGGGAGAGATACAAAATGGAAATGTAAGCATTACAGTGTTCCCCTTCTCACGATGCTTCTGTCGATGTGGAATCTAGAAACCCCAAACTTGTGGCCTAGTGAGATCTGATGATCCCCAAGTTTTAGGAATAGCTTGTGGTTTGGAGACCCCCCAAAGCTTATAATCTGTTCCCTGTTCCTGTGAGAATCCACCCTGAAGGGAATCTCAGACTAGCAGTTGCAGACTGAATAATGGACCCTAGGGTAAAAGCTAAGTGACTTTATCTCAGTGGGCAGCTTGTCAGTTTTGTAAGCTGAAGGTCCTGAGTTTGATGCCTGAAAGGGGGAAGGTGGTACAATGGGAGAAGCTTCTAAGGCAGGGGTGGGCAACCTTTTTGGCCATGAGAGCCATAAACGCCACGTTTTTTAAAATGTAATTTCATGAGAGCCGTACAGTGCTCACAGTGTGCGCTCCTGTAACAGCGCCTGAAAAAAATTGACTTTATGGCTCCTGCAAAAAGGGCCATATCTGGCCCTCAAAAGAGACATATGTTGCAGACCCCTGTTCTAAGGCAAAAGAATCACTTAGCTTTTACCCTAGGGTCCATTATTCAGTCTGCAACTGCTAGTCTGAGATTCCCTTCAGGGTGGATTCTCACGGGAACAGGGAACAGATTACAAGCTTTGGGGGGTCTCCAACCTACAAGCTATTCCTAAAACTTGGGGTTCATCAGATCTCAGTAGGCCACAAGTTTGAGGTCTCTAGATTCCACATCGACACTTCCATACCATTGAAGGAATAGGCTACATTCATGTGTAGCACAGATTGGAATGTCCTCCTTCAACTCCTTTCAGTTTTTTCTTCCAGGACTGGAGCTGCATTCATGATGGCAAGTCAAGGTTATTTTCCCAAAGGATGGCCATGCTACTTCAATTCAGTCTTCAAGGTCCTAGAGGAATTCCTACTGGGCATGATGCAGAGAAAAAAACTTAACTTCTACTATTCACTACTGTACCTCATAAGCCCCTACTGGTATGCTTTCCATTTAAACAATTAGGATCAAGATGCCATCATTAACTCTTTAATCATGAAATATTTACCAAACAATGCAAAGCAATAATAATAATAGTCTGTTCATAAAAGTGTGTCATATTCACCCACAATGGATACAAAGTCCATGAAGGAAAATAAGGCACAAAAATGATAGAAAACTAACAATGAAGTCAGTGAACAGGGAAATAAATCCTTGTACCTGGAGCAACTCCAGGCTACAGGTCCTTACTGTCTTTATGGTACAGTCTTATCTGGACTTCTCTACTCTCCTGATAGACAAAATTGCTTCTTCAATACTCTCAGGCCACAGTATTCATCTCTTTTCACCTTAAACCTGTACTCTGCAGAGCTTTCCAGATCTGCTCCTTTGGTTGAGTGCTAAGGCAGCATTGCAGTCTTTCAGTGAAAAGCAGATCCCTTAATCACAAATCTATTTAAGTCTGTTCTCTGATTTTGAATAGTTGTTCCCTCTTTAGCTATAGAGGGCAATAAAGAGCAAAGTAGGCAAACCTCAAAGGAGTTTCCCCACTTTCAAGGTATGCCATTGTTGCTGAATCGTTTTTTTTTTTTTTTTTTCTGTCATGTCTGACTGTTCTGTGATCCCTTTTAGGGTTTTCTTGACAAACAAATTGGAGTGGTTTGCCTTGTCCTCATTTTATAGATGAGAAAACTGAGGCAAACAGGGTTGTGACTTGCACAGGGTCACATAGCCAGTAATTTGTCAGATTCCAGATTTGAAATCTAGTCTTCCTGACCACCGGCTCAGCACTGCACCTCCTAGCTGCCCTTTTTCAAAGTATAGATAGTGCTAAAACTAAGGCTGCCTTTCCCTAGTCAGCCCTTCAAACAGTAAAAAATTCTGCTTTCTCCAATTAGCTCCCAAGATCAGTTGGAACACCCTCCAATCAGATCAGCTCCCTGTATCAACAGCAGAGGCCATGCCTCATTAGTTAGCTGGAATGGACTAGGGCAGGGGTCCGCAATGTATGGCTCTCGGGCCATATCTGGCTCCACCTCCCAACCGGCCAGTCTGGGCAGAGCCCCTGGATGTGCCCCAGGATGTGCCCCAGGGGGCCCTTCAGCCCCAGCCCCATATTCCAGCCCCTTCCGCCTCCATCCTCCTCCTTCCACAGGCGTTTATGGCTCTCACTGCCAAAAAGGTTGCCTACCTTTGGACTAGGGCCTCTAGGCTATTTTCTTTTGACTTCTGTGGATTGTTTTAGCTTCTGTAAACAGCTTATCTCATTGGCTTTTTTAAAAAACCCTTGCCTTCTGTCCTTGGATCAATACTAATTATAAGTTCCAAGATTCATAAGGGCTAGGCAGCTGGGGTTAAGTGATTTGTCCAGGGTCACACAACTAGGAAGTACCTCGGACCCACATCTCCAGCCCTGGCTCTCTTTCCACTGAGCTACCTTGCTGTCCCATCTCATTGGCTTCTATCTTCTAATTCCCCAGCTTCTCATGTGGCTTTTCAATCAGCTCTCCGGCCACAAATTAGGTATTCCTCCTTTTCAATTACCCACCTCCATATTAGGTTGAGAAGCATCAAGTGTGGCATAAGTAGTTCATGTTCAATTTTCTCAATTTCCAAATAGTTCTCTAACTCATTTCCCCAGAAAGCAACTTCCACATACTAAAATCAGTCATATGTAAATTAGATACTGGCAACCAATGCCTTGCAACCATCAGTCAGTAATTTTGCCAGAAGATATCCAAGGGCTATTTTCACTTAAGTCCTCTCAGAGTGATGTATCTCTCTTCAATATGTTTTTCCGTTTCTCACTCAAATGCATATTTTATTCTTCTCTCAATAAGTTAAACATCCCTGTAAGGAAAGGGCTTATTCAGAGTAATGTGTAATTATAATTAAGATTCATATAGCACTTCTCAGGTTTCCAAAATGCGCCACAAAGATTATCTCACTTGATCAGCATAACAACTCTGTCAGGAAGTACAAAGTAAAGTTATTATTATACCCATTTTACTGGCTAGGGAACTGAGGTTGAAAAAAATTGAAATGACTTGATTAAGGTGACACAGCTGATAGTAGAATTCAATCCAAGGTCTTCTTTGCTGCAAATCCACCACCCAAAACAATGTTCCCATTGCTTATCATGTTTATGATAAGCATATCTATGATAAGGACACCAGAAATGTGCAAAGTTCTATGTGACAATTAAGCAGGAAGGGTGTTTATAGACCTGGAATGAGGGAATGGTTTGTAGAGGAAAGGGTATTTGGATTTATATTTCAAGCCTGATTTTGTGAAGATAGGATTTACTCTCCCCTTGCCTATTTTTAGCTAAACAAATCAAGAACTCAAAGCACCTCTACTTAACACTAAGTAAGAGTTTGTTGCTTGAATAAGGCTTTGCACCTCTTCTGCAGTGTTCCCTTTCCAATTCTTCCTTCTATAGCTCTAATTTCTTTTCCAGTTTTTACCTCTAGTACTCTCATTCCATTTGTAAAAACATTTTTTAATTTTTGCTTCATCTCTTCCAAGAATTCTAGTTTAGCTTGCCCTCCCTCAAGCAGTGTTTTTTCCTAAGGTAATGTTTATAGAAGTTTTGAAGCCATTCTCTTCTTTGTATTTTGATTATCTTTACCATCATAATTGCTCATTATGGTGCGGTTCTTTTTTTTTCCCTTTATTTGTCCATTCTTTAAGGCACTTGATATTAGAGCTGGGCTCTTTGCACTTCTGGAGGGAAGGTCTCAGCTGATCCTGGCACTAACTTTATTGAATGTTGTATTATTCTAGGATCCTAGGGACAGGCAGGGGACCAGCAAACTTTCAGTGCTCTGGGGCAGTGGTTCCCAAACTTTTTTGGCCTACTGCCCCCTTTCCAGAAAAAATAATACTTAGCACCCTGGAAATTAATTTTTTAAAATTTTAATAGCAATTAATAGGAAAGATATATGTATTAATGTTTCTACCTTCTTCGTAAAATATAGTAAAGAAAGGTGTAAATTAGAAACATTGAACTTTGAAATTATGAAACTATTTATTGACCTAAACTATTCACTGCCCCCAAATGCACCTGTGGCCATCACCATCCCCTGGATCGCTGCAGCACCCACTTTGGGAATTACTGCTCTAGGGCTAAGCCTGATATCTGCCTCACTGTTCTGAGCACTATAAGTCTTCTGACCTAGGTTTGGGTCTAAGCAAGAAAAGAGAGAGAGCTGCTGGGCTCAACCCCTATCAGTGAAATGAAAATCTCTGCTGGGTCAGACCAAGGGAACTGGACTGGGAAAACTGTCCTTATTACAGTAAACCAATTCAATTGTTAACAGGATTGCTGCTGCTGCTACTGCTACTGACTTCTGAACTTCCTCCTTTCTCCACACACACCTCCCCGTTGAGGAATTTCTATGAAGATCTCCTCATTCTGTCCTGTACTTATGTCCCAAATGAAGGAAAGAGGCAACTAAGTACACTCCCTAGCTGTGTGACCTGGAAAAATGACTTAACCCCTATTGCCTAGTTCTTACTACACCAATACTTAGTATTGAGTCTAAGACAGAAGATAAGGGTTTAAAAAAAAAGGCAACTAAAAATACCATAATCTTTGACTCAGAGGCCCAACATTAGGCATCTTCTTCATAAGGAAGAATAAGTATATAGAATAGAGAGAGGCATGGGAAGACTTTCATAACCCAGCCACCTCTTACCCTTCCAGTCTTTTTACATCTTAGTCCCCAACATTTATTCAGTGATCCAGTGACACTGCATTCCTGGCTGTTCTATGATCAAGACACTCCATCTCTTGGTTCCAGGCATTTTCTAGGGTCCCTCATGCCTAAAATCTTCTTCCTCTTCAACTCTATCTGCTGACTTTTCTGGCTTCCCAACTGAAATTCTGTCTTTTAAAGGAGGATTTTCCTAACACCTCAATTCTAGGGCCTTCCTTTTGTGAATTATTTCCTATTTCTCTCATATGTATTTTCTTTTGTATACATTTCTTTGTATGTTGTCTCCCTTTTAGATTGTAAACTCCTCGAAGGCAGGGACTGTCTTTTGTATCCTTTTTATCTTCAGAACTCATGACAGTGCTTGGCTCTTCCCCTATTATATATCCTGGAGAGCAATAACTTTCTTTCTTTTTTTGTATTTGTATCCTCTGCATTTATCACATAGTAAGTAGCATAGTTAGCCCTTAATAAATGTTTATCAGATATTGATATAGATATCTGGATATCATCTGTATAGAGATAATATTTAAATTCATAGGAACTGTTAAGATCACCAAAAGAGAGTATAAAAGGAAAAGAACCTTGGGAGAGCCTCCAGTTTAGTGGGTATAACCTGGATGAGGATCCTGAAAAAGAGATTGATGAGTCAGTGGTTGAAAGAAAACCTGGAGAGAGCAATGTCACTAAAAACTTGGAGAGGAGAGATTATCCAGGAGAAGAATGTAATTGATAGTGTCAATAGTTACCGAGAAGTCAAAAAACCATAAGGGTTGAAAAAAGATCATTATATTTGGCAATTAAGAGAATACTAGTAATTATAGAGAAAGCAGTTTCAGTGATGAGGTCATAAGCTAGATTGCAGAGTGTTTAGATGTCAGTGAGAGAAGAGGATATGGAAGCACTTAGTATAAACTGCTTTTTCAAGCAACTTAACCATGAAGGATAGGAATATAGGACAATCACTAGTAGGAATGTTTGGGTCAAATTAAGGTGTTTCAAGGATGAGGGAAAGATAGGATTATTTGCAAGTGGCAGGGAAAGAGCCAGTTGAAAGGGAAAAACTGAAGGTGAGAGAGTGGGGATATTAGAGGGGGCAATCTGTTGGAGAAGGCAGGAGGGGATAGGTTAAAAGTGAATAGTGAGAGGTTTGTTTTGACAAGTAGAAAAGGCATTTCTTCTTGTGACACCGAGGTAAAGGAGTAGATGGCATTGGGCAAGCTGAGTAAAGTAAGATATAGCAAAGTCAATATCCTGTAATCTCTTCCAATAGATTGGGTGGAATTCATCAAATTGACTAAGGGCACCTTGATCAACCAACTCTATTACAGTATATACAACACATAACATATATACATAATATATAATAGTGTTAGATTTTGTAGTGTCTTACAGGCCAGCCTATAGCATTTTAATTTTATCATGGAGGGAAAATGGAGTACCAAAGGTTTTTGAATAGGCTAGGCCCAAGGTTATTTTGGCAGCTTCGTGGAGAATGGACTAGAGAGGAGAGAGACTTGAAGAAGGTAGACCAATTATTACAGCATCTCAGGGAGAGGGGGAAAAGTCCTGAAGCAGGGCAAGTAACTATTTGAATGGAGAAATGGGAATTGATTGGACATGTGATAATGAGATTAAATCTGCCCTGCCTATCTTTAGATCTAATCACCAAAAGTGAGAATATCCCCACTTAATTCACAAGTTGTGAGGTCTGTGGCCCACATATGCTAGAGTGAGTGATGAATCAGAATTTACTGACAGCCTCCTGGGCAGTCCTAAGAAAAGCGCCTGTTGTAATTGGACATGCAAACTAAGAGGAAGGCATAGGAAGTGATGCAAAAGAAGCCCCTTTAAAAGAGAGTGACAACTTCCTGTAGCTCTCTTCTTGTTTGTGACTTGGACCTGGAGGAGTGCTGGACCTGGGACTCTGAGACCTTGGTGAGACTATTCTTAAATCTCTCCCTTGGAAATGTGGTGACTGTAAAGACTAAATCTTCCTGGACTTCTCTAAAGGAACTGTTCTTTCAAAAGAGACTCTGTGACTAAAGCTTCTCCTTCATTCACCTCCAGACCCTCTGGCCCTGAGCTCAAGGCAGAGCCTCCTCCGATTGATTAATTAGATCTGCCTGTGTTAAACTAGGGGGCCTGAGTAAATTACTTAGTGTGTTAGATTATTTATTCTATTTTATCCTCTCTATGATTTCCTTATTTTCTCTTCTCTTCTCATTTGTAAATAAACTTCCATAAAAGTCATTTTGACTTGAGGTTATTCTTTACTTGGCGATTGATAATTATTCAATTCCCTGGTGACCAAACCTTTTAATATTCACCCAAGCAAAACCCCTTTTCACCCCTAACAGATAGAAGTAATTTTGTGAAAGTAGGATCTATAAGACTTTGCAACTATTTGACTATCCCCTTCTACTTTTGCTGTGCAGCAAGAAAGAAGAAATAACTGAGGAGGATTGCAAGATAATGAACTTTCCTAAAGTGATCAGGGGGAAAGGAAAATAATCTATATGTTTAAAAATATTTGTAGAAGCTCCCTTTGTGGTGGCAAAGAACTGGAAGCTGAGAGGATGCCCATCAATTGGAGAATGGCTAAACATGTGGCACATGATTATAATGGAATACTACTGTGTCATAAGAGCAGATTAATTTAAAAAATGGAAAGAGCTATATTAAATGAAATGAACAACACTAAGAGAACATTCTGTATAGCAAAAGAAATATTATTTGAAGAATAATATGTTTACCTCCAGAAAAAGAACTGATAAATAGAAACAAGCCAGACAATGTTTTATATCTAAATATATATGTGTATATATATATGTATATATATATATTTTTTTTTTGGTCAAATGGTACCTTCTCTGAAATGTGGGTCAGGAAGGAAAGGAGGGAATATCTGGGAACTTTAATGTAACAAACAAAAGAAAAAAATGAATCTAGATGTTGGCACCCTTATCCCTGCCTTCCAGGAGTTTACAGTCTAAAAGGAAGACAACATAAAAACAAATGCCTGGAACCAAGAGATGGAGTGTCTTGATCATGGAACAGCTGAATAAATGTAGGGGACTAAGATGTAAAAAGACTGGAAGGGTAAGAGGTGGCTGGGTTATGAAAGTCTTCCCATGCCTCTCTCTATTCTATATACTCATTCTTCCTTATGAGGAAGATGCCTAATGTTGGGCCTCTGAGTCAAAGATTATGGTATTTTTAGTTGCCTTTTTTTTAAACCCTTATCTTCTGTCTTAGACTCAATACTAAGTATTGGTGTAGTAAGAACTAGGCAATAGGGGTTAAGTCATTTTTCCAGGTCACACAGCTAGGGAGTGTACCTAGTTGCCTCTTTCCTTCATTTAGGTCATAAGTACAGGACAGAATGAGGAGATCTTCACAGTGGCAAAGAAATTTCTCAGTGGGGAGGTTTGTGTGGAGAAAGGAGGAAGTTCAGAAATCAGTAGCAGCAGCAGCAACAGCAGCAATCCTGTTAAGAATTGAATTGGTTTGTTGTAATAAGGACAGTTTTCCCAGTCCAGTTCCCTTGGTCTGACCCAGTAGAGATTTTCATTTCACTGACAGGGGTTGAGTGGAAAAAAAAAAAAAAAATATATATATATATATATATATAGTGTCTTGCTTGTTTCTATTTATCAGTTCTTTTTCTGGAGGTGAGTCTAGTTGACTCTCTATTCTTACTTAGACCCAAACCTAGGTCAGAAGACTTATAATGCTCAGAACAGTGAGGCAGATATCAGGTTTTGCCCTAGAGCACTGAAAGCTTGCTGGTCCCCTGCCTGTCCCTGAGATCCTAGAATAATACAACATTCAATAAAGTTAATACCAGGATCAGCTGAGACCTTCCCTCCAGAAGTGCAAAGAGCCCAGCCCTAATATCAAGTGCCTTAAAGAATGGACAAATAAAGAAAAAAAAAAAAGAACCCCACCATAATGAGCAATTATGGTGGCAAAGATTATCAAAATACAAAGAAGAGAATGGCTCCAAAACTTCTATAAGCATTGCCCTAGAAAAAAAAATAGCTTGAGGGCAAGCTAAACTAGAATTCTTGGAAGAGATGAAGCAAAAATTAAAAAATGTTTTTACAAATGGAATGAGAGTACTAGAGGTAAAAATTGGAAAAGAAATTAGAGCCATGGAAGAAAGAATTGGAAAGGGAATTAGCAACTTGGCAGAAGAGGTGCAAAGCCTCATTCAAGCAACAAACTCCCTGAAAATGAGGATGGACAAAATAGAAGTCAATGACTCTTTGAGACAAGAAATCTTAAAATAAAGTGAAAAGGCCAGAAAAAAAAATAGAAAATGTAGCATAAATAACTTACCTAGAAAAGGGATCGAGAAGAAAAAAATTAAGCATCATCTAAAGTATGATCAAGATACATGTATAACCCACATTGAATTTGCTAGTCAGCTCTGGGAGGGAAGGAGGGAGACAATTTGGAACATATAACTTCAGAAAACATGTGAATATTTATACATTTCTAGAAAAAAAATTTTAAACTGCTCAGATTTCTTAAAATCAGAGAGCAAAGTAAAGTAGAAATAGAAAGAATCTGCTGGTTATCTCCTAAAAAAAAAAAAAAACCCAAATGAAAGCTCCCAGAAAAGTGAGAGCCAAAATATAGAGCTTCCAGGTCAAGAAATCAGAAGGAAAGAGCTATAGGTAGGATCACACACTATTTAGCAGTCTGTCATTATAAAGGATCAGAGAACATGGAACATGATATTCCAGAAATTGAAGGATATATACTTACAGACAAGAATAGCTTACCCAACAACACTAAGTATAATCCTACAAGGGAAAAAATGGATTGTTAATGAAATAGAGGACCTCCAAATATTCCTGGTAAATACAGGAGTAAAGAGAAATATGAAATTGTAAGCACAAATGAACAATCGTGAGGGACTAAAAAGGATGAACTGCTTACATTTAAATATGAGGAGAGGATGCCTGTGTCCTCTCTAAAGCCTATCATCATCAGGGTTCAAAGAGGAAGTCCAATCAAACAAGGCCTGAGAATGGTTGTTTTGATGATCCTAAGAATGGAAAGGGAAGGGAAGAAGAATATACTATTGGGGAAAGGAAGGGAAAAAAAAACACCAAAATTTCATATAATCTGGGTGTGCAAATAGACATCTATAAAACCCAGGGGGTAGAGGGGATAGAGGGAGTGGTTCACACATGAATCTCACTCTGAACTGGTCAAAGGAGGGAAAAATACACATATAAACACAGAGCTGGGTGAAGAAATACCTTTCACTCAGCAGGAAAATGGGAGAAAAAGGGCAAAAAGAAGAATTGGGAGGAGAGTAGATTATGGAAAGAATAAATTTAAAAACTTTAATGATACACAAAGATTTTATATCTCTTTTGAGATGGTAAAGAAAAGGAATCTGTGGGGGATACATACAACAATATGTGTGGAAACCCCATCCCCAACAAAATCATCAAAACTAAATGTATCAAACTTATAAAAACCAAGCTTGAATCCAAAGAAAAGATCCGAGAAGCTTCCCTCTATTCCTTTGCAGAGATGGGACTCTGAGTGTGGAATATGGACAATAACATGAGAGATTTTCACATCTTGATTGGTTTTACTAACTATAGATATTTATAAGGATTAAAACTAGTTCTGCAAAATGAACTTTATAATAGGATAATGGTTCATGTTTAGAAATGGGTACTGGTCAAACCCAGCTACAAAGGTGAAGAATAGAAATATTATACTTTGTGATGAGCCATTATGGACTAGAGCAGTCTATACTTCTTTGACGACTCTCTCTGCCTCCCCCTTGTCTTGTCTGAAGGAGGTGAAGGGGGTGGGGGTTGGAAAATCAGTATCTCTTGGCTGTTTTCAAAGTGCCACATCAGCTCCCACTCTGTGTAGGCCAGAAGTGTTAAACACATAGCCAGTAACACTCCCCAACTGTGGCACGCACCAAATTAAAATGCGATTGGGAAATATTAAACAAAAACACAATAGAACATAAATAATGTTAACATGCAGTTTAAAACAATAATAACCCAAGGTTACTGATGGTTGAGAGTAAGTATAAATGTGTCTCTTACCTTTGGCAATATGATGTTGAAACTGAGCTAACTTTGACATAGACAGGAAAAGTGTTTAAGGGGCATTGGACTGGACTAGCTAATGTGGAGTTCACTATCTCTACAAGACCCCAGTTGTGATCCAACAGGTGAGTAGCTTCCAAGGTCTAGTTTTGAATGTCTCAGAAACATCTCAACTCTACATATTCAAAACAGAACTGATTATCTTTCCCCTAAATCCAACCCTATATCAAATTTCTCTCTGTTGAAGGCAGCATCATTCTTCCATTTTCTTAGGTCCTTAACTTTAACATTATCCCCTACTCTTCACTCTCCCTCACTTCACATGTCCATCAGTTGCCATATATTGCCATTTCTAACTCAACAACATCTCTGGAATCTGGAATTCTAACTCAACAACATCTGGAATCTGGAGGTCCTGGGTTCAAATGTGGCCTCAGACACTTCCTATCTATTCACATAACTACCACCTTAGTTAAGGCAACTATCACTCTTGCCCAGGCTATTCCACAGTCCTCCTAATGAATCTTAAGTGTCAAGTGTCTCCCTCCTCCTACTCTAATTCTTCCTCCACACAGCTGCCAAAGTGAATTTCTTAAAGGCAGATCTATGTCTCTCCTCTAGTCAATAAAATCTGGTGGCTCCCTATTATTACAAAGATAAAATATAAATTGTTTCATTTGACTTTTAGAACTCTTCACATGTATTTCAAAGAGACCAAATAATGGAAAAGACCATTTGTACAAAGAATATTTATAATGGCACTTTTTATTGTAGCAAAGAACTGGAAAAGTGTGTAGCCATCAATTGGGGAATGGCTGAACAAATTATGGTACAACAGTGTAGTGAAACACTATGTGGCTGTAAGAAATGATGAAAGTGATGACTTTAGAGAAACTTGGCAAAATTCTATGAACTGATGTCCAGTGAAGTGAACAGAACTAGAAGAATAATTTCCATGATGACAACATTGTGAAGACCAACAACTATGAAAGATTTAAGAAAACTGATCAATTAAATAAGCAATTATAGTTCCAGAGGAGCAATTATGAAGCATGCTGCCACTCTGACAGAATGATGATAGATTAAAGGTAAAGAATGAGACTTTTTTGGACCTGGCCAATGAGGGAACTTATTTTTCAACTATGTATATTTATTATGAGAATTTTGTATTTTTTTGTAATTTTCAAATGAAAGGAGGTGGGATAGAGAAAAATAATTGTATTAATTGAAAAAAAATTTAGGCAGCTGGGTTGCTCAGTGAATTGAGAGCCAGGCCTAAAGACAGGAGGTCCTGGGTTCAAATGTGGCCTCGGACACTTCCTAGCTATGTGACCCTGGGCAAGTCACTTAACCCCCATTGCCTACCCCTTACCATTCTTCTGCCTTATTGATTCTAAGGCAGAAGTTAAGGGTTTTTTAAAAAATTAATTGACATATACTTCCAAAGAGATAAAAGAAAGGAAATATATATGTATATGCGCACACCAATATTTATAACAATGTTTTTCATTGTAGCAAAGAACTGGAAACAAAGTATACCCATCAACTAGGAAATGTTAAAACAAATTTTAGTATATTAGTCAACAAGCATTTAAGGTCTAAGTGCTAGGCACTGTTAAATGCTGTGCCATTATATGAACATAATGGAAGTTATTCATTATGGGCATATAATTATATTAAATATATTATTATCCTAATATTGCCTATACGAATGTATTAGAATAATATTGCAGCCTAAGAAATTTTGAAAAGGATGAATTAGAAATCTGGGAAGATTTAGATGAATTGATGAAGAATGAAGTGAACCAAACCAGGAAAACAATTGTGAGCAGAATCAGGAGTATAATAAGAACAAATAGTAAAGAAAAACAAACTTAAAAGACATAAGAACTCTGACCAATGCAATAATCCAACTGCATCTCCAAAGAACTAATAATGAAGGATGGGATGCTACACATCTCTTGACAGGGAGATGATAGATTTAAGGTGCAGACTGAGACATATATTTTGGGATATGGCCAATATGGGAATTTGTTTTGCTTAACTTAGTTTATTATAGGATTCTTTTTTAAAATTTGTTATACAGAAAACATGTCTTAGTTATATAATGTTTAAAAAAAAGGTGGCTCAGTAGATTGAGAGCCAAACTTAAAGACACGAGATCCTAGGTTTAAATCTGGCATCAGATACTTCCTAATTGTGTGATCCTGGGCATCCCCAATGCCTAGCCCTTACTGCTCTTCTGCCTTGGAACCAATACACAATATTGAGTCTAAGACAGAAGGTAAGAATTTAAAAAAAAAAAAGAAAGAAAGAAAGAAAGAAAAGAAAAGTAACTTGGCAGAGTAGAAGAACTGACCTTAGAGTTGTAAAGACCTGAGTTCAAGTCCTTCCTGTTACATATTGGCTGTATGACCACAGATGTGTGATCTCTTAGTACTAAGGTGCCAAGTTGGCATTGGGAGTTTCCCCAACTGAGAGTTCCCTATACCAATAAAATCACAATTCTAGGCCCTATACTCTTTTCTATAATCACTCAAAAACTGTTTGGCCTACCTTTCCATGTAAAGAAAAGCTAAGTGGATACATATAGAAGCACCTGCCCTTTACACGGGCACAGAAAGAAGGACAGGTATGAAGGCATTAATTCTTAAGAGCCTTTTTTTTTTCTTCTTTTTTTTTTTAAACCCTTGTACTTCGGTGTATTGTCTCATAGGTGGAAGAGTGGTAAGGGTGGGCAATGGGGGTCAAGTGACTTGCCCAGGGTCACTCAGCTGGGAAGTGGCTGAGGCCGGATTTGAACCTAGGACCTCCCGTCTCTAGGCCTGACTCTCACTCCACTGAGCTACCCAGCTGCCCCTTAAGAGCCTTTTTGAATCCCTCTCTGATGCTACTATTCTGGCATAGATTCTGCCCAGTGTTTTCAATGTCAATCTAGTGTTCAAAATGTAAACTCATTTGCATGCAATATTTCAGAAATTTGTCATAAATTGACTCATTTGCTTCCACCCAGAGCTAAAACTCTGGGAAAATGCTCACTATATGCTCCATTTCCCCTTTAGATTCTTATCTCCTTTCACATGACCTAAAAGGAAAACATTCCTATTAAAAATTAGCATAAATTTACTACATGAAATCAGAATGAATAGCTATAGCATAAAACTTCTAAGTAACTGGGTGCCATCCTGGTAGATAAAAGATCTGCTGTCTCTACCCATCCTCATCCAGGTATTCCTAATCCCACCAAGTGACATATAAGTCATACTTTATAATCATGTCAAGACATGACATACAAGATAGCTACATAATTAATTTAATTGGGGGTAATTTCAGAGGAATGGAGCAGGTGGAAGTGGGAATCAGGAAAGGCTTCTTGCAGAAGGTATTATTTGAATTTAGGTCTTGAGGGAAGCCAGGAGGTAGAAGTGAGGAAGAGCATTATCTGTCCTCTGGACCAGTGAAAAGGTATGAGAATGGTATTGGAAAATAGAACATTATATGCCTGGAATATAAAGAAGGCTAGTGTTGCTAGATCATAGGGTATATTGAAGAGAGTAAAGTATAAGAAGATTTCAAAGTAGAAAGGAGCCATGTTGTAAAGGGCTTTAAAAGTCAAACAGAAGACTTGATATTTGAGCCTCAATGTATCAGGGACTCGAAGGAGTTTTCTGAGTGGGGAGTTCTATGTACAGACCTTTGCTTTAGGAAGACCTCTTTGGAGTTGAATGAAGGAGAGATGGACCAGTTCAGAAGATATTGCAGTAGACCATGCACGAGATGATAAGGCCTATACCACTGTGATAGCTAGGTCAGAAGAGAGAAGGAGGTATATAGAAAAGGTGTTGTAAAAGTAGAAACAGTCATTCTTGACCTCTGTAGTCTTTGACTATCACCTTTCTAAGTTTCCATGACAGTCTTCTACCCAGATAGGTTTTCCTACCTATCTGCTTGCCCTTTCCTGGTTTTCTTTTCTGGATCTTCATCCAGGTCATGCCCAGTAAAGGTGGGTTTTACCCATGGAGTTGATGAAACAAAGAAAACCAATATCCTATGGTATCCAAAGAGTCAAATGGGAATATTCAGCAGGAATCTATGAGGACTAAGGGAAGACCAGTAGATTTAGCAATAAAGAGGTCACAGGTGAACTTTGAAAGAGTAGTTTCAGTGAAGTGTCAAGGGAAGAAGCCAAACTGCAAGGAGTTGATGTGAGTGGGTGTGGTGATGAAGGTTCCTCCCCTCCCAGAATAGCTTCTCCCAGAGCTCAGAAATATGTCTCAACCGTCTTCAAAATCTTGAGAGAAAAAATATGTTCCTACTTCAATTCTTGTGTCACCTCTACCATTTAGGGAGTCCTTAGTGTTAGCTAAATCAATTGTACAAAACATCAAGCCATCCCTGAGTCGATAAATGGGCAAGGGACATGAATAGGCAATTCTCAGATAAAGAAATCAAAACTATCAATAAGCACATGAGAAAGTGTTCTAAATCTCTAATAATTAGAGAAACGAAAATCAAAACATCTCTGAGGTATCACCTCACACCTAGCAGATTGGCTAAAATGACAGCAGGGGAGAGTAATGAATGTTGGAGAGGATGTGGCAAAATTGGGACATTAATGCATTGCTGGTGGAGTTGTGAATTGATCCAACCATTCTGGATAGCAATTTGGAACTATGCCCAAAGGGCTTTAAAAGACTATCTGCCTTTTGATCCAGCCATAGCACTGCTTGGTTTATACCCCAAAGAGATAATAAGGAAAAAGACTTGTACAAAAATATTTGTAGCCGCGCTCTTTGAGGTTGCAAAAAAATTGGAAAATGAGAGAATGTCCTTTGATTGGGGAATGGCTGAACAAATTGTGGTATCTGTTGGTGATGGAATACTGTTGCGATCAAAGGAATAAAGAACTGGAGGAATTCCATGTGAACTGGAATGATCTCCAGGAATTGATGCAGAGTGAAAGGAGTAGATCCAGGAGAACATTGTACACAGAGACTGATACACTGTGGTACAATCAAACATAATGGAATTCTCTACTAACAGCAATGCAAGAATCCAGAGCAAGGCTGAGGGACTTATGAGAAAGAAAACTAGTCACATTCAGAGGAAGAACTGTGGGAGGAGAAACACAGAGGAAAAACAACTGCTTGAACACATGGGCTGATGGGGATATTATTGGGGATGAAGACACTAAACAATAACTCTAGCCCAACTATCAATAATATGGAATTAGGGCTTAATCAATAATACATGTAAAACCCAGTGGAATTGTGCATTGGCTAAGCGGGGTTAGGGGAGTTTGGGGAGAGGGAAAGAACATGAAACATGTAAATATGGGAAAATATTCAAAATAAAAATGAATAAAAAAAAAAGGAAGTCCTTAGTGTTGTCTAACTTCTTCCCTTCTGCTGAAATGTTAGCCTCTTCTTTTTCTTTCTGCCCTCCATAGAGATAAGAGCCAGTGTAACACCTCTCTTTTCAGAAATTTACATTGTAGGAATTTATTTGTAGAGTCAACAATAGGGGCCTGGAGGAAAGTGTGGGTATATGGAGGGAGAGAGGTATCAAATAGATGTGGTGGTTTAAAAGAGGTCTTAGACTGGGACTTGGGAAACCTGGGTTTTTCTTTCACTAACTTGATATATGACTGTAAGCAAATCAAATCCCTGCCTTAGTTTTCATAGTTGTAAAATGAGTGGAGTGGAACTAAGTAATCTCTAAGGTCTTAGAAAAAGTTTAAAGAGTTCTTTTCTGTTACATTCCTAACCTTTTGGGGTGATGTCATAAACATATCCCTGACATGGGACTAAAATGACTTTTCTTAAGTTTATGGCTAATGTTTAACTTTTCTCCTTCCCTTGAGCACTAGTGTTTAGGTCTATAAGCATCATGCACCTTTGCCCCTTCTCTTCAGGCTAGCGAGAGCTCTTCTTAGAGCTCCCTAAGAGCAGGAGTGATAAGTTTTCCCTCCTACTGAGTCTTTCCATTCCAACCACTTGAAGACAGAAAAGGTTCTTGTGGAGGAGGTGTTTTGTTGACAGTTTGTAATGGAAGACATCTTGACTCAGGAAGCTGGAAACATGGGTTCTAGTTCCAGTTCTACCAATAACTAGTTGTATGATCTTGAGCCCCTCCATTTCCTTATCTCTACAATGAACTCATTAGAACAGAAGACCTCTTAAGGGCCATTCCAGCACAAAAAAAAAAAAAAAGCAGCATAGTGTAACAACAGGTAGGGAGTTGATTTTGGAGCAAAGAAGGTCTAGAAAAATCCTTCCTCTGACATATGTTGTCCATTTGACCTCTCAGTGTCCAAGGCAATTTCTCTTAAAATTAAAATGAAGAGGGGGCAGCTGGGTAGCTCAGTGGATTGAGAGCCAGGCCTAGAGATGGGAGGTCCTGGGTTCAAATCTGGCCTCAGACACTTCCCAGCTGTGATCCTGGGCAAGTCACTTGACCCCCATTGCCTAGCTCTTACCACTCTTCTACCTTAAAATCAATACACAGTATTGATTTTAAGACAGATGGTAAGGGTTTTTATTTTTTAAAGAAGATTAAAATGAAGAGTGGGTGTATATATGTATTGATAAAGGGAGTTTCCTCTTTAGATTTTCCTCTATGCTTGTGAAATCAAAGATCTGACCCAATAAAAATCTGAGGACAAAGACTCTGACTTATTTATCTTTATTTTCCTATGGTAGGTGAAAGATGAAATGGCTGAGGAAACAAAGGTTCAATATTTCAAGCATATTGATTTACTAAACAATTCATGCCCATTGCCCATGAGGAAGGGAGCCGGCCCCTTTCTCAGCTAGGTTTGAATACAGGGAAAGGCATTTTTATACTGTACATTAAAAACAATTTGAAGGCTAATTAATTAAAAAGAAACAATACAACATTAAGTAATCTGATTTCTAATTAGATAAAAGAGTGGGGACTTTCCAAAGTGGGAGGGGTTAAGCAAACATTTTCTGAATTCAGAAAAAGAGGCATCTCACTTCTCCCAAGTATTTGTAAACAACAAAAGAAATGTGAAAACAAAAATTGATCAGTATGGGACCAGTTTTCAGATAAGGCATATGGGTTGCTTAAGATGTACAATTATGAGAAACTTCTTGCATCAATCTTAGGATGTGATTGTGTTTCTGGTCAGCATGGCCTAGTCAGTGATGGTGAACCTTTTAGAGACTGAAAGTGTCCAAACTGCAATCCTCACACCTCGTGTGAGCCCCCATCCCTTATCCTTTTCAGGGGAGGAAGTGCTCCCATTGGGCTGCTGGGCAGAGAATCATTCATGTGAGAAATGTCCTCAGGTGCCTGTGGGGAGGGGGAAGGGAGCAGCCCCCTCTGGCACATGTTCCATAGGTTTTCCAACATGGACTTAGGTCCTTGATTTAACATGTTTTCCAACATGGACTTAGGTCCTTGATTTAAAGAGTAGGTGGTCCAGTTTCTCAGTCACCCAGGACTAGGTTCAAACAACATAATAAGGTTTGTTTCTAATTCTAGCAATTGAATAAAATGGGACAGAATTGGAATAGACCCATAATTGAATAGAAAGGGAACTGAGTTAGCTCCAGAACTGAGTAAGAGGATGAAGTCAGAGTTGGGGAAACTAGTATGGCTTAGTGAGTAGAAATCCACGCTTGGGAGTGGAAGGTCCTAGGTTCAAATCTAGCTTAAGACATTTCCTACCTATGTGCCCCCACCCCAAGTCATTTAACCCCAATTACCTAGACCTGCTTTGAGACTGATGCTTGTATTGATTCTAAAACATAAGTTAAGGGTTTAAAAAAATGAGGGGCAGCTGGGTAGCTCAGTGGATTGAGAGTCAGGCCTAGAGATGGGAGGTCCTAGGTTCAAATCCAAACTCAGACACTTCCCAGCTGTGTGACCCTGGGCAAGTCACTTGACCCCCATTGCCCAGCCTTACCACTCTCCCACCTATGAGCCAATACACAGAAGTTAAGGGTTAAAGAAAAATGAAATCAATTTTGCCTTAATTCCCACTATCAATTGCTGTCCTAATCCCTTCAATTCCCTCAATTTTTATCATCTCTACAGTATGGCACCTACCATGGTAGAAGGTGCTAACTATTTTACGAATGGGAATATATTTTAAGTATTATTTCAGAGGTCTGGCAAGCAGCTTACAAAGCTGGCCAGCAGGTGGCAGTGCCTGCACACACACACACACACACTCTCTCTCTCTCTCTCTCTCTCTCTCTCTCTCTCTCTCTCTCTCTCTCTCTCTCTCTCTCTCAAAGAGAATGAGGGTAGATGCCTGGGGTACTAAGAATCATCACTTCCCTTTCTCCCATGGTTCGAGGCATAAGGAAGGGGGAAAATCAATCTAACCCATTAGGCTAAATAACTAACACAAAGTGGACATAACCCACAATGCCAAGTAATTAGCGTAAAATCCCACAGATAACTCTGAGTCTTCCTGACTCTGGGAGGCTCCCCTAAGATCTAAGGATGGATACACCACCTCAACCTCTTCCTATCCAATTCCATCCCTTCCTCTTTCTAAGCTAAGAACTTCAGGTGTCCTGGCACCCAGTCCAGATCGGACCAGAAACTCAGGCTCCATTCCTTACTGGCTCACTGAGCCATCCCAGATTTATTACCCTGAACCTCTCCTCCCCTTCCTTCTGCTCCCAGGCTTTTACAGAGATCAGTTCATCAAACTTTATCTTAATTAACATCTGTGTTGGGGTGGGAGTGGTGGGAAAGGAGGCATGTAGATGAAAATCTGTGAGAACATATTCACCTCTCTCTACCTTGGAACTCCAGCTTATCTCCCTATTCTAACAATGGCTCCCCAGTCACTTTTCCCTTCTCAGTTTCAGGCTGGGGGTGGAGGGAAAGAAGATTGGCATCCCACTTGGAAGGCTCTGAAAAGGGCCCTTTTCAGAGGGTGGTTTGTATGTGTTGGACTGGGTAGTGCTGGGTTCTGTCTCACAGAGATGGACCTAGAAGGGGGTGGAATCTGGAGTGAGGGAAGATGTCTGGAGACAGAGGCAGGATTCTCTGAGAGCAGTGCTGGTCAATATGGAATCTGAGGTCTTCCTCTCCCTTCCTTGTTCTCAGACATCATCTAATGCCTTAGTCTAATGCCAGGCAGTGTCTGAGAGGGTACTGCTTCTTGGACATTGGGAAAATTATTAGATGATCCTTAAAACACTCACTCTCTCCTCCCCACCCCCACCACCCAATCCAATTCCCATCTCAATGAATCATTCAGTCATCTTCAGGCAAAGGTAGGGAAAAGATACAAGATACCATGTTAAGGGGCAGATGGAGACTAGTGCCCATTGTTGTTTAGTTGTTTCAGTCGTGTTCAACTCTTCATAACATCAGTTGGGGTTTTCTTGGCAGAGATAGTGGAGTGGTTTAACAATTCTTCTCTAGCTCATTTGACAGATGAGGAAACTGGGATCACACAGTGTCTGAGGTCATATTTGAACTCAGAAAGATGAATCTTCTCGACATGGGGCCTTCACACTCTATCCACTGCAATACCTAGCTGCCCACTGTCTTGGGGTTGTCACCTCCCCAGGAAAGAGGAGCAGAGGGTAAACCAAGGGAGTTTTTTCTTAAACCAGAAGTAAAATCCGCAGTCTGAAACCTCTCTCTTTCACCTTCATCTCTTTTCCCCTCTTCTTCTCTAACTCCCTCTCCCTGTCCCACCCCTATCCAGTCATTTCCCCAGCTCCTCCCTCCACCAAGTAGAAATTCTAGCCCAATCCTTTGGAGTAGTAGGAGGATATCTACTTTGTCCTGCTCCACCTCACCAATTTTAACCCACAGCACAGGGGTAGTTCCCATTGACACCTCACCTAAAGATGTGGGAGTGGCCTGGGGCTGCCACCAGCAGGTAGATGCCCTAAAACCAGCATAAACCCAGAGCTGCCTGCCTTGAGAGGCAGTGCCACCTCTCCATACCTGGCAGACATCTATCCTGGCATAGCTGTTCTGGCACAACAGTCAATACTCTCAAGATGTCCACACCCAATATTTATACTGGGTCAATGCCTCCAGTGGTGAGGTGCTAAGCATGAGTGACGCTGCAGTACCAGCTGATTCCTTGGCATTCATAGTTGCCCTAGCCTGTGAACTGGTGGGACTGATAGGTCTCTTGGGCAACCTGGCTGTGCTGTGGGTTTTCTGTGGGTGTCATCAAGGTACCTCACATCTGATGACTGACACTTTCATCTTCAGCCTGGCATGGCTGACCTGGGTTGGCCCTTACCCTCCCCTTTTGGGCAGCCAAGTCTGCCCTGGATTTCCACTGGCCTTTTTGTGGCACTCTGTAAGGTGGTTCTGATAGGCACTGTCCTTAGTGTTTATGCTAGTGTCTTCTTCATCACTGCTCTGAGCATAGTCCTGTACTGAATGGTGACCATGGCTACTGGACCAGGTTCTTACCGTTCATCCTCCTGAACCTTTGGAGCCAGCCTGGTAGCATGGGTAACAGCAGCTGCTGCAACAATCCCCAAAGCAATCTTTGGGGCTGAAAGTGAGGTGGGTGGAATTCAACTGTGCCTGCTCCACTTCCCTAGTGGTCGCTGGCAGAGTGCTTACCATTTACAGTGGGCCTTCGTGGTGCCCAATTGTCATTGCAACAAGCTATCTGATGCTGCTGGCACTCCTTCGGCAGCAACGGCTAAGGCAGAGGAACAGAGTGGTAGCCCACTCTATCCGGATTATTATTGTGACCTTTTTCCTCTGCTGGTTCCCCAACCATATTGTCACACTCTGGGGAGTCCTGGTGAAGTTTGACCTCGTGCCTTGGGACAACACCTACTATGCCCTTCACACTTATGTCTTCCCCCTTACTATTTGCCTGGCACACTGTAACAGCTGCCTCAACCCTGTGATCTATTGTGTCCTGTGCCAGGAGGCCCAGCAGGCACTGGTCAAGGCCCTGAGGCGGCTATGGACACAGTTGCCTGGTGGGGGACAAGTCCAGCCAGAGCAAGTAGCCCTTCGTAAGAGGAGAAAGCAGGAGGTGGTGGATACCAATAAGGGCAGTGGACTTTCTACCACTCTCACCAGCCTGGATAAGAAAAAAAGAAGACCCTCCACCACAGAAGCTGTACCCCTCCCTCCCTTCCTAACATCTTTAGGACACCAGAATCTGGCACCCAAGCCTGGGGAAGAGCTGTTCTGAACTCTGCCAGGCCATGTCACCTTGGGATGTTTGATCTCTCTGGGGTGGAGTAGATAAGTCCGAGGGCCAAGGCAGGATTGGATGCCAAGAAGATCTACATCTCCATAAGATGTTGGGGTGAGAGGTGGGGGTAGAGGGAAGGGAAAGGGGAAGAGTTGTGAATAAATTTTTGTTTTCTATTAACTCTATGTCTCCACCTCACCCAGTGGCACCACTGCTGAATTTGGGGAGATCTTGTCTACCTAGCTCTTCTTGATCTCTCCCTACAGGGAGCCCCTTCTTTCACCACGAAGGAATTTTCTACTGTAGTCCCAGCTCAGTTTTAAAGGTCTTTGTCCAGTTCTAACTTACAGTTGTGGCTCCTCCATTAGCCACCCACTTCAAATTTAGATTCTTTTAGCTGTTACAGCTGAAATCTGCCCTACCCCCACACTAATGTTCTTGTGTCCTTAAATGTTATCAATGATTGGACAAGGTCAAGATCATGGATTTATGGATGTTAGATGGTAGAGATTGAGTCTAACCCTCATTTTCAGAGGCCCAGATAAATGAAATGACCTGCCCACATCATGCAAACCCTAAGTGGCAATTTAGGAAAACTGGATCTCTCCTAAACCCGATGCTCCGTTGGTTCTACTCTGTTGATGGGAAATAACCTGTAGGTTTAGGTTATCCCTATCCCCAGGGATTATTGAGGTTAATATAGGAGACCTGTTGCTAACAAGAGTGCTCAAACCTGAAGTCTTCCAAGAACATTAGGGTTGGGAGGAGGAAGTGCCAGCTGGAGCAGGGCAGGGTAGGGCTAAGGGGTAGGAGAGCAGGAAATAGCTTCTGGGGAATAATCTTCCCCCTCTTCATAACCTCTCTTTCTTAATTCCCTTGTATAACCCAGAGAAGAAAGGTGGGAAGGATAAAAGAAGCTCTGAGACAGTGTTTCATGCCTAAACCCTCAGAATAGGAATGAATGAAATGAAATGAAATGAAAACAGTAGATTCTTGGGGAGAGGGAGGATAGAAACTACCACTGAAACTGGAAGGATAGCAATATGTCAGGAAATTAAGTATCTACTGAAATAAAACATGGGAGGTTGGAATTGTGGAGACCTTTAAATGGTAAATGTCCTGAAACAGGGAGATGAAAGTATCCAAGCATGAAGTGGTGGGAGAAGCAACCCCCTTGTTCTCTGTTGGTGTGTGACTGAATACCACCAAATGGCAAAGGGACTAGGCCAGATGACCTCTAGGTAGTCCCAACCCGCTTCAGCTCTAGTTATTGGATGAAAAGGGGAAGCTTTAAGCAGTTACCTAATTCACAACTTGCTAAGCAATACTACCAGCAAGGAATAGCTGGCATTTAATCTCCTTGGTGTTTAGTTTCCTCTTTTTTATGTTGAAGCCCCACTCCAAAACTTTTACGTTTATTCATTCTTGATCAGTTCAAAATGGAAAATTCTCCAGCTCCCATCCCCCTTAGTACTGCTTTCCCCAAGCCCAACAGTTTCTCTAATGGCCGTGCCTAAGCATCAAGTGCCAACCAAATATTGGTTCCTTTGGGGACACCTCTGCTTTAGGGTAAATACTGACAGATTAAAAACAAGGAGCAAGCCATGTGGGTGTATGTCCTGGAAGAAGCTTGGGTATACTTGGCGGGAAGGAGGGGACTGGGGAACGTGGATTAGCTCTAGAATAGTGCTCCTCTCTACAAGGGAAGCAGTTGAGTTTCAGGCTCCCAAAAGGTAGAGTAAAAGGAGATGGAGAGATTCTATGATAGGAAGAATGGGATCAAAAGAGACATATTTCATAGTAGTATAAGGAAGAGGTGCAGATAACTGCTCCAGATTCAGAGTGAAAGCACACTTCTCTATAGGCTGTTTGACCTTGCGCAAGTCCTTGAACTTTTCTTGGCCCATTTCCTTATATGTAAAATGAAGGGTTAGGGTCAGGTATCAAAGGTTTCTTCTAGCTTTCCTATGAATCTAGGTCAGAATAATGGGGAGAGAGGCCTCTCTAGGAGGCTGAAGCAAATGTTACTGAAAGGGAGACTTCTGGGATTAGGTTTAAAAGGAACTTCAGGAAGGGGAGTAGGGTTCAAAGGAATAAAGCAGGATCCTAATTTCAGACTTTTTGTGGTGTGATATTTATACGTCCCTACTTCTTTCAGGGTCTTTGACAATCTGCTTCTTGCTGTCTCAGAGTATGTCCTCATTCATTCTATGCCTGTTTCTGTACGTCTGTCTTCTGACTAATCTAGGATGACACCAACTCACCATCTACACGGAGCCCTCTCCCTAATTTCCTGCTCCTCTTTCCAATTAAGTTGTATTAATCCCGAGTCTGGGACATTTTAACTGAATCAAGAAAATGCAACAAATTCAACAGAGCTTGGAACTTGGGTACTTTTAGGAAGAAGAGTAAAGGAGCAGGAAAATACTCCTCGTCTCACTCAATTTCAATCTCAGATTCTGGGTCCTTAAAATAAACCAGGAGTCAATATTGATGTGTCAGGCATAGTAGGGAAGAAGCAACAGGGGAGGAGTCCTCTCAGGGCCTTATCTCATCCCTCTCAACCCAGCACATGAAACTGACCAGAAACAGGAAGTTCTCCTTAGGACCAAAAATCAAGAAGTGAAAAGAATCAACTCCTCAATAGGAGCAAAGAACAAACCAACAGCAGCCTCGATGAGGTAGGATGGCAGAGAAAGAAGCTGGAATTATGCCTAGACTCTGCACAAATATGTTGCCTGGCCCAGTAGAATATAAGTTCTTTGAGGGCAAAGTTTGTTTCATTCATCCCTGGTGCTTGGTCCCCAGAAGAGATGAAGAAAAGCTTATTGATTTGATTAAACCAAACCCAAAGCAAGGGGAGATGGGCTTACTACAAATGAGCTCCCTAAAGTCTACAGCTCAAATCTGGCTAACCTCTCAGTGTGAACTACAATTCCTAAAAAGGGAGAATCTGCCTTCAAATGGATTATCTTCCAGCCCAGATCTCCCTTTATTTTCATTCTCATTTTCCTGCAGAAAACAAAATCAAGACATGGGGTTCCAGGTCTTTAATTCTGTGTGCTTGGTTTTTTTACAATCAAATCATCAGAAAAGTGCTGGGGCCAAGGTGGGAGGGGTATGTGGCATTTACCAATATACCCCAAGAGAAAATTCAAGATTGGTTTTCCAACCAAACCACAGGGCCCTCAGATATGTCGTACACTTCTGTGATGCATTCCCAACTAGTTGAATGGAGATGGGCTAGTGAGAGGAACCAGGAGAGGTCCCCTCACCAGGGTAGATTATGATGAACAAATATTGTTGCCCAACCTTAACTCCCAAATTTCCTCTGAGACATGGGGTAGTTGGAATTAGCATCTCTAATTGCCTATGATCTTCTCTTAAAAATATAAAACACGTGCAGTCGGCTTTGGTACAAAAAAGAAAAAAAAAACAAACAAAACCCCAAAACATTGTGTTCCCAATGGATTTCCCACCATTACCACTGGTCCCATCCCAATCTCCACTCTAGACCATTCTGGGTTCCTAGAAACCATGGCCCCTCTGCCCCACCCAGAGCTACAATGGAGGTTGGAATGAGCAGCATTAGGGAGTTTGGAGTGGTAGGGATACTTGCCCTCTCCATATCCCTTTTTAAAGGGCAGATTGGCTCTGGTAATTTTGGCCCCCCCACTCAAGTATGAAGGTGAGGGTTAGTCTAGTAACAGAAGGGTTAATCCCTGGTTGGTCTTCCCTCCCTCCCCCCCCCCCCCAGTAGTGTTAAAGGGCCAGATTTTCTGGCCCCTTATGGCTTGGTTCCCTTGTCCCTGGTCCTTTAATTCCCTCCCCTCCCACCCAGCTAATAAACAATAAATAAATAAATCTTTCCAGATGGGGGGATGGAAGGGTCTGAAAAATTGGCATCTGTGGTGCTGCTTATGGATGTTACCAGAAGGCATCTTCCACAGCTTTCTGACCCCCTCAAGCAATCTCACTCTCCCTGAGTTGGGAGGTCTGGGGGTAGGGGGGCAGGAGAAACACAAAAGCCAGCAGTTCTATTAAGTGTCCCCCTCACCTATATAACTTGGATATCCAAAGGCTACTCCCCCAACTTTCCATCTCCAGAAATAGTCATGGAGGGGATAGGAAATGGGGGAAGGGCCCCTTTAACTCTCTGAGGCAATAGGTTCTCCATCTCGACTCTCAGTCTCCTCTGGGATGTCCTGCATTCGGGGGAAATCTACAAAAAGAGAGTGTGACCAATGATCAGGAGCCAGAAAGGAAATACCAACCCTCCAACCTTCCTGCCTCCTGGGAGGCTCTGTGATCAACTAATCACAAATAAAACAGGAAACTTGCCTCCCAGAGTACCCATATCCAATCAGCACCTGACAAAACAGGACGACCAGCCTGCCTCCACCCCCCAGAGATCTTGTGCCTTCAGAAGAATTATAAAAAGCATTGCCGGGCAAGGGGCAGTGAGTGAGCTGAGGCAAAGACCCCACAATGAATCTGAGAAATGAAGGGAGTCCCCAACACTGTCTCCCACGATCTTCATGTCCCAGTGGCCTTCCCTGTCCCCTCCCTTTCAGTCTCACCTCGAGGGCTATGTGGTGGGGTCAAGCGACTACAGCTCTCCTCTTCACTGCCAGTATCAGGATCACTACTATCTTGAAGTCGCTCCTCGGGACTGCCTAGCTCAGGCCCATCTCTGTCCTCAAAGGTCCGATGAATAGAGCGAGTAGACAAGGGCAGATCTAGGCGGTCATGGCCTCGGCATACCTGGGGGACAACCTGATAGGTGGGAAAGAGGGCAAGGAAGTGACCCAAACTGACTGCCTCCTAACTCTGCTTAGGGAATGGGGTGAGTAGAAAGAATCCTGAGACCCGCTCTATGCTCTCCCCCTCTTCTACTTGCCCTTGGCTCATCTGCTCCCCAAACCAAACACCTTTTCAGGAAATGCCTTAGGATTTCTTCCAGGCCTATACTCAATTTCTTTTCACTTTGCTGTGATGGAAGGGATGTCCAGCCCAACCCCCAACTAAGCTAGCATCCTTTTAAAGTTAAGCCCCAGCACACCCAACTCATTTTAGGATCTCCAGTGTCTCAGTATCAGCAGTTTTGTACCAGAGCACACAGAGGGGCTCTGCTCACCTGGGAAGGGGGGGTGAAGCTCAAGTAGAGGGCATCCCCAGCAGGGAGGCTTCGACGCCGGGGGTCCAGAGGTCGGCGGGCCCAGGGCGCCTCAACTGAGAGTGGCTCAGCCTGACCCAGGGCAGCCAGTCGCTTTTTCACCTCTTCGGTCTCCCGCTCCAGCCGGGCCCTGGCCTGTTCGCTTTCCCGAAGCCGAGCCTCTAACCCGCCTGC
Source organism: Gracilinanus agilis (assembly GCF_016433145.1). Taxonomy (NCBI): domain Eukaryota; kingdom Metazoa; phylum Chordata; class Mammalia; order Didelphimorphia; family Didelphidae; genus Gracilinanus; species Gracilinanus agilis. Next base: position 167,010,744 of record NC_058133.1, on the reverse strand, counting down.
CTCAGCTGCCCGCTCTTCCCCCTGCCGTCGGCATCGACGGAGCTCCTCTTGGAGCAGGGCGTGTTGTCGCTGCAGCAGGGCCAGCTCTGTGGCTTGCTTCTCTGGAGCCACAGGGGCACCTCCGGCCCTGCCTACATCCCCATCTCGAGAATTGGCCCGGGACAACACTAGCTTCTCCCGTCGCTCGGGGCCCTCAGAAAGCCTTGCCTCCATCAAGGTGTCTTGCTGAGCCACGGCTGCCTGGAGTAGGGTAAGAAGGGTGTATCAGTCACAATGCTCCTTCCCTAATAACCCTGCATGCCAAAGACCCAATGGATCTTTCCTGGGACACCCAGACTGTCAGTTCTTGGAAAATATTTTTGAAGATAATGGGCCTCCTTAATCTCTCACTTCCATGAACTGGGTCTCCATTCTGATGGAGGTCCTCACTCACCTGAAGGCCATGGAGAAGTCCATAAAGGTTGACTAGTCGCTGTAGGGCCTCCTGAGGATTGAAGAATGGGTAGGATAAGAAAGACACATTCAAATTCAGAGTTAAATGAGGGGTGAGGGTGGGGGAACATGTTAGTTGATCCCAGATAGGTGACCTCTCCTACCATCACCCTCAACTAGGCTTCTAATTGCTTCTCTGGTCAGGGACCTCAATTCCCTCAGTACTTTAGTCATCAATCCTATCACTTTATCTACCTATCTTACCTCCTGAGGAGATCTCAACTGGTTCCCATTTCGATCCTGCAGTGAAGGGAAGGATGGAGAGTTAGAGACTCTTCAGGTCTCAGCTCCTTAGCCCTCCAAGGTATTGTCCCTTGGCCCCCAGGGACCCTAGATGAATAGAAGCCAGTTATCTATTCCCCATCCTGGCCAGGTCTGAGAACCAACCCCACTGAGGACTCACCCTCTGACTTGAGTCTGAGTCAGCTCGGCAGAGCTCAATGGAACCGTTAAAGGTCCTTGTTTCACCATCTATTGGAAGAGAAAAAAAAATGGTCCTAAACTCCTGGTATAGTGGATAAAGTTCTGTGTTTGAGAGTCTGTAAAATTTGGGTTCAAACCCTGTATCTGACATGAACTAGCTGTGTGACCATAGACAAGTCACTTCTCTGATGTAAAATATATAACACCTGTAATATCTACCTCACCGATTTTTTTTTTCTTAAACTCTTACCTTCTGTCTTAGAGTGATATTAAGAATTGGTTCCAAGAATTGGGGTTAAGTGACTTGCTCAGGATCACATAACTAAGAAATGTCTAAGGCCATGTTTGAACCCAAGACCTTCTGTTTCCAGGCCTAACACTTTATCCACTAAGCCAACTACTTGTCCCTCACAAATTTCTTAAAGAAGCATGTTCCCCACCCCACCCCTCACCACCATGGAGCCAAGATACCAGCTTAGTAGCATCAAAAGCTGAAACTGCTCTGATAATCCTTCCAAATCCAAAGATGTGATGTGGGCAAAGCACTTAGTACACTTTAAATTACTGTATAGCTCTATAAATGTCTATTACTTATTATAATTTCCTTATATCTCTGTGCCCCAGGACACACATTCCCTACTCCCCCATCTCTTCCCATTTTTTTTCTTTACTCCTCCCATTTTCCCATTTAGGTCATGATCTTCTAGTCTTACCAACTTCCCCTTTAAGCCCTCAATCCCCCCTAAGATCTGGGCACTTACTAGTAGTGACCCCAGGACTGGTGTTGCCACTGCTGTCAGGCTCTAGAGACAGGCCTAATTCCCGTGGGATCAGGGGCAAATCTAGCCCAGGCCCAACTAGCAGGTCCTTCAGACCCTCCACTGCAGGGAAGAAAGAAAAGAGAAAGTCAGGTAGACACAGCACTGTGTACTGAATAAAAAGGAACTGATTCTAATGTCTAAGCATTGACTATCAAAAGGAAGGTCAGATATATGAAGAGGCACGCAGTGAGATAGGGATGAGGGAGGGGGAAGACAAGGACCATCCCAGGCATATCGGAGACAGGATTAAGTATGGTGTACTCATTCAGGAGGTGGCATGCCTCTATGTGCTTCCTTCTATATCTATGTGCGCACATCTGAGGTTTGGAGTATATCTCTGTCGGTCTATCCCTGAGGGCTCTCTTACCTTCACGGATAGCATCCTGCAACAATCTCTCCCCACGAGGGGATTCCAGGGATTCAGAACGGAATAGGCCACGAGGCAAGGTAGGCAGTGGCCCTCCACCCCCTCCATCTTCTTCTGCCTGGAACTGGGTCATCTCAGCAAAGAGTCCCACCTTCTCCTGCAGAAGCTCCACCAGTGCCCTGTCCTTTTGCTGCAGTTCCACTGAAGGAGGACAAGCAAAGCAAGAAATAAAGGGCAAGAAGGGTGAGAAGAACCACATCAAAAGGCTCAAGGATGAGCAGAAATCAGGGACAGAGTGGAGACATAGGAAAAGATGCTAGATAATTGGAAAAAGAGTGAACAAATAATAGTATCTAAATGTAATGGAATATGATAGCACGCTAAGAAAAGATGAAGGATTCAGAAAAAATGGCGAGACTTGTATAAAATGATACAGAATGAAATTAGCAGAATCAGGAAAATGATTTTGAAAGTCAAGAATGCTGGTCAGTGGCAATGACCTCTTGGTAAAGAGCTGATGGGCCAGAGGTGCAGAGGAGATGGCCAATGTCTGGATTTGCTTTGTTTTGCTAAACTTGTTACAAGGGGGGGGGGGCCTGCTATTTGTGAGGAAGAGACTTGGATAGTGAATGTGATGGGAAAAAAAAAGGAAGAAAAGTTGCTTGAGTGGCAACAACCAAGGTTGTGGAGTAAGGAGGGCATGATGATTACTTTTGATCCGTCGAAGGTAGGCCTCGTCTTCTGTTTCAATCAGGGGGAAGTCCTCTCTGGATGGGCATCTATGATGGAAACCAGGCAAGTCAGAGACAAGGCAAGAAAGGGCTTAGAGACCAAAGGTTAAGGTATGCCTATGCCCCTGCCTTCACCTAAGCTTTCATGCCTACTGATTCCCCTCCCCAGAATACTGCCCACTTAAATCATGCTCAACTTTGGTTTTACATTTCCCTCTTCTAAGAAGTCTTTATGGATCAACCAACTCCATGGTCTTATTCACTTAGCCAGTCTGTTTTACAAAAGAGAGAGGTGAATTTGCTCTGGGCTCTAAACAGTTTCCCCAAATCTATAACATGTCACACACAATCAATATTACTGACTGTCATACATGGAGAGGCAGAGACATGGGCATTCCCTTGAATACTCACACACGCACACTCTGCTGGATGACCCGGATCCATGTGTTTCGATCCTCTCTGGAGGCTGTGTGGACCTCATACATCTCAGGGGGAGCAGCACTAATCAAAAACATCCCCTTCTCCTGGTTAGCAATGTCCCGAACAATTAGGTTCTGCAGTGAGATTATTGCTGGCTTATCCTGACAAGAGAAGTTGAAGGAAAAGAGGAGTAAGCTGAAGAGCCCTAGCATCTCATGCTTCCAATAGGAACTTTGTCTCTTGAAAGTACTTAGAGATCTGTCAGTGCTGACTGGGTAAGTCTGGCATTTTGCCAATTTAGAGGAAAAACTGGATTTTAGAACCTCTAGGATTCTAGGGTTTTTTGGGGTGCCTGCCTACCCGAGAGGCAGAAGAGGAGGGGAATGGTCTTACCAAGGCAGGAAATATATACTTCTGGTCCTTCTCCTGAAGGAACACTAGCACATCTGTCATCAGCAGCATCAGTACATCTGAAGGAGAGGTGACATCGGTCAGCAATGGATGAAGTAGAAACTTGATTTTCCTCTTCCTCCATCTCTCCCCCAGGACCAAGTCTGCCTCACTAGGTAATATTAGTTCCTAATTCCTCTCTCCTTCCCCCTGATCCTCTGCCTTTCCTCTTAAATTCCTCCAACATAAGGAGGTGACTCTGTGGAATTCCAGATTCACCTTGGGTTGGAACAGGACTTGGAAGTATCAATACGTTTCCATCCATGCTTCTGGATAGTACGATAGATGACCCATCAGATATAAACATCTCCTGCCCAAGGTTTCCATTCCTTTTTAGTCTGCAGTCCCTCTACTTCCCAACTCAGTCAAGTCCGTTTTGATACCTAACCTAAATCCCTCCTACTGCAGCATATGCTTACACCCTCTCGTTTTCTAGTCAGTGGAAGAGAACAGCAGGTCCCTCTCTGCTGCAAAATTAACCTTCACAGACCCAAAGATCCTTACCAAATCTTAGTTTGCTGCCATCACCCCCAATCACAGATTGATCTTCTTCAGGTTAAACAATCCCATCTTTCTTCAGCTCCACAGTACCCTTCCTCCCCAGTCTTTCTAGGTCCCTACCCTAGAGGCCTTCTCCTTCTATCCCCCTGACTCTGTGTGGGACTCTTAAGCCTGAGCAGGAGACTTCTATAACATGGAGAAGGTGGCTCTGGAGGGAGAGATATTGTCTTCCCTTTTGCCCTTAGGGACCTTACAGTCCTTTTGGGCATGGCAGGGAGATGGGGAGGTGTTTTGTCAAATACTTCAGAAAATAAAGCTCTCCAGCCTTGCTATTTTTAACCTCCATGGTTTATATTCTTAGCTGCTGCGTGGGAGGGATGGGAGAGAGGGGAGTGGAAGGAAGGAGGAGGTTAGTAAAGACTGACAAGATCCAAGTCAGAAGCCTGGAAGTTTTATAAAGGGAGTACAAAAGTCCAGTTTAGCCCTGGTTTTAAAGCCAATTCACACACCAGTGAGAATCTGTTCCCAGGGCAGACCAATTCAGAGAGGAGGGAGAGTGGGAAAACTTGCCCTTATTTCCCCCATTCCTATCTCACCTCTGCCCTCCTCCAGAAATCTTTCTGCAGGAACTTTTCAGTTCTCTCTCAGTGCCCTAGGAACATTGTCTCTCTCTGCCCCCCAAGCCCTAAGTACTGCCGCTGAAGCACATGCATTACACTGGCCTCTGTAGGGGAAGAATGTGCTCTTGGAGGGAAGTTTATCTTTCAGCTAACAATGGGAAGGAGGGCCATAAACTGAGGTGACTGACAAAGACTATCTCTCTTCCTCTAAGGTTATCTTCAGGATAGGATATGAGCTACCTCATTCCCTGACTGTGTCAGGCCATTGGCCATGGGGTCAGGAAGAACTGACCTTTGAAGCGCCCTGTGGCTGTTTTCCAGAGCAGGCAACCATCATGTAGCAGCTTTCGACGTAGAAGCTCTTCTCGGATAAAGGGCCCCTTGCCGGGCACTGGGGCCTGGGCACGAGAATCTGTGCGTCCATAGATCTCCTGCAGGCGAGCTCCCTTCTCCAGCTCATGTACCTCTTGGTCTACTGCTGACAGCAGCTCCTTCACCAGCCCCAAGGCTGTTGTCAGGTCTCGATGTTCCTCTTCATTGCCTGGGGGACAGCCAGGGTAGTTGGGGGTGAAGAGGTCATCTCCATCCTAGCCACCCTCACTCTATCTAACCTGGCTCCCCTCTCAGAGGCTGTCTCTAGTCCTATCAGCTTCCTGGCCCAATCCTCAGGCCATCCTCCTCACCACGGGAATGCAGCAGGATCCGGTCGATGAGTACAGGGTACTTGGTGATACGCTGTGTCACCAACAAGATGCATTCCTGCACCCCATGCCGTCGAAGCACCGTGGAACGGGTCACCTTCTGCAGGATCAGGGTTGGATCAGAAGAAGCAAGATCAGATGGGGAGGAATTCCCTGGGTGGGGTATGATGGGGCAGAACAGAGAGGGTAGGGCCAAGGATGGTGAGGTCCAAGAGGGTCAGTGGAGATTCTAGTTCCAAAGACTTTAATTTTCCACACAAGATAGAGACTGGGGATGAAGAAAGTCCTTGGAGTTAAGGACCAAATGGACTTTTAGGGAGAGGTCATGGCAAAGTCTTACTTACTCTGATGAATTGCTGAAAGCGCTTATCTCGAGCATAGAGTTCCTTGTAGAGTTTGAGTGCCTTGGTATGGCGGCTACAGAACTCAGAATAGGCCTTACGCATCTGCTCTGCGCTGGAGCCTGAGAACTAGAGGCCAAGAGACAAGTTAACATACCTGAAGACAAGATTAACAAAACTGAGGCCCAGCCTATGTGCAGCCTTCTGCTTCTCAAGGAAGTCTTTGCTTTCCCCAATTCCTCTCTTCTCCTGCAATCCCTGAGGTTGCAGAAAAAAAACCCACCACCCACATCCTCCAGCAGGCCCTCTTTCCTCTCCTCACCTGGCTAATCAGCAGGTCCCCCAGCCGGTGGATAACAAAATTTCGGGTACTGCCTGGGCAAAGAGCTTGGCGTCGACGTTCCAGCAGTTGGCTGAGGAAGCGGGTGTGGATGTCGCTGAGCTCATCCACACAAGGAAAAAGGCCTTGTACGAGGGCTGGCTCCAGCTGTAGCTCCTCCAGCAGCCCCGTTCGGAACAGCCGGGTCATGATCTTCAATGTCCTCACGTGGTGCAGCTCTGTCTGGATCAGCTCTGGGTGAGGTGGGTCAAAGTGTCGGTCAAGGAACGAGGGGACAGGCTGACTCGCCATATGCTATTTTGTATTACTGTTTCAGGCCATAATATTAATGATAATGATGATGAGGATGATATTTACAAAATGGTTTTAGGTTTACAAAGTGCTTTATATCCATTTCTCATATGATTCTCACAACAGCCTCTTAATGTAGAAATTAGTGTTATTTCCATTTCACAGAGGAGGAAACAGACTTGGGTTTAAGGAACTTGGCCAGGGTCTCCCAGTTAATAAGTGTCTAAAAGCAGGACTTCAGCCTAGGTCTTCCTGACTCTTAGCCCAGCTCTTCCATTCACTATTCCATGACGCTTTTAGCTATAAGGCAGAAGAGACACAAGATCATCTAGTCTAACCCCCTACAAATAAGAAAACGGAGGCCACAGAGGTTAAGTGCCTTGCCCAAAGTCACACAGATGGCTTATCTCCCTACTTTATAAAGTCCTTCAGGGACAATCTGAATTCCCTACAGTTCTAAGCACAGTCCTAGACCCAAAACCAGCTCCTCAAAGAGTTAGTGGTTACCTGAGTTGAAATGAAAAGCTAAAGAGAGACTACAAAGGCTTCCAAAAGTGAGCCAAAGAGTCAGGGATAGGGCCCTACCCAGAAACCAACGGGGCACTGAGGAAATGACTCAGAGGCCAATGAGTCAGCAAGTAGAGGGGTCTCTGAGAAATCTGAGAAAGGGATTCAATAGGGCCTGAGAAAGGAAGAGGGAAAGAATGGAATATGGGAGTCACTGGTCTTGAAAGCACAAGGGACCTGAAGTTCCACCGTGGCCTGGGGCCCCTGCTTACCATAGATGACATCTTGGCGCTTCATCACCTCTTTTTTGTGTTGCTGTAGAAAGCTACTGTCTACTGCCAGACTCCAGGAATCTGCTGCAAAGTCCTTCTCATCTGTCTCAAAGTCACTCATGAGCTCATTGTAAATCACCTCTGCACCTGGGGGAAGGGGTGACGGTGCAGCCTCAGAGCAATGCTGTCTTCCCCTGGAGCCCAGGTTCCTGTCTTCTTAGGCCCTGGGCCGTCCCAGGCAGAACCTCCTCCCTCCAAGGCTTTTGCCTGTTTCCATTCCTTACCCTCATCTATGAGAGACTCCACAGATAGCGTTCTGTTTCGCATGTTGAGGGAGTCTGTAGACTGAGAAAGAATCCTTCGAAGGCCCAAGGGGGACTCATCATTGAAGTGCCTAAGGGGAAAATGTGTGTTCGGGTGTCAGCAGTAGGGAACCCAGGCAGAACTACCTGGAAGCCCCTACTCTAAGTTTATCTCTTAACTCCCAAGTCATGCTTCTCATCTTCCTAACTAAACAAAGAAGACAAGGAGTGCTTCCCCCACTTGTCTGGACAAATATTCCTTTCTCCCCAGCAAAAAAAACCAACAGCTTACCCAGCAATGTTGGTAGTGGAGACGCTCTTAGACAGGGAAAGGGAGGATCGGCCTCTTCGAGAGCCAAGCAGGGACTGGCGAAAGCTGTCGGAGGGGTAGATAGCAGAGCTAGGGCGCTCTCGGATGGTGGCTGTGGGAATAAGGAAGTGGGGAAAACCCAGCTTGGGTAGTAAGGAAGGTAAGAGACCAATGGGTCTCTTCTTTGGCTATGGCATTTAGTACTTTTTTTAGAATTAGATATCCCTACTTCACCACACATATCCCAGACAAGGTAGGGTATAGGTTACTTGCCCTCCCCAAGCCTCTCTCTTAACACTTATTTGGACCCTAGTGCCCCAGCCCTCCACCCTATCCAGGAAGAACCCAAGAGTCGACCCCCTCTAGTTCTATGGCTATGAAGAAGGAAGGGAATGGCCTAAAGGTGGCAGCAGAGCCCAGCATCTAGACAGCCATATGGGGAGTGGGGCGTGGGTTGTACTTACTCTTGCTCCGAAGGGAGACTGACTGCAAAGCAGTACTGTTCTTGAGCAGGGCAGCCTTCTGTTGCTTTAGGGCAGCAGGGCAAATAGAGAACATCATTACCCAACAAGTTTAGAGCTACTTAACTGGCCAGCAAAGGGCCTGCCTCCCTTGAGTAAGCCTGGTATAGGAGAGCACCACCCAGAGAAATTGCTAAGTTCCCAGCAGATAAACAAGGGCAATGGGGACTCTGGGGGTGACTGGGCAGCCCTTCAACACCCTCTCTGGATTGTTCCAGGTAGACTAGACTGGAAAAGGATTTTGGAGGCAACACCAACCCAGCTCGATGCCCATATGGGCCTGGCCTTCTCAATTTCTGGAACCTGCTCTACACTCTTCTGGGCTTGATCCCTGCCTTCTCACCTTCTGCTTGACCTTGGTGCAGTTGGCAAGAGCGTCTTTACATCGGTTATGGATGGTCACGTTGCAAGCTGGGAGGATAGGAGAATGAGGTTGAAAGGAGGGGACAGACACATACATATCACTATATCTCACCACCCACAAAAGGGCGATCTCATCATTGTCTCTCATCCCTAGTTCTTCATATACTATCCCTTCAACCCAATAGCATCTCAGCTTCCTGTTCCATCATTTACCTCATAGGTATCCCTCTCCCTTGTAGACTAAGGGTGGAAGAGAACAGTAACCAAGTTCAAGAGTGAGGACTAGTAAAGTGGAAGATGAGGAGTGCCCTCATCTGCTCTTATGCCCTACGTGGTTTCTTCTAGTCAATCCCTCAGCAATAGGAAATAAATGGAGAAGGGAACAAGTCCTGGGGGCCACAGAACCAGAGAGAATTGACTATGCAATAAAGAAAAGGGAAAAACCTTAGCTCAAAGATGCTTGGGGAAAAAAGAGGGAAGGGAGCAACCACTGCTGGGTACCAGAGTTAGCCCAGGGTAGATACACAGCACAAAGCTCCCTGGAAGAGAAGGAATTCAGAGTAATGGTTGTTGCAAAGGCAGTGAACTGGCATCAACATGGAACATGACCACAGATGCTTTCTTTAGGCCTAAGTAGCTCAGAGATTATGCTAGGGAAGAATGCAGAACTCAAAAGACCTTGAAGGCAGACTGAGGCCCCAAATTTGGTCTTGATTCAACTCTGGCCTGTCTCAGTTCCTTCCTAAGAACTCAGCAATATCTGCTCTCCCAGGACTTAGTAGACTCTCAAAAGGGGTCTCTCACTTGTCAGGAAGTATTTCTGAAGTAGGGAAGGCCCAGGTGAATGGCAGGCAGGAGGACATATCTATGGCACTGAAGTAGGGATAGTCTAAAAAGCTAAAGCTAAGAATGAGACAGGCCAGCCCTCTCCTTCTCCATCATATACCCCGCCCCCTCCAGCTTCCCCTTCCCCACCCCAACCCCACTGCATCAACACCGGAAATTCTGCTAACTCCTTCAGACAATACCCAGAACCCTGTTCACTTCCACAAATACAAGGCAAACAGGGTGGGGCCAGGGGGTGGTGGGGAAAATAGGTGCTGGGGTAGTTTTATCCCCTCCAGAGATCCTTCCTCCAACCCCCATCCCTTGGTGTCTCTGGATCGAACCTCCGCATTCTACCTGTTCCCAAAATAGCACCACCCGCCTCCCTCTGTTCCCGTGGTAACAGGCTTCCGGATTGGGAATTTTCTCAGGATCTCTGGAGGGATCTAGATTGGGGATCCCTTCTTACCTCCATAGCCCTCTACCAACCCCCACCTGAAATAGGAAAGAGGTCAGGGAAGTACCATAAATTCTCCTTGTAGCATCCCTTCCCCAAGCTCTATTGGCATTTGAGATTTAGGGTTGAAGCTCCCCAGCATTGCCAGATTGAAAAAACCAAACAAACCCTATTCAGTGCATTTCCAGCCCTAATCAAAACCATTCTTCTGGCTACCCATTTTTTGGGGGGGAAGGGGGAAAGGGAACCTGGGAAGCAAGGCTAAGTGACTTTCCTCTTAAGGTCTTCCTAGGGGTTCCATAATCTTATCCCAAATCATTAGAATTTTATCTACTCTAAGGTTTAGGTGGAGGTCAGAAGCTCACACCACAAACCTGATGTGACTTCCCTTTTTCACTCTAGAGCTAACTAGAATTTGGGGAAACTTGGAACCTATAATCCCATTCTTTTTTCTAGACAAAGATCTCAAGCCCAGTTCTCAGTTTACATGAATAGGAAGGGGCAAATGGATCCCAGAGTCCTGACTCCTCATCCTGCCCAAAAGGATGGACAGGGCCAGCTGCAAAGTTGGCAGCTTTTTAGTTGTCCCACTCCCTATTGCCCCACATTCCTTCTCTTTCTTCATCCTATTGCCCCCACCCTTCCAGTTGTTTTTGGGACAGATGTTTCAGAATTGAGAATCCAAGAGAAAGACAGAAAATCACTGCAGGAGATGCCAGAAGAACAGCTGCAGGGGAGATATCCTACCACATGTCATCTTTTCTTTCGCCATCTCCTCCGGCATCCTCTTCTGACATATTCCCACGGCTACCCACTCCTCAGAATAAGAGGGCAACAACAAGACAGAAGCACCTGACCCCAACACTTGGAGTTTATAGATGCAGGGAATCTTTAAGGTTGAAAGAAGCAAAGGAGGGACAAAGGCATAAGGGCCAGATAAGAACAAGCTGGTAGCAAACCTCAGGGTCCTGGCAACTTACTTGGGCAGATAAGAGCTTCCTTGGCTGTGATGCTTTTGTTACAAGCATAGCACATCGTCATGCCTGATACAGAGATGGTCGTGAAAAGGTGCCCATTAGTATAGCGGGCATCCTTGGCTTCTTTCATCTTCTCTTTTTCCCGGTTCTGCAAGGAAGATGGAAAAGATAGAATCAAGCTAGAAAAGATCTGGGGCAGAATACAGAGGGTCTAGAGATAGGTTCAGTTATTAGTGACCAGAAGGTCCTGCCTAGGGACTACCAGAAAGATAATAATTGCTAAAAGTATAGATGCTAAAGAAATAGCTAGCTGCTCAGAAGGGCCCTCCATTTATTTTCCAATCATCAGTGACTTGATCCCCAAAGAGTCATCTAGGGCTCCCTTACCCACCTGGCCCCGACGGCTTGGCTGCCTCCGATTGCCACTCATCTTTCCTGCTTTGATCTTCAAAATTCTCACCCACAATACCCCCTCACCCCCCAAGGCCTGGGCTCTCCTTGTCCCCTTGAGCTTCTGTGTTCCCTCTGCCGGGAGAAGATGCGCAGAGAGGAGGGAAGTGCAGGCAAGGCAGAGGATGCCAGCTCACCAACTCTGGGAGTTAGCTCCTCTTATAACCATGACAACCAGTGTCAGAGCCGCCGTCACTGTGGCAGCCACAGCAGGGGGAGCAAGGAGATTCCCCAGATCAGATAGGGTGGGGGTGGGAATCCCACCCCCAAAACCAAGAGTCAGAATCTCTAGCTTTGACCTTACCCTAGTAGAGCTAGATGTTCTCCTTCATCCTCACCCTAAACAAACAGAGATTTTTCCTGGGGATGGGGTCACTATATCTATGCCCCTATCTTAGGCAAAATGAACATTTTTTGTTTTTGTTTTTTTTTCCAGACTGAACCAATTTGGATACCCTTTTCCTCCTAGATTGTTAGGAAAGGAAATTGTGAAGTCTCCCTTGCTTCTCTCAGAAAATCTTTCCTGGATTCTAACTTTCATTCCTTTTACCAAATTAACCTTTTCCTTTTCACTCTTTGAGATACTCTAGGAGGAAACCCTTTCTTAATTTCTCTTAGTTTCTCAAAGTCCTGAAATTCCTCTTTGCTCTCTGACCTAAATCCTTTCTCCACTATAATATTAGTTCTAACTCTATGGATATAAAAGAAAATACAATCTCTTCCTACATACATACATACCAACCTGAGAAATGTATCAAGTCTCAGATGCTAAATATGCTTAGCCTTATTTCTTACATTTCTACAGAGATTAAAAGTTTATAAAGAAATTTCATTCCCCTTACCTTGTGAGATAGGTATCATAGACATTATCTCCATTTTAAAGATGACAAAACTAAGGTTCAGAGAAAAGGAATTTGCCCAAGGCTAAGATGAAATTCAAATGCTAACTCAAATCTCTCCTGATTCCAGAAGGGTTATTCCACTATGGTATACTGTCTTATCCATTTTCCAAACCCCTAAATTCAGACAATATCCTAGTTCAGAGGCACAATCCTCTGAACTCTCTTCTAATCAGTCTGCAACACCTTAAGCCTCTGAAAGAGCCAGTGAAGATGAGATGAGAGTATCATTATCCCTAGAAACTTTAGGGCCCTCCTACATGGCTCCTGAATCTGATCCCTGGATCTTTCCTTTAGACCTGAAGGAAAAGGCAAAGGGAAATAAAAAATGCCAGTCCCTGGAGAGGCCCTTTGATGGAGAAGAAAAACACAGACTGGATTTGAGGGTAGGAGAAACCTGAATTTGGCCTTCACTTCTGACATTTATGAACTATGAGCTCACTGGCCAAGATATATGACATCACTGAGCCTCTTTGCTCATCTGTAAGATGGGTATGTAATATATCTATACATATGATGGTCAAACTCTAAAGTGTTATAAAAATGTTAGCTCTTCTTTTTCTCTCAACCCGCAAAACAAGAGATGTTAGAACAGAAGGCTTGAGATACAGTCCTGAGTTTCCTTACTTATAGATATGCTTCTATCACTTCTCAACTCAATTACCTCTGATGGCTACCTGCCTACCCAGGCAAGTCCAAACTTCTTGGTACTTGATCTGGCAATCAAGATCCTCTGCTATCCCTTTCCAGCACCCATCAATATAGAAAGCACTCCAGGGATGTTACTTCTTTTATTCCTTATAACTACCATTTGGAACTAGGTTCTTGGTTTCTGGTATTCCCCTTTTTATTCTGATTTTTTTTTCAAACGAAAGCATCTGAGACTCACAGAGGTTAAGTCACTCACCCACTGTCCTAGAGCAAGTAACAGCTGGAGGTAATATTCAAACCAAGGCCTCTCCCAGTTCTAAATTCAACACTCCACAAAACCATGTTCTCCTTTAAGCACTCTATACTCTGGCCAAACTAAATGAGTCTTTCTCCTAAACCTCAACCTTCCTCATCTCCTGTACTTCTGACCATATAGTTTCTTATGACTAAAATGTTCTCCCTGCCTTCTCTACTCAGTGAATTCCTAACAGTCCTTTAAAGCCTAACTCAAATGTGGCCCCCCCCTCCCTATTAAGGTTTCCTTAAAATCCCTTGTAAAAGTTAATTTTTCCATGGGATTTTGAATTTGGACCTGGTCTGATCCTTTTATTTTACAGACAAGGAAAACAGAACCAAAAAGGTTACTGGAGGGATTAAGTGCAAAGCTGGGAATCAAATCCAGATTTTCTGAATCTTTCTTTGAGGAAAACAAACAAAGAAACAAACAATGGGGGCAGCGGGGTGGCTCTATGGAATGAGAGTCAGGCATAGGGATGGGAGGTCCTGGATTAAAATCTGGCCTCAGACACTTCCTAGCTGTGTGACCCTGGCAAAGTCACTTAACCCCCATTGCCTAGCCCTTACCACTCTTCTGCCTTAGAATCAATACATAGTATACATAGTATTGATTCTAAGATGGAAGGTAAAAGGTTTAAAAAACAAAAACAAAACCCTTACTCTCTGTCTTAGAACTGATATTAAGTATCAGTTCCAAGACACAATATTGGTAAGGGGTAGGCAATGGGGGTTAAGTGACTTGCCCAGGGTCACACAGCTAGGAAATGTCTGAGGCCAGATTTGAACCCAGGTTCTCTGGACTCTAGGATTGGCTCTCAATGCAACTGAGCTACCTAGCTACTGCTATGCTTTCTATTAATGCAATGCTGCCTTCTTCCTAAAACCTCACAAATCATTTTCATATTTTCCTAATGTACTTCATATGTATTATTGTGGGAAACAGTAATCTTTGTATCTTATCCTCTTATTAGACTGTAAGATCCATGAAGGCCATCTACACCTTATACTAAATAGTGTGACTCTCACTAAAATAACCAAAAATCACCCTCCCTATTCTCACCTCAACCCCCCCCCCATTATATTCCATGTTAGAAAGCCTAGGGGAAAAGGCACTTTATCACATGACTGGGTATAAACTTTTTGGACAGTACTATTTCCACACAGAATGAGTCACAAAACTGATCCTACCCTTTGACAGTTAAGACTTTATTTTTAAAAAATACCATGTAAAGAAAAAAAGAGAACCTGTTTTGAACTTTTTATCTTCCCTTGAGCCTAGTAGAGCTCCATGCCCAATAACATTAGATGAACGTCAGGTATAATTATTGACTCAGATTCTGGGAATCTTATTTAGAGAGACTGTGTAGTCCTGGTTCTCAGTCTGAAATCACCATAGCACAGAGAGAATTAAGTGGGGAAAAGGTTGTCATGGCGCCTGGGGTCAAAAAGGGGAAGTAATGGAAGGCTGAGTCAGAAGCAGGGGCAGTACACAAGGGTATAGGACCTGGATGTGGGGTATCCCAGAACTATATCTCCCCTTCCTTGTGCATAGTTGGTCAGAAATAAGCAAAGTCGGCAGTCCCTGATATCCTGGCCACTTTTTGCCTTTTTCCCAAACCTCCATCTCTTTCTGCTCTGTTTTTTTCATCCCTTTCATCTCGTATCTTCCCCTCTTCTTTTCCAGTTCTTTTCCTCTGCCTCCTCAGTTATTTTTACCTTTTGTTTGGTTTTTTTCCATTTTACCCACCCTCTGGCCCTCCCCACACCATAATCCTCATCTATTATATCCTTTCCTTTGCTTCCAAGCAGATCAATTTCTATCTATACCACTACTTTCAGGAAAGCAGCAAATCTACCTTCCACTCCTCCATTCTGAAACCTTCTATCTCACTCCATCCCATCTGAAAATCCTTCTTCTGCAGTGTAACATCCCTCCATCTTGGTCTGGCAGCATCTCTTCTAATATTACAGGTTCTCCCCAATAACCTTTCAAACCCTTAAGGATTCCCCACACCCAAATCCTTCCTTACCTTTTCTTTACCCTCCCATACCTAGATCAAAGTTGGCTATATAGCTCTGTCACCCTAACAGCATGGTACCCCAGATCTTGCCCTTATGCCCTGGCATCTCTCTTCCTTTTTCATATTCCTGCCTTAAATCTCAATTTCTCTAACTCTCAACTCTATCTTTGGACCTCCAATAATTTCATTTTCCCAGAGAGCTCTCTTGCCTTCTAAATTCCAAATCTAGGAGGCAAGAATCCATGGAATTGGGGGAAGGATAAGGACAAAATTAGGGAAACCAGAGACTTTGGTTGGGGACATAGGATAGATCTCCTCTTTCCTCAAATATCTACGCCCCCTAACTGAGTCCACTGGCATCTAAGATCCTGCCTACCTCAAGCTCCAGGAACTTACCCTCTCCTGAAGTGAACCCCTTTCTGGTCCGGTAAATAGTGGGCAGCAACAACAGCACATATCAGCTTGGGTGCTGCCAAGAAGGGAGCTGGCCCCTGGCACTGCCTAGTGCTATTGTAGGAGGTAATTTGTGCCCGCCCCAGGGTTCTGGGTTGGAAGGGATGAACCAGACTGCCAAAAGAGCTACTCAAGGGTAAGCTAGATAGTTTTATTTTTATTTTTACAAAGCTCTTCTGGTATTATCACTCCTTCAATAAGATAGGACCTCCTCCAACCCACTTCCTTCTCCTCCAAGACCTCCAGGGAAGGGGACTCTTATTCTCTAATCCAGGGTTTCCCAGATCCAATCATCAGAAAACCTTTTATGTTAATTTCCTTTTTTCTTAATGCAACTTAGTCCTTTCTGCCTAGTCTGTTCCCTGTGGAGTTAAAGATACATTAGGGTCTCTCCCCCTCATTTCTGATTTTACTCCCCAAGGTGCCCTTCTTGTTGCCTTCATTTCTGTTGCTGTATTGCTGGCCCCTTGGAGATCATAAGATCATAAATTTAAAGCAGAAAGAGATTTATAAGCCATCTAGGTCCCACTCTCCCCCCCCCTTGCACAGGGAAGCCTTTATTTCACCCTACAAAACATGTATTAAATATGATATAAAGGACTTACAGTAGTCCATAGAGCAACAGAATTCTCTCCAGTGAGGTCTTACCTTTCAGAACCTATATGAGCCCCCAGATGCCCAACAGCACCCTGTGCACTAGGACTCCCGTTGGCAGGAAACCAATTTGGTTTGTTAGGGAAAAAAAGCTCCTGACATTCTGGTGAGTCCCACCTTCCTACCTAAGACCATACTTCCTAGCTTCCCCCCCCC
>NC_058133.1:166925778-166984464 GCF_016433145.1 Gracilinanus agilis | reverse complement strand
CCGCGCCCGAGTGAGGGATTCGATCCGAGACATAATCCGGGGGGGGAGGGGGCCGGGGCGGGCGGGGGCCGCCCAGGGGGAGCCGGGACCTGCCTCGGACCCAGACGTCCAGCTATTGTCCGCGGGTCAGGATTGGGGGGAGGAATAGGGGGAGGGGTCCACCCAGCACGCGTCTGTCTCGGGGACAGGAAGTCTGACTCCCCCAGCTCAGCACCCAGCATCAGTTCCTCAAACCTAGTCTCCACCCCCACCGGAGCTCCAGGGGGAGGGAGGGGGGAGGAGCGGAGGGGTGGGGAGTCGGGTGAGGGGAGGGGGCAGTAGAGCGCCCGCTGAATGGGGAGGGGAGGGCGCCCCTCGGACAGAATCTCTCCTTCCCCTCTCTGAGCTCGTGGCGTTCTCCTAGCTTCCTTCCTCAGCCCTCCCCAGACCCAAGACCTTTCCGATCTCACTGGACTCTTCTACCCACCGCACCCCCACCCCCCACCCCCAGTCTCTTCCCCTTCAACTTCAGCCATTTGGAAGGGGGTGAGGTGGCAGGGGTCCACCCCTCCCCCCAACCCTCAGGTAAAGCTGAGATGGGGGTGGGGAAAGGTGGATCGGGGAAGGCTGGAAGGGATCAAAGGAACTAAATCTTTATTGTGTTAGGAACGCAGTCGGAGGTTAAAAGTGCGAAATGCCGGGTAAACGGAGTCCCTAATTTTTTATAGCCTAGAAAAGAATCCCATACACAGTCACTCCAGGGGAAGGCATGGCCCCCAAAGCGCGAGCCCAGCCCTCCCCTTCCGAGCACCGGGACCTCTCTTCCCCTGTCCCGGCAGGGGAGGCTCTTGCTGAAGAGAGTCCCTGACCTCTTTTGAAGGTTAACATCCGTTCTGCTAAGGAAGTCTGTCTTTATATTTAAGTCCCATTGCTCCAGCTACAGTTTAATTAAGTCTTGTGTTAAAAACTCCAAGCAAAGAGTGTTCCCTTCGCACCACTTTCTTCCGTAGGCAGGCCCAGCATGTTTTTCTGCCCTTCTTTGTATTTTTGTAAAACCGGTGTTAGCTCAGTACCCGGCCCAGAATAAGCACTTTACTTATTCATGGTGGTTTAATACTCTTCACCTCTCGGAAATTCTTCCTGGGGAATAATTTTGCTTTTAAGAAAGTTCCTCTTTGAATCTAACCTCAATATTCCTCACTTTGCAGCTTCTCAGCAGGTCCCACTTTTCTGAAGAAGCCAAGAGAAGGCAATTGTATACCGTCTGAGCTGGGGATTGGCCTGGTTCTGGTCCATGAGGGTGTGGCATACGTTAAAGAGGAACAACCTGGACGGAGAGAGCTAAAGCTGCTCTCTTTTTCTGCTCCCCTCCACCTTTGAAATCCAACTCAGCATTCTTCTAGGTGCCGGTTTTAGCTCCTGCCACTATTTTGGGAACTTTCCTCTTTTCATTGGCTGGGTTTGGCTTGGCTTCCACCCCCCCACCCCCATTAGTATGTTGTCTCCTCCCCTAGCAACCACTTTCCCAAGGTCACTATACAGATCTGTTTCCAAATCCAAGGGCCTTTTCTCAGGCCTTATCCTTCTTAACCTCAGTGAAGCCTTCAACACTTGCGCACTCCCTCCTCCTGGATGCTGCCTTCTCCAAAGGTTTTAGCTCTTTTCTGGTTCTGCTCCTCTCAGTGATAATTCCTGCTTAGCACCTTGGAAGGATCATTTATCCAAGTCCCACCCACTGTGTGGTTGCAGCTCAGGCTCCTTCCTTCTCCCATCTCCTCAGCTCTTCTAGATTCAGGTATTATCTGTGGGCAGGTGACATCCAGACCTTCATATCCAGCACTAGCTGGATGGCCTATCCATCCTGTATGACCTATCCAAATTCATCCTAGCCAAAACTGAAATCACGGTATTTTCCCCCAAGTCAACTCCTAACTTCCCTATTTCTGCCAAGGGCATGATTCTTCTCAACTCTTTGCCCTCTCAACTCTTGTATATTCAGTCCCAGGTGTCAATTCTGCCTCCATAACTTCCCTCATCTCTTCCTCTCCATTCACACAGTCATCACTCATTTAAGTCCTCCCAGCTTCCTCACTCCGATAGCCTCTTTGGATATTTTTCTCCATTCCTTCCTTTCCTACTCAGTGCTTCTTTGCAGCTCATCATGCCCTTCCTACATCCCCTGCACAGCTGCCCAGGGATACATGCCCAAAGCATGGGTCTCATCATGCCAATTCCTTGTTCAAGAAATTTCAGTGACTCTGCCTGTTTTGCCTTTAGGATAAAACACAGACTGTCCTGTTTGGGACTGAAAACTTTACAAATCTGTCTACCTTTCAGCCTACCTTTCTAGGCTGATCACATCATCCCTTCCTCCTTCTCTTTTCCATCCACACACTTTACATTCCTGCCCTACTGGCCCAATTGAAGTTTCTTGTTCACTTCTGCTTATCTTTTGGTTTTGGATCTTTACAAAGACCCGGAATGTTCACTTTTCTCACATCTGTCTCTTGGAGCTATTGGTTCCACTCAAGATTTAGCTCAAGTGACTCTTCCTACTAAAGGCCTTTCCCAACTTCCCCTGTTTTTTTTAAACAGTCATTTAAACAGGACCTATCAAGTGTTGAGCACTGTGCTAAATGCTTTACAAATATCATGTCATTTGATCCTTACAGCAACCCTGGAAGGTAGGTTCTATTATTATGCCATTTTACAGGTAAGGAAACTAAGGTAAACGGGTTAAGTGACATGCCCAGGGTCATAGAGCTAAGAAGTATATTTGAACACAGGTCTTCCTGACTGCAGGTTCTGCCCACTGTGCAACCCTCAATGTCTAGTACTTCCCATTCTTCAAAATCATTTTGTATATATTTTATATTTATCTATGTACATGTTGTTTCTCACCAAAAGAATGTTTGTTCCTTAA
The DNA here is from genome assembly GCF_016433145.1 of Gracilinanus agilis. Lineage (NCBI taxonomy): Eukaryota > Metazoa > Chordata > Mammalia > Didelphimorphia > Didelphidae > Gracilinanus > Gracilinanus agilis. Next base: position 166,981,562 of record NC_058133.1, on the reverse strand, counting down.
GGGAGCCTGTTTCTTTTTGGTCTTTGTATTCCTAGAACCCAGCACAAAGCCTGGCACAGACCAGGCACTTAATAAAGATTTTATTTGAATTCCTCATTCTCTGTTCTCTCTTCATTGCAGCCAGACATCTCCTGATCCCCACCATGCAGGCTTTTCCTAACTCTATGTATAATCTTTTTTCCTTTAATTGAAGAGGTGAGAGTATAAGTTAGCAGGATCAAAGGCTCCCAATTCCAGGCATTTTCACTGGCTGTCTTCCATATCTGAAACTTTCTCCTCCCTCAGCTTTCCTCAATGGATTCTTCAGGTCCCAGCTAAAATCCTACTCTCTTCAAGAAGGCTTTCTTCATCTCCCTTAATGCTAATGATTTCCCTCTCTTGATTATCCCCAACTCTGTCTTGTATAATCTGTTTGTATGTGATTGTTTGCATGCTGTCTCCCCCTTTAGAATGGGAGCTTCTTGAGAGCAGGAACTGTCTTTTACCTTTGTTTCCCCAGCATTTAGCACAGTGCTTGACAAATAGTAGGTGCTTAATAAATGCTTGTTTCCCCAAATAAATAAATGCTTATTTCTTTCCTTTCCTTTCCTTCTCTAAGTCGAGAGGAAGAATCAAGGAGAATGGCACAATAACCCCTTACATCAACTGGACCCAGGCGTCTGTACTCCATCTCTCCCAAAGGGCAGCCAAGCCTGACGAAATGAGCTAAATTTAAAAACAGCCTGCTAGAGGCCAGCCCCTCTTTCCCCTTCCCTGCTCCGCCCTCTGAGGGGCCCAGAGGAGGGGACAGGCTGTGGTTCTGTCCACAGAGCTAGGCAGGCTCAGGAGCTGCCAACTTACAAGTGAAGGACTTACAGATTTACACTGTTTTTACATACTAACTGTAATCTGAACAGAGATTTGAACCCTAATCCTAGCCAAGCCGTAGAAAAACGTAAGGCCCTTCTTGCTCTTTGCCTCTAAGCTCAGATAGATGTTGGGAAAATAAAAGGCCCTCCTCATTTCTATCTCCATCTCATCCATCACTCTAGTGTCAGTCCATGACCTCTTTCATAGAGTCCTTCCTTTGTGGAGATAGGATTTAGCCTTATTAAAAAAAAACAAAAACAAAAACAAACACAAAACATGCTCTTACCACCCAGATATCTGGGGGTATTTTGTCTCTGCTTTTTCTCCCTCAGTGCTTCCTCTTGAGCCCAGGTTCATCATCAAGATCCTGGGAAATCAATCCCATCACCCTCAACCTCCCCAGTGACACATCTCATATGAAATGATATTGTTTAGAAAAAAAGACCCTCAGCTTCCAAAATTCTGTAGTGGAAAGAATACTGGTTTTTGAGTCAGAGGACCTAGGTTCCTCTAACACTTATTACTTATGTGACTGGCAAATCTCTTAAGTTTTCCTTATCTATAAAATAAGGGGCTTAGCCTAGATAGATCTAAAGCTGGAAAGTCAGAGACTTATCAGGCTCAAAGTAGCCTCTACTTTCTTCATCTATCCAACATGAGAAGCATTTTATTTCCCACTGAGGAACAGGGAAAAAGGAATCTGGTACTTGGCAATGCCTGGGTCTTAAACCAGATGAACAAATTGGGCAGTGTGGATGGTTGGTTCTGTCCCTATTACATTGATCCTTAGCTAGGGATAGAGGAGAGGAGCTGAGGCATGGTTAAGCAGAAAACTTAAGATATAAGTGAGACCCAGGTATCCTACTTCCAGGGGTAAAGTAGACAACAGTGCTTGAAAATTCCTCAATGGATTTGTCTAGTTTTTCTAATATGTGATTAATATTTTTACACAAAAACATTTGAAACATGCTGAAAGGCTATTAAATTGATTGTCATGATCTATTATTTGATTGTTACATTGTTTATCTTTCAATAAAAGTACCTGATATTTTTTAATCATCCAAAAAAAAAAAGAAAATGCCTCAATGGAGAAGCTTATAAGGTGATTAGAGATCTTTGGGAGGAGAAAAGCTGGCATAAGAGACAACACAAGGAATAGAGAACTTTTAGCACTCTCCTTTCTGACCCATCATGCAACAGAAAGTAATGAAGATCTTATGCCCTTTGACATCTTAGGAACTGAACCAACAAGATGAGAGATCTGGGAGGGGAGTAGGGCCAGGGCTGAGAAGAGAGACATAAGAGGCTCCCCCCCACCTCCTTAGCTTTGTCCTAGCCCCAGCATAAGGAAGGAAGAGGAAAGCATAATTATTGCTACCTATGTGGTTCTGAAACACACTCATATGAAAGTTATATCCTCTTTGTGCTTAGTTGGACTTCATCTAAAGACAAAGAAGGCTCTTTCCCTGCCCTATGATTCCCTCCACTGAACCAGGACAGGGAGGGAGAAAAAAAGAAAAACAGGAGAGAAGAGGAGGCAACAAAAGATATATACAATGAGAGAGACAGGAAAAAAAAGAGAGCTTAGACCAGAGGAAGATAAAGAGACATAAAGAGTAAGCTAGAAACAGATTACCCTAAGGGGCAACTGAGAGCCAGAAATTGTGAGTGGGGAGGAGGAAATGTTGGGTGGGGAAAATTCCCAGACTTACTCTTAAAGCTTTTCTACTCCAACCTGAAACCAGGGTCCTGGATCACCCTCTGTTTATGAGAACTAGACTTTTCAGATGGGGTTAGGTAGCAGAAATTTGACCTCTAGGCCTCCTTTGGGTAGGGCCAGCTTCCTAAGGCAAACTCCACTTTGCAGGAAGAGAGGAATTTCATTATCTAGAATTTATCTGTCTATCCCTGAGCCTCTTGGGAAGAGGAGGCAGGGACCTTGGGACCTTGAGATTCTTGGTTCCAGTCTCCAAAGGTTTGAATTTCCTGAGAGAGAGAAAACCTCCTTTTATTTTTTTTTAAATATTTTTTTTAACCCTTAACTTCTGTGTATTGGCTCCTAGGTGGAAGAGTGGCAAGGGTGGGCAATGGGGGGTCAAGTGACTTGCCTAGGGTCACACAGCTGGGAAGTGTCTGAGGCTGGTTTTGAACCTAGGACCTCCCATCTCTAAGCCTGACTCTTAATCCACTGAGCTACCCAGCTGCCCCCCTCAAACCTCCTTTTAAAAGATCATCTTCCCATGTTTGTTTCTCCTTCCTCCTCAGTCTGTTTTCTTCTCTCTTTCAGTCTTACCCTACCCACAGCCCTTTGGTGAGAAGATGCTAATACAATCTTATCTTTACTTTCCCTCCTAACTAGTCCAGGAACAAGGGGGTGCTCTGGCTAAGAGAGCAGCAGAGAAGGCTCTTGTGTGGGCGATGTGGTTGGGAGGCATCTAGTGATCACAGATGGCTACAGTCAGGCTTCTTCCTCTTCCCTTTAAAATCATACCACTCCTTAACCCCCTACAGTGGTCACAATTGGAAAGTCTATGATTGACTCTACATCAACCTGGGGATGGTAAACAGCACAAGTGTATGAATATATGTACACATGAATACAAGAAGGTCAGCCCATGATCTAGCCTCACTTCTAACTGTGGTATCTGTCCCTAAGAAGAGTGTATTTTCCTGGTTATCTTTCAGCTATATGGGGGAAAGGTGAAGAGAGAAGTACCATACCAACCTTAAGCTTATAGAGCTTTGCCCTTCCCTGAATCCAGCTGACTACAGCTGGCAGCTAAGCAGGAGGGAGAGTTGAGGGATGGTAGACTGGGTTGGAACAGAAAAGAAGTGAGTTGTTAGGAGAGAGTGCTTGTCTGAATTCCCTCTTCCAAAATGATCCCAGGTCCAAAACCTTTGTTCAGAGGGACAGGAATTGAAGGGAAAGAAGAAGAACAAAGATGGAAGACCTGGGCCTCCAGTTGCTCCTACCTTGGCCTTGCCTGTCATGCCCCAAAGGAGGCTGAAGGTCCGTTGAAGGGAGCCGCCTGCCTGTTTTCTTGAGGGCTTTACGTCCAGCTGGCTGCAGCTGCCTCCCCAGAGACTGAAGAAATAAAGAGATAGCGATGGAGACAGAGATGGGATGGAAGGGAAAAAGCCACCTCCCAAAAGTCAACAGAGAGAGAGACTAGAGACACCATGTTGTACAGAGAGTGATAGATACAGTGGATGAAGACACTCAGAGAGTAGAAGGGAAACAGTGAGAGAAGGAGAGTCAGAAAAAACCTCAGAGAGACAGGTACCAACCTCTTCCCTCCCCTTCCAATTGACTGGACCTCCCAACTCTGGTTCATTTTATTCCTCTGTACCAGAGGATGGCTCCAAGCTCCTCCCAGTTAACCAGAGACTCCCCCCATCATCTCTAGAGAGGTTAAGGATCAGGGCTTGATTTCTTTTGGCCCTATCCAGACCCAGTATAGAAGCAATATGGAGTTTGGATGCCTTGGGGGGGTCATGTTTTCTCTGTTGCCAACCTCAGTGGTTAGGGAACCCTCAGTGACCTATACCTGCCCCCCCTTCTCTGGTTTGAGAATGGTCCCTGGGCTCATTGCCAGTCAGAGCTGAGTTTCCTGGGATTTCATCAGCCCTATCCCATGAGCTAATTCGAGAGGCTGAAGCCAGGAGGGGGCTGTGTCAGCTGGAGACTTAAGGGACCCAAAAGCAGAACTTAGCTTTTTAAAGGGCCCTTTACAATACTGACCTACTAAACAGGCCACAGCTGTGGGATTCAAACAGGTGCTGATTTGCATGCTCATTTACATGATACTTATTGAACTCTTCTAGCACTAGGTTTTCTCACCCAATGTGGCCTCTGGCCCCCTCCCTTCTTTTCTAGTATTTCCTCAGCCCCCACCCAGTTCTGCTCCTTTCCCATATCCACTGCCTACCCAACCCTCCTCAGGATTCCATTGGTCAATTATCTGTCAATGTCTGACCAATGGTCAAAGGTCATTGGCTTTCCCTACTCTCTCTTTCTTAAAAGCTGGCTTTCCCAGCCATTTTCTATCCTTTTGTTGCTGATACCCCAGTTGGAACCATATTCCTGTATCCTGGACACTCTCTTCTTCCTAATTTATTCTCTTTGCAGTAGTGATATTGGTAATCACCTAAGCCTCCATTCTTCACCTCCCAAGGGAAGAATGAGTCAAATCCCAAATCTTCCAAGGACAAGAGAGTTTCAAGGGTGCTCAGAGAAGTAGAAGAATTGAATTAGAAGCAGAAGGAGTGTAGGCTGGAGAGCAGTGTTTCTTAAAACAAAGTGACCTCTGAAGGTCACAAAGTCCCCCACCCACAGCCCTTTTGGTTGACCCACCCCTAGATTTCTGAGGGGCTTGTTAGGCTCTACACTCACCGGTTGCTGAAGTCAGGGCCAGGAGATTGGGGTAAATTCTCTGCTAACAAAAAAGGAGAGGAGATATGTCTGGCTAAAGCCAGACAAAGGCACTTACAGCTACCTCCCTTCCCCCCTCTACACCTTGGATCAGGTTCCCAGGGCTACAGGTGCCTATGACTCCATCCTCAGGGCGGGCACTGGGGACTTCCTGGAGGGAGGTTGAGGGCGGGGTCTGAGCAAAAAAAAAAAAAAAAAAAAAAAGCAAGCCTGAAAGCTAAATTAAAACATGTAGGGAAACTAAAAGGAAGTAAAAAAGAAACTGAAGGCGCCCAGTGTCTGGGTTCTTTGTTTTCCGTAAATGGGAAAACTGAGGTGAGGATGGATGCTTGGGATCAAATTCCTCAATTTAGGTAGAAGGGGAACCTAGAAGGATTGTCCAATAACTATAGTGAAGATGGAGGCTGGAGTTCCAGATGCCTATGTCCTGAGTCCCTGGTTTTAGATTAAAAGGAAAAGCTAGGAAGGTGCATATATTCACCCTCAACTTGGACAGGAATTTGGGAGGTTCTCCAAAGGGAGCATGATTAGGTGTATACTAAATTGTAATGAAAAACCAGGATACCTGGGATTCCCTACCTAGTCCCTATCTCTAAAGTTCCTGACTCAGGAAACAATTCAGTCTGGTCCCATACTTCAAGGAAGAAGGGGATATATCAATTGTTCCCTGCCTACTCCTCTCCATCCCCACCTCCATCCCACTCCCCAGCCTTACTCACCATCCAGATTGAAGTAGCCATCAATCCCACTCATGGATACAGATTTGGAGAGAATGCCACAGGCAGAGCCATTCAAGGGACCAGAGGATGGATGCTGGGAACTCTGAACCTATAATCAACCCAACACCCCCACAGTCCCCAAAAGGTTATTGAGTTTACCCTTCTACCAAACTCTCCCCATCTTATATCATTTGACTCCTTTCTAAATGTGGCCCTCCCAGATAGATGCTACCCTTCCTTGACTTAGAATTTTTCACTTTAGATGGATAGAAAATTATTATTACATCCCATCCTCTTTCCTAGCAGGTACAATTCAACTTTAGGTATTCTTGATGTAGGAGATTTAAAAAAGAGAAAAAAATCCTTACCTTCTGTCTTGGAATCAATATAAGGTATTGGTTCCAAGGCAGAAGAGTGGTAAGGGCTAGGCAATGGGGGTTAAGTGACTTGCCCAGGGGTCACACAGCTAGGAAGTATCTGAAGCCAGATTTGAATCCAGGATATCCCATCTCTGGGCCTGGTTCTCAATCCACTGAGCCACCCAGCTGTCCTTGTGGGAGATCTTTAAGAAGAAAATGGTCTATTTTGAATGGCATAGACTTGTGTTTCTCAGTCTGATTTGGTCAATAGACAACTGTAATAAAGCGAATGATTTTATGAATTACTCAGTCTGACTTGATCACCCATTCTGATTTGGAATGGAAGGAGGGAACCTTATAAGAACTAGTGAGACAAATGGCACTTATTTAATCAGGTAGGAAAAAAACGGGGAGGAAATGTAGAAAAGAGAAATGAGCAGAGCCAAGAGACCATTGTTGAATAGCAAAAGCAATATTGTTTGACAAATAATTGTGAATGTTCATCTCTAAAGAAAGAACTGATAAATAGAAGTATGCATGGTATAGTTTTATATATATATCTTTTCAACTGGTAGCCATCTCCAGTGAAGGGTAGGAAAGGAAGAAAGAAGATAGCTTGGAATTTAAAATGTAATGAAAGAAAGAAGGAAAGGAGAAAAGTGAGGGATAGTTTAAAAGGGAGGAAGAAATGGGAAAGGAGAAAGATGATAAGAACAAAAGAGGAAGAGGAGAAAGAAGGAAGGGATGAGGGTAATAAGGATGAGAGATGAAAATGGGGAATATGCATTCAGAAACACTAGTGGAAGGAATTAGGGTGTCAGGGATAGGACTGCTATGTGGCTACCCTCCATACCCATTGCTTTCTTTTACAAATGAAGGCTAGGCTGTCTCACCTTTTGGTTGTTTGGGAGATAAACTATAATTGGGCTTTGAAAAAGCCTGGGTATCCCCAGGTCTAGTTGAGGGAAGCCAGGCAGAAAAGTAAGGAGAATGGGGTTCTTGGGCCCTGACTGGATAAGGTACCAAGGCTGCAACAAGCAAAGGATCTGATGAAGAAAATTCAAACTTGCTAGACCTGAGGTACCCTTCTCTTTCCCTGGCTTTCCTGGGGCTAGCTATCCTCTTCATCCCCTTCCTCAACAGGTTTAAAACAAATTAAGCAGGTTGACTCAATGAGAATACATTCAGTAATCTAGATTATTTCTTTAATTCCTAAACACCGGGATTGTTGAAGAGCTGAGATGGGGAAACGTTGAGGGGGAAAGGTTCTAGTCCTCCTCGGAGAACCTTTTTGAGTGCCCAGAGGGCAATTCAAACTGTCAGTGAGCCCCGGGATCACCTGAGAGAGTTGAGGGAGAAAGTACTTGCTTTGGGCTGCTGGACAGAAGGGTGGGGTATTCAAAAAAATGTCCTTGGGCGCTGGGAAGAGGGGGGATGGAGCAGTAGCCTGAGTGCCAGCTCTGCACTTGTTCCATGTCTTCGACAATGCTGCTCTAGGTACACTAGCAAGACAGAGCTAGCACAGATGGGAGAGACTCCCCTACCTATTGGACCACTACTATTGTTTATCTGGGTCCCAGATACCTAGGCTTACCTGCATAATCATAGAATGCATTAATCAACAAGGAAGGAGTTTGTTTCAAAAAGTAATGAGGTGACTTAGGAGTCCACAGTTGAAAGAGAGAGAGAGAGAAAAAAGGTCCTGTTTCAGCCCATCTATCTGTTTTGGAGAAGTTCCTCACCCTTCAAATTTCAAATGTTGTGAGTAACTTAGGAAGCAAAAGTGTAGAGCAATCAGCAGACGAAATCAGCCAAAGATAGAGGCCCACTTACAGAAAGACAGGAAGCATAGAGGCCCCAAAAGACAAAGGGACAGAGAAGGATACAGAAAACGGCTGGGATGGGGAGGAAGTGTAATGTAGTGGAAAGAGCACTGGATCTCAGCCCTGCCAGCTTACTAGAAGTGACCTTGGGTAAGTGACTTAACTCTTTGGGGCCTCATTGACCATTTCTAGAAAAAGAAGGGCTAGACTCATAAGCCTTTAAGATGCTTTCTAATCTTAAACACATGATTTCTATTAAATGAAGAGTTATAGAGTCAAGGCAGATGGAGACAAATGGGTACAGCGACGAACTAAAGCCCAGATAATAGTATATTTTGAGGAGGGGAGTGGGAAGGAGTGACACTATCTTTGGTTTAGTGGGATAAGTGCCCAGCACTCATGGGGAAATACCATACCAGGTATTCAAGTTGGGCACTCTGGTCCTGAGGCCTCAGAATTGTCTCCAGTTCCTCCTGACTTTGAAACTCCCGGGGGTCTCCAGACCCCAGTTTTTGCAGGTTCCTGCTGAAACACACATTCACTTTACTTACATAATCCCTTGGCATCATGCAAACCCAGCACTTGGAGAGATATCAACAAGCACCAGATCAAAAAACAAGCATTTATTAAGCTCTTACTATGTGCTAAGCACTAGGGATACAGAAGAAAAAGGAAAAAACCCCAACCAAACCAAAGGAGGCTTGCCCTCAAGGAGCTTACATTCTAATGGAGGAGACAAAAACCTATTTGGTATATAAAAGACAGTTACAGAGTAGATGATAGAGAGGATGGTATTGGAAAAGGCAAGCTATAGAAGGTGGCACTTCTTGAAGGAAGCCAGGGATTCCAAGGGGTAAACGTGAGGAGGGGAAGGGAGCAGATATTACAAAAGCATGCACAAAGGATGAAAGCATTTTGTGTAAGGAATAGCAAGGAGGCCAGGATGGCTGGATGATCCAGTGCAGGGAAAGGCTTGGAAAGCAGACTGGAAAGATGGGAAGAGATCAGGCTAGGAACAGTATTGCCCAAGTTCATCTCTAGCTAGACTCTTCTGTCTCATGCCTTGCGGCAGGGGACGTAGGCCAGCCTAGACTGGTCTCTCCATTTGGCTCCTCTCAAAGGAAAGCAGCAGACAAGGTTGACCCCTGCTGGTGGAGAGTGAGTTTGTCCCAGAAGAAAGTTAGAAATGAGGAAGCCACGGGAGGGACAATAGTGATGGCAACTGGGACTCTCTACTTCATGCCACCTTCAGTTTTTTTTGTCTCATTGTTGCCTCAAACCCAATTCTCTGTTTGCCCTACACTCTCTGCCTTATATACAGAAGTAACTTTGGATGAGGAACTGGGATGACTGTAAAGCAATGAATTGGGAATAGACATCCAAAAGAGGCCTCTGAGCATCATTAGATCAGCTTCCTCAGTTCCTAGAGGCTGGTGGGATGCTTGGCTCTCCACACTCTCCTCTTTCACCCATCTTAGCATGAGGATCCGAGCTAGATATCATTCTCCTCAAACTCAGCCCAATCCAGCCTTGAACCAGTGGGAGATGTGAGAGATAGTATATTAACCAAAACCAAGGGATCCTGCCCAGAGGGAATGTGCCTAATTCCAAATGGCAGGTCCCTACACTCACCACTTACTCTGAACTGCTTCAGTCTGATCCTGAATATTTTCCTCCTGACTTTCTCCTCAGTGGGAGATTTTTTTTTAAACCCTTACTTTCTGTTTTAGTAACAGCTCTAGGCAAAAGGGCAAGGGCTAGGCAAATGCCGGTAGGTAACTTGCCCAGTATATCACAGCTAGGAAATGTCTAATGTTAGATTTGAACCCAGGTCCTTCCCTACTCCAGGCCAGTCAGGGATTTTCCAGGGGAGATGCCTCTATTTGTTTACCTGTGCCCTGCTCTAGGGGTGAGTAGACTATTCTCTTTATCACAGTACCGTGCTATGAAACAGGCCCATTTGTCTTTTCTCAATACCCTTCCTCTTAGAATAACTGAGTAGCTGAGAATTTATTCTATCAAAATCGAAGTTTTGTCCACTAAATTTGAAATTATGGAGAAGTTTTTTTTGTGCTAGCCTCAGAGTGAAATCAGTGGGTTTGCATATTACAGAAAGCAGGGTAGGAGAAACCATACTCAATTCTCCCTAGAAATCTCCCAATTTCACTTCTCTCTTCCTGTTTTTTAAATCTGCCAAATTAAAGGAGTTGGATGAGATCAACTATAAGGTTTCTCTTGGCATTGTTCATGATACTATGAAATCCCAAATTAAAGATGGATGTCAGGCTGAGGAAGTAAGTGAAGAAACAGCAGCTGAAGAGAGAGATGGAATCCAGTACTTAACAGAGAATAGCCAAGAAGGGGAACCCCATTCTCCTCCCCTTGTTTTCTCAATTCTCCAAAAAGTAAGAAGAAAGGATTAGTGGAGGAATTTAGGCCTACTAAGAGGGATCTCTAAGACCATAGGCTAGAACCTCCCAGAGTCTAATAGAGATTCTGAATTAGACACCTGAATTTTATCCATCTAAATCTCTTAGGTGACTAGAAGTCTTCCCCCATCCCCCAGCCTACTTATCTCACAAATCTGAGGACATTTGTATGCAGATGATTAAAGTGCCAAGACAATTAGTTCTTTTCACCATTCCATCTTCACCTAAATCTAGAATTTCTGCAAATATAGATGGGCAAATAGGGTACTTAGGTCCCTCAGCTTGAGGGCTTACCCTCCCACTGGATCATTGGCAGCATCCTGGAATAATACACTACCAGGTTCCCAACTGTGACGCCTGAAAGGGTCACGAACGTAGTTTTGGGAATGGCGGGCATTTGGTCTTCTTCGAAGGGGTACTGGCTGGAAGCCATCTTCCTCCTCCTCCTCCTCCTCTTCTTCCTGAGACTGCCCACTAGGTTCCACAGCTGACAGGCATCTCCGAGTTCTTCCTTGGGGCACTGGATCTCCTCCTGCCAGGAAGGCTTCTGGGATTTCGTCATTCATGGAAGTGGCAGATGGGTTGGCCTAGGCAGAAGACAAAGAAAGGTTGGGGGAGGCAGGTTGGGTCCTTTTCTTCAAGGGCCTCCTGCACTAGAGATGAAGAGCAACAACTCTCATATCCTTCCAGGCTAACTTACTAAATCTCTTTCAGGTTTGCATTTTTTTTTTAAAGCAGGGTAATCAGTTTCACCATCCAACTCTGGTTTCTGCTCCCCTGAGCAAAACTTCTCTCATCCTATCAACTGCACCCTCTCTCAAATGCAAAAGCATCAAGTGTTTTACTATGTGCTAGGCATTAGATAGAAATACAAACAAGCAACCTATCCTCAAGGAGTTTACTTTCTAAGAGAGGAGGACAACACATATAGAAGAGTTATTTCTAGGGAAGCATGTTTTGGAAATTAGAAGAAATGTCGACTGGGTCTAAAGGGTTCCAAAGGACATTGACAGGTTCTTTCCAGGAATGGTAGTGTTGATATGAATACTATTTCTAGAGCTATCATTTGAAAGGGGTGGGGCATGCTCCATGTGATGTGGCATGGAGATGAGTGGGGAAGGGGCAGATGGGTCCATACCACCTTCTTGGAAGGAGACACTTTGGCATCATTGCTCATGCTAAAGTATATCCTCTGAAAACTGCCTGTTTATATCCTTTGACCATTTATCAACCAGGGAATTCTTGTCAATTTGATTCAGTTCTCTATATATTTGAGAAATGAGGCCTTTATCAGAGAAACCTGCTGTAAAAATTTTCCTAGTTTTGTTTTACTTCTAATCTTTATTGCATTGGTTTTGTTTGTGCAAAACCTCTTTAATGTAATCAACTCTATATATTTGAGAAATGAGGCCTTTAAAAGAGATACCTGCTATGAAAACATTTCCCAGTTTTGTTTTACTTCTAATCTTTATTGCATTAGTTGTTTGTGCAAACCTTTTTTAATTTAATGTAATCAAAATTATCTATTTTACATTCCATAATGCTATTTTTAGTTTGGTCATAAATTTTTTCTTTGCCCATAGATCTGACAGATAAACTATTCCACGTTTCCCTAATTTGCTTATAGTATCATCCTTTATTTCTAAATCATGTATTTATTTTGACCTTATCTTGTTGTATAGTGTAAGATGTTAGTCTATACATAGTTTCTGTCATATGACTTTCCAGTTTTCCCAGCAGTTTTTGTCAAGTAGTGATTTCTTGGCCCAAAAGCTTGTATCTTCGAGTTTATCCAACATTAGATTACTATGATCATTTGCTACCGTTTATTGTGTACCTATCTATTCCATTGATCTACCACTCTATTTCTTAGCAAGTACCAGATTGTTTTGATGATTGCTACTTTTGACTATAGTTTGAGATTTGGTATGGCTATGCAATATTAAACAATATCAAAGATTCATGAACTCTCCAAGGACTCTTTTTTTTTACTTTCAGTCTTAGAATTGATGAGTGTATCAGTTCCAAGGCAGAAGAAAGATGAGGGCTAGTCAACAGGGTTTAAGTGACTTGCCTAGAGTCACACAGCTAAGAAGTGTATGAGGTGAAATATGAACTTAGGACCTCCCTTCCCTGGGCCTGGCTCTTAAACCATTGTGCCACCTAACTGCCCCTTCCAAGGACTCTTGATATTGAGAGTGATAAAGTCCAAATTAATGAAGCAATAACAACCAATTTACCAAACCAATTTTAGGCCCTTTGCTGTGTTGAGGATACAGGGATCTAGGTTCTTTTTAAAATTTTATTTTATTTGAATATATTTAAATATTTTCCGATTTGGATTACTTCTCTAAATACTGTACCCCACTACTATCCAGTGAGATTTCAGGAGTAGTCATGAGGAGTTGAGAGACATGAGGTCTAGAGCATTCTCTCTGCCAGGTTTCCCAAGGGCAGGGTCATAAAAGTGGAGTGTAAGTCCTTGCCAAGCCAATTAGTTACCCCAGGAATCTTTAGAATGTTACAAAGTTCTTAAAGTAAGGGGATACATCAACTGGGAAATAGTTATGATGGAATACTATTGTGCTATAAGAAATAATGAGCAGAGGGAGCTCAGAAAAACCTCAAAGGCTCACATAAATTGATGCAGAATGATGTAAGAAGAATCAGGAGAACATTGAACGTGGTGATAGCAATACTGTATGATGAACAACTATGAATAACAGCTACTCTCAGCAATATAATGATCCAAAACAATCCCAAAGGACTCATGATAAAATAATGGTATCTGCTTCAAGAGAAAGAACTGATGAAGTCTGAATCCAGACCAAAGCCAACTTTTTTCACTTTCTTTTGTTTGAGTTTCCTTCCACAAAAGGATTAACATGGAAAAATCTTTGACATGATTGCACATGTAAAATGTATATCACATTGCTTACCATCTTGGTAGGGAGGGTAGGGGGAGAGAAGTAAAGACTCAAAATTTTTAAAATGCTAAAAATAGTTTTTACATGTAATTGAGGGAAAAAATAAAGTATCAAAAAAAAGTTCTTCCTATCATCTATTCCCATCTCTCCTCTCTAATCCAATGTGCCCTCTATCACTGGCTACATTCAGAAACTATATAAAAGAGAAGATTCTTTGCTTGTCATGAATTTTGTGCCCTTTTGTCACATAAAGTAGATGAGGAATTGGGTCCTTGGTCTTCTGCAGCTGATTAAGTCTTAGTTCTTGCCCTGTGGTACCCAGGGGAAGGAAAGGAAAATTGGCTGTAGCCATTGTGCCCATCCACGCTCTTCCTATGAAAAGAAGGAGGCTAATGTGCAGCCAACCACTAGCAGGGCCTTTCTTCCTTCTCCACACCTGGGCCTAGTGCCATCCATACAAGCTGGCACCTGATCATGTTGGCAGCCAGAATACATATGTCTGAAAGGAGCAGGAAAGATGGCAAATACTCTGGGGTCAGGGCAGGACTCTGCCAACTAGGTACTTTCTAGGGAAAGGTAGACCCAAGTTTATAAGGATCTAGGCTGAGGGAAAAGGGACAGGACTTAGAAAGGGGCAAAGAAAGAGAGAATAGGAACTGGTCTTAAGATGAACACACAAATGAGTAGTGAGTCTCTACCTCTATCTCTAAGCAGCTAAGTATCACAGTAGGTAAGAGTTCGAGGCCTAGAATCAGGAAGATTCCTCTTCCTGAGTTCAAATTTGACTGCAGACACTACCTGTGTGACCCCGAGAAACTCACTTAACCTTGTTGGCCTCAGTTTCCTAATCTGTAAAATGAATTGGAGCAGAAAATGACAAACCACTTCAGTATCTTTACCAAGAAAACCCCAAATGAGTCCTAAAGCATCAAACAGGCTGAACAACAATCCCAATTTCTTTTCTGCCTTTCCTCCTTTCCACCCATCTCTTACAGCTAGAATTAAAATAGGGAGGGCTTGGAAAGCAGAAGGGACTGAGCTGAAGCCCTTTCCTGTTTTCTCTCCCTGGAGACAAATCACCTGGGCCCCTGATCTTGATATCATGGAGTGCACTACTCCCCTCTCCCTTCTAATGCCCAGAACTACAATCAGTTCTCTTCTTTCTTAAACTTAAAACTCATACCTTCTGTATTAGCATCAATTTTTAAAATTCTTACCTTCTATCTTAGAATTGATACTAAGAATAAGTTCCAAGACAGAAGGGCAGTAAGGGCAGGACAAACAGAGTTAAGTGACTTGCTCAGGGTCACACAGCTAGTAAGAATCTGGGGTCACATTTTAACCCAGGTCCTCCCGACTCCAGGCCTGACTCTCTCTACACTGTGCTACCTATGTACCCAATCAGTTCCTCTTCTGAAAAACATACTTCCCATTTCTCTGGTGCCAGCACTAAGTAGGCCCATCCAGTGGGAAGGTCTTCCAAGTATCTCTGCCAGTAGTGGAATTCCCTTTGCTCTCATTCTAGTCTCTATGAAGATGGAACCCCCAAAAGTTCCTCTTCCTCATCTTCCTCGTGAGGAAGGCCTTACACAGAGGTAGGATTAGAGATTAGATATAAAGACATAGGATCTAGAACTGGATTCAATCTCAGAGATCATACTGACCAGTATCATCATTTTATAAATGAAGAAACAGGTAAAATTTGGCATTTCTCAAGTACCTGTGATGGGGCAAGCCTCTTTATTACACTCCCAGAAAATCTTTTCTTTTGTCCCAATGCTGCCACATAGGTGCCTCACTCTTCTTTTTTAAGGGCTTAGGGTTTGGCTGCCTGCACCACAATACCCAGTCCTTGAAAATTCCTCCTCAGTGTTTCCTTCTCCAAAACTTGGTCTCCTAACTGTTTTTTCCTTTTCTGTTCCTTGATCTTCTCTCCTTCAAAAGGCTCCCCCCACAACCCCTCCAGGCCTCCCTGAGCTTAGGAAATGGAACAAGGGAGTAGTAGCCAGGGCTGGATCTCATACAATGGCTTTATTTAGCCCTAGAATGAGATCATATCATGTCACATTGCTGTTTCCGCTGAGCATAGATAGGAGGTTCTGAAATAGATCTGGGTTGTCAAACACTTTTGGAGGGGTAGGGTGGGGAAGAATATCAGGAACAGCAGGTCATTTCATTCATCCCTCCTCAGGGCAGGATGATTCTCTAGCCCTGAAATGGTCAAAGGGTCCACTTTCAAGCACCTTTCAGTGTTACCCTCACTATTTCTAATTTCAAGGAGACCTTTGGGGTGTCTAACCTGTATCCCCTCCGCTGCAATAACAATTGAATTCCATCAACATTCACTGAGCAGTGAGCAACGTACTTGATGTTGGGTGATATGACAGTTAAACAGAAAAGAATGCAGACAGGCATTCACTGAATTGAATCCAGCAATGGTAAGGTTGGGGGAAGGGAGAAGCTTGGGGAACCTTTTCTCCAAGTTGACCATGTTACTCAAAGAGGTCACCACCTGAGATACAAGCTTTTGGGGGTTGGGGTAGGGAAAAAGTGAATCCTGAGTGGCCTGGCCAAGGCAGAGAGAGCCAGGAATGGGGATATGAACATCTTCAGCTATTGTCTGAATTACATGATGGTGGACCACAGCCTTTGTCTTCATGGAGGGAAGAACAGAAGACAAATAGCTTGAAATTAATGCAAGGCAGGTGGGACATCTATCTACCTGAAGGAACTTTCTGATTGACTCAAGTAGAAGAGACCAAGACCATGGAAGAAACAAGAAAATAATATTTTATTTATGATTCTTTCCTAAGGTTGCAGAGGATTTTACATACATTATCTCTGTGAGTGGTGCTATTATCCCCATTTTAGAGATGCAGAAACCTCAAAACTCAGAAAAGTGACTTAAAGTTACACACCTGGCAAGTGCCTGAGGCTGGATTTGGAGCCACATCTTCTGAACATTATATCCTGTACTCTAACCACTACACCATGCTGCCCTGGGCACCCTGAACAGAAGACACAATGCCTACCCACAGGAACATACACCCAGTATGTCAGTCTACATTGGAGTTTCAGTGGGTCCAGAAGCAGCCACTTCCACTGGCCTAGTGTAGGGAGAGATTTGAGGCAGTTGAGTGGGGAATGAACCTAAGGGGGAAAGAAGGAGAGGTACAACCAACTTCCAAACTCTAGTCATCTAGTTGAAAAGAAGAAATATCCCCAAAGAAAATAGGAGACAAGCCTCTAAAGAAAACAAGCAAGTCCTAGAAGAAACCAGGTAGGGACAGTGATACCTCTTCCCCCTTCCCCCAAATTAATCTTTTCTTTCTGCTCATTCCATGGGTTGCCTGAAAAGCTGAGTGGGGGATGAGTGGGAGGGCCGTGTTCCAGAAATGTTTGCTTCCAGCAAATGCTGGGGAGTGTTTGTATGTGTTTGTGTGGGGTATGGACAAGGGTGGGAGAGTACAGAAGGCAGATTAGAAAAATGACTGTGTCAACCTAATAACCAAGCCCTGTCCAACTTTGATCTTTTCCCTGGCCTAAGAGGATTCTAGGGGTTGAGTTCCAGGTTCTTAAATCTCTTCAAAGGGACTTAAAAAAAAAGAAACCATAACCCCGCCACTAGAGTCCAGAAGAGGGAGGGGTTGGATGCTATGGTTTAGTGGCTTCTCCTCTATAGGCCTTATAGCCTTGGGGAGCCGGGGCCACAGAAAGTCCTTTGATGATTCAAAAATTAACTGCCACTCCTCCTCTCTTTGGGTAAACCATTAATCCAAGTCCTGGTGTAAGGGTTTAGACTCTCCCCTAAGAGACTTAGTGAAAAAGGTCTCTCCTACCTATTGCACTTGGTGACTCTTCTAGACTAGGGCTGATCCCAGACATCCAGGGCTACAGTATTTCCTCATCACTGGTAGATTCACATCCTTGAGATTATTACAATGCTGGACTTATGTGTTTGGGTCACAACCCCATCTCTGAGGACCTGAGACCAATTTCTGCAAAATCTTGGCTCTCTACCCTAGGTATCTTGGTGCCTAATTAAGAATTCAGTTGCAACCTGTTACTCAAATACTGGCAAATGGCAAATGTAGATTCAATACTGAGACAGGAGGAAGAGGGAAATAGATGTGATAAGACCCCCAAATCCAAAAACTGTCTCCTTCTGACCCACAAAGCCAATGAGATAGGACAGAGACACTGTCTCTGGGAGAGTGCAAGGCTGGGAATATAGCAAATACTCTTGCCATCTGCCCATACCAGCTTACAGGCTTATTTCCTGATAGCCACCCACTCTTATACTATAGGCCAGACTGAACAGTCAGCAGTTCTCTGGCAGAGATCCCTAGAAACTCAGTACTATTAGGAAGAGACGAAAGCATCCCTAGCCTCCTAAGACTAACCACACTTTCTCTTGAAATAATAGATCAGAAACCAAGGCATCTCTGCTTCTTCCCCTACATAAAAAGCAGTTAGGGAGGATAAAGAGGGTGCTGGGCTTGGGATCAGGTTCAAATCTCACCTCTGATAATTGCTAGCTGAGTGACCAAGGATAAATCACTTAATCTAAACCTGTTTCGTCATCTATAAAATGAGGGATAATAATACCTACTTCACCAGGATGTTGTGAGGCTCATATAAGACAATGTAAACTATAAAGAACTGTATCAGGGTTTGTTTGTTTTTTTTTTAATGACCATTAACTTCCTCTATTCCCACCATTGAAGTTAGCTTTACCTTGAAAGTACAGTTTCCCTACAAGGGGCTAGGAGACAGGTATTGAAGAAGGTCACAGAATAGCACATTAAGTTGGGGGAAGAGGGGAAAACGCCTAGTCCTCTATCATCTAAAGGCTGGTTTCTTGGCATTAATTCCAAGTATAGTGGCAGATAGGTAGGGCAAACTGAGGTTAAGTAAGTCACACAGGGAGAAACTTTGGCCAGGGAATAGCCACCCTAGATAGAATCACCACCACCCTCTCCAAAAAAAATTCTGTTGAACACTTTTAGTAGGGCTGGGGAAATGAACCCCAACTCACAGGGGCAAAACAACATGTAAGCTGGAAGGCTAGGGTCCCTGTAGCCTTCACTACTTCTGCTTAAGCAGGACAGTATTTGCTTGGGGGGAAGGGAAAATGGCTTAATGTCTATTTGAGGAGTTCCAAGTAAGAAAACGCATCACAAGTACTGCCAGAAACATGATCAAACACTGGGAATGGGTGAAAGCCAGTGAGGAGACAAAAGGGTTCAGTGATTTACCCCTATTTTTGACCAGAAGCCTGGGTTGGAGGAAGGGGAGGAGCAAACTCACCGTTTTTTTGGGAACCCACTCCAGGCCCTTGCTGCTGAGTTCCTTCAGGAGGAAATTCTTTCTCCAGGTAGCCTAAGAAGCTTTCTGTCCAATCGAGCACCTCAACTGGGGATCTTTCTCTTGAGCATAGTAAGGTCACTCATGGTCCAAAGAATTGCTCAGAATTGGGACAGAGAGGTAGTGGGAGACCTGCTTCACTCCAAACCAAGTGCCTACTCAACTCTTCCTGCCTTTACTATCTTCACTCACAACATGCCAGACAGGACTGTAACTGACTCCTTTAACCCCTTGGATTCCACCACTACACTGAAAATTCCCAAGTCCCCTTCTCTGGACACTCCCTGGACAAAGGGCAGCCCAAGGTATCTGACTGGGGCAGAGACTATACATAAAGTCAAGCAAAGTTTACCAGGGGCGGTGAGAGGGTAGGAGATTGCCCATGGAACTCACTTTCCTGGGGGAAGAGGTGGAGCTTGTAGAGGGGAGGGCAAAGAGGGCTGGGATTAAAAGTGGTGACCTCAGGGAAGGGAGCCACAACTATATCTCCCTGCTCAACCACAAACAAGACTGTAATCCGTGGGGATGCATGCCTCTTGCCCTGCCTTGCCCAAACCTTGTTTGGTTTAGAAGCCCTGTCCCTTTAAGAGGAAAATTATGGCTGGGGGAAGGGAAAGATTGTGCTTTCATCATTTTAAAAAAATACAGGGAGGAACAGTAGCTGGGGCCGCTACATCTGGGCAGGGCCCTTGTTCTAGCCAACAGGAATTAGGATCTACTGACTGCATGGTCACAGCTTGTTGTGGATACCAATGGGAGGATGTTTGACCAGCTCCCCTCCCTGATAACAGCCTCTCCAAGGGGCTGACTCACTGCCCCCATCCCCTCCCCAGGCACATTTTGGCCAAGTTCTTCTGGGGGAAGGGAACAGTGGATATGAGACATGGAACAAGTCCTCCTGTTCCTCAACTTGGGCAACAAGTGAGATCTAAAGGTGAGGAGGTGGGCAGGAGTGGCTGATTCCCATACCACTGCCCCAAAGGGAAGCTTCTGCCTCATCTTACTAACTTGGATCTATGAGAGGGTAAGGGCAGGAGGTTGACACAATCAAAGTGTTCAGGGTGGACACCTTAAATATTATCTAATCTGACACTCATTTTGTAGATGAGGAAACACAGGCACAGAAAAGCTAAATGCTTTTTGCCCCAGACCACAGTTATTTATGTAGGACTAAATTCCCATCTCTTAGATATTTTTTTATATTATGCTATACTGGTGTCTCAATCCATCAAAGCTCTGTAACACTCCATCATCACACGAAGATCATCTCCCCAGCAGTTCCAGTTCCTTATAAATTCCCTTTTACTTCCGATTAGGCATAGCTTCAAAGTCCAGTAAACAAAGAGGGTGGAGGTCCTCGGACCTCTCTCCTCCTGATACTAGATTTGGTATGTGGTTGAGAAGATGCCAACTAAAAGGATGGATGATGTAGTAGTGAGAATGGGGCCCACGGCTGAGTTCCAACTGGTGAAAAGGGTCAAGAAAATGCTAGAGATGAGCTGCTGGGTTATGTAGCCTTTTAAGGAGGAGCCCTTTAGTTATGATACCCATCTTCTAGGAAGGATAGGTACCTTCTCTCCCCTGCCTCCTGATTTGCAAGCTCCCAGCTCTCAAGAAATCAAGATTCAAATCTCACTAGGATGACTCTGGGTGGGAATAAGAATTGCTTCCTGCCTTCCTCCACCTCAAACAAACAATCTCAAGTAGTTTTGAAAGTTCAGACGAAAAGTCAAGTATTCTAGCTAAGTTGTTCTGTCTATAGATTTTGGAGACTCTTAAGCTCTTTACCTCAGCACTCAAGGGAGTTTTAAATTCCACTCTGGCTCTGAGGAAGCTGACTTTTCCATAAGAAGAAGTCTCGCTATGACACCAAATGCTGACTTCCCTCCCCTGCCTGCCACCCTTGTCATATGCATTCAATTCAGTTTTTCATCTCTTTCCTGTGCAGGAAGAGTTAAGTTACATAAATCTGCAAGGAAAGGTATTTATGAAAGCCTCCTTTTTAGGCAAGAAAATACATCTAGTGTAGACTGATTCAATATTAAAAATGTTTCCCTACACCAAGAAATCTGTTCTAATGTTTAAGCAGAATTCTACTTTCTGTAAGGTTATTTCTCATTGTGCCTTCTGCAAAGATGGGAAACAAGATTATTGCTTCCTCTTTCAGAGATTTTCAGATCTAGAAATACTGATAATTCTTCCCTTGGCCCCCTATCCAGAACTCAAATTTACTCTTCTTCTCTTTCTATAGGACTAAATTCACTTTTTGTCATTCTCCTCTATCTCCCCACCCTCCCCATCTTCCTGGAAGCCCCAATTTGGTGGCCTTATATGCTGGCTAGTTGAAGAAAGATAACAACTGCTAAAACCAAATCCATGCTTCGCACCCCTTCTGACCTGTCCATTCCTAGGGTATCCAAGCTTCAACCCTTGGAGAAGGGAAGTGAGTTGGCGGAGAGCTACTCCATTCCTGGCCTCCCGTTGCCTCCATGTCCTTTTCATCCTTCCTGGATCTGAGTTGAGACTCTCTGATTGCTGGGTGAGTGAAAGGTTAAACCGGTTGGGCAGGGGAGAGGGAGAGCAGAATCTAAACTGGGTAACTCAGTGGCGGGAACAATGCGGGTTTTTGTTGGGTTTCCCTCCTGCCTGGGAGGTTGTTCTCGGACCACGGCATTCCTGGGGTGGAGAGAATCAAGCTGGGGTGGCTTCTCCCCTCTTTGCTGCTACAGCAAAAACCAGCTTTTCAGGCACTCTTTTACTGGAGGCTGAAGTTAAAAGCATGCTAAGTTAGGGGGCTTCAGTACTTTTCCCTGGTTCTGGCTCAGAGCAATGAAGCATTACAAATGAATCACAACTCAGAAAACTTTGGACAAGGGGATCTAAAAACAGTCTGGGAAATGGACAAAGGGTACCATCCTTTGAACTTTTCACCGAGCAGGCAACCAGTTAAATCTCATCTGAGAGAATAAAGCTTAGCATCTGGAATGATGAAGCCTGCTAATATATGGACCATCACAGCTTTTACCCACTTCTCTTGCTAAGAGTGGGACTAAGGACAAAGAAAGAAAAACAGGAGTAAAAGATGTGAGAAAACAATAGGGGAGAAAGTAAAGGCTGGGGGAGGATTCTGGAAAGGAGAAATCTTTCTGGGATGAGGATCCACAGCTCCAGGTGCTGAGTAGCTCAGTTTGGCTAGTAGCACAGTTTTCAGAGCCTGCAATGGAAGCTGAGGTCACCAAGCTGGGGGAAGGGAAGACACACAATTGAGGTGGAGTTTGTTTTTATTAGAAAACCCATTTCAATAAGCACTTCCCTGCCCCCAAACCAGGAGGCCTCCAAGAGACTTGTGGTTCTGATTTCCTCTTTCCAGAGGTGGTCAGGCAGCCTCTGAAAGCTCCCATTTCTGAGCCCCTGAGAAAGTCCTCATTGCCAGCTTTGCAAAGAACAGCCCCAAAGTGAGGAGAAGGCCACTTGGGCTCAAGTTCTGCTGGGGTGTTTGTTTATATAAAAACCCAATGGATGGCTTCAAAACTGCACCAAGGCTCTCTTGGGCCCCTAGGCCTGTTCCTTTGCTCTATGTGAGAGCATGGCCACGGAGAAGGTAGTGAAGGACTAAGGGAAGAGATTGCATTTTGAGACATCCTTTGGAGTCTGGAAAGCACCTGGATTTCTTGGGAGGGGAGGGCACACATTCAGTTCTTCTTGGTCTTAGGGGTGTCATATTTCCTCTTGCTTGAATACCATAGGAGCAGGGGAATCCCAATGGAAGGAAGGGTCATGACACCAAATGCTGCCCAGTCCAGCTGTGGAAGAAAACAGAGGTTATAAAAGCCTAAATGAAGAGATGATACATCTAACAGGAACAGATAGGACTAATCTATTTGATTAGGGCAGAAAGGTCCTCTGGCTACGCTAGCTGGGATCTCAGATCAATCCTCTCTGGAGGACACCTTGTCCTCTGTATCTGTTAAATATCCAAAAACCCAGGTTGGTGGAAGAATCTTGGTTCTTCTGAAAGACCTCCAAAGAAGTCATGTGGCCACTACATCCCAGCATCCTTAAGTCCAATGTCATGGCTCTAAGAGGATATTCTTTTTTATTTCTAACTTCCATCTGTCCTCTCAAAAACCTTTTCCCATAGTCAACCATCAAGCATTTTTAAATGCCTGCTATGTGCCAGGAAACATGCTATGTGCTAGGGATACAAAGAAATGTAAAAACAATCCTTGCCATGGAAGAACTTACATAAAACCCTTCTAGCTTTCCCTTCTCTATTCTCCATTGCATCAGTTTTCTTCCTTCTAGAATTTTTGAACACAGCTACTACTCTCTCTGTAATTTTTTAAATCTTTCTGCCTCAATACTAATAGAATCTATGATTTCCCAAGAATAGGAGGTACCACTAATGCAGGCTGAAACTGCACACCTTAAACATTCTTTGTGTGTTGCTATAACCAAACCTTCTGGTAATGATGCCTTCACAGGTCCAAGAAGGCCTCACTGCAAAACTTCAGAGCCTGCTAGAATCTGCTGCACTGGCAAAGGCTTAGAGAACTCACTTCCACACCATAATGAGGCCCTGAGAAAGAACTTTAGGGAAGGGCATCTCCTTCTAGATCTTCCATAAAGTATGAAATCTCAAATGGGTTTCAGGATTCTAGAACCACAGCCTGTCCAATGATGAGGAGAAAAAGGACACCTTCTTGTTTCTTAGGGTTAAATGCCTATTTTTGAAATCTCCAAGCACAATATCTGTAACAGTCCTGCTAGTTATATCACAGATGAAACAATATATAGATACAGAATCAGTCCAAGAGAGGAATTCTGATAAGGAGTCTTGGGAATTACAGTATGGGGGAATCCATAGGCAAAGTTAGATATCTTCTCATGGTAGGGTAAAGACAAAATATGGAAAGGGCCACTGTGAAACTTACAAAATGAGGGGAGAATCTCCTATCAAATTCTCTTTGTGCCAGAATTCCTCCTTGCCCGGGAGCACTGGTGAAGCCAACCTGAAAACATGACCAGAGAAGACATCATAGCACACCTTTAAATTTGCCACTTCTAAAAAGGTCATTTCCAACCAACCTAGTTTTCTAGCATTGAGTACTCATCTCCCATAAGTACTGATTATATCAAAGAAATGTTACTGGTAGGGTACTAGAACCAGAGATCTGAGAGAGAAATATATATGTTTGACATGATTTAGATATGGGAATGGGCTGGACGACTTTTCTCCTGGATGAAAGAATGACAATGAATTGAAAATCAGTTCTATAGTTCCAGTTCCAGTTCCAGCTCTGCTACTGCTCTTAAAGCTCTGCACTTAAAAAAATATTGCCTTAAAAGGAAAATACTGTCGGGGCAGCTGGGTAGCTCAGTGGATTGAGAGCCAGGCCTAGAGACGGGAGGTCCTAGGTTCTAATCCGGCCTCAGACACTTCCCAGCTGTGTGACCCTGGGCAAGTCACTTGACCTCAATTGCCTACCCTTACCACTCTTCCATCTATAAGTCAATATACAGAAGTTAAGGGTTTAAAATAAAAAAAAAAAAAAAAAAAAAAAAAAAAAAAGGAAAATACTGTCAAAAAAGGGCTGGTCCAGGGAAACTGTAGACTTTTTTAGTCATATCAATCCACTTTAGTTGAGATTATGAAAAGAGTTACAGCAAACTTATCACCAGTGGCTTCAAGCTGTTCAATCTTGGGTAAATCACTTAATTTCTGTGTGTCCTAGTGTGCAAAGGAGGATAATATTACCTGGCTTGTTCACAGGACTTTTAAATGGTTCAAATGAGAAAATGAATGTGAAATCATTCTGAAGATATAAACCATTATATAAATATTAGCTATTAAAGAAAGGGCAAGGCCTAATTTACATTCCATTTTCCAGGAGAAAAGACAAAAAGTTTGGAGCACCCTGCAAACAACTTTGCTCGAGGAGCAGCACTTGAGACTTTGTTTTGGCTTTGAAGACAATTGTAAAGAGCTTAGTCTATTAACTCACTACTTGGAAGAACTGAAATATAAAACAGCTTTGGGGTCTGTACTAGAAATAGTATTCCTCAGTCCTAACTTTCTAGATAGTTCTAGGCAATTCTGTGCCCCACCATGCACTTGGCAAATGGGCCAAGATCCAGCTTCTCAATTATGTCAGCTTGCTTTGAACATCAATAATTATTAAGTAGGTACTGTCCACCCTTTAATATGAGAAGCATGAGAGAAATACAGATTATGTACACTCTGCTCTCAAAAGAATTTATGTGAAGAAATAGTGAAAGATAAGACTAAAGTGCTACACTCACAGCTGGGCTGTGAAGGCCTTTGAATGCCAGGAAAGTTTTAATTTTATGTAATAAGCTACTAGGAATCATTAAACATTCTTAAGCAAGGAACTGCCATGATAAATTGTGCTTTCAGACAATTTATTGGTGAAGAGGAATAATTGAAAGGGATAGGCAAATTAAAAAAGCAGGGGGATTATTAACTAAGATGATATTGCATTAATCTAGGTAAGGGCCTGAACTAAGGTGGTAGCAATAAGAACAAAGAACAACAAGGAGAGTTAGAAGTGCCAGTATATCCACTTATGACTTCAGAATATCCTCTTCTGGGACTTCAGAATCTAAAACATTCTCTGAATCAAGACTTCCAAAACCCTTTTCAAACTACTTTTACTTTCTCTCAAAATTTATATACTCTTGGCAATATGTTGTCAAAAGCAGGGTAAAAATGTTACTTCCAAGGGACAGATTACTGAAATAGAGAGCCAAGGAATTTTGGAGATTAGAGCCATATTTGTTCATCTTAATATTCATCTCCCCCCCTCAAAAAAAAAAAAAAAACCCTTAAAACTTACCACCACTGGCCCTTCTTCCTGGGCAAGGTATGTGATGGTTGCAGAGGTAAAGTTAAAATAGCCAGCCTTGAGGGGGCGAAGGACCACAGTATGGGAAACATTGCTGGCACTGGTCCAAAAGTCAAGGAGACATGTAGAAATGGATTCTAAAGTCCAGTTGCAACAACTCTCGAGTTCATCCTCCTGCCTAATTCATTGCTTATCACAAAGTATATCTATTAGATTTTACCTCCCTAACAAAGAGTAGATGAAAAAATGCTGTATTTTTTTAAATTTCTCAAGTATTGTTCAGTGAGCAGCTAGGTGGCAAAGTAGATAAAAGTGCCAGGATTTAAATCTGGGAGACTGAGTTCAAATCTGTTACTAAGATGTGTGACACTGGGGAAAAACACTTAACCCTGTTTGCCTCAGTTTCCTCATCTGTAAAATCAGATGGGGAAGGAAATGGCCAGCCACTCCAGTGTTTGCCAAGAAAACCCCAAATGGGGTCAGGAAGAGTTGGACATAAATGAATTGACTGAACAATCTTGGTTCACTGGAATTGATGTTTTATTCTTACAGTCAAAGCCTAAAGAGTTCATGTTTACCCAGCATAATTTTGGAGGTAAATTTATAGAATAGGAACTATTTTAGGGGTGAAATGCTATTGGGGGGCGGGATTCACATGTAATGTTATGACTTCATATGTGTAATCCCGCTTATATTCAGGAGAAGGGGAAAGAGGAGACATCTAATTCAAATACAAAACAATGAAGCATCACTTGGAATCATTTTAATAGAGGTTCAAGAGGTAACTGACTTTCTTACTTATTTTCGAGAGGATGGAATCTAAAACAATCCCAAACATCCCTATCCTATTCATAAAAACCTTAAGAGTCACTATGTAACTTGTATTAAGATCTTACAACCTAGAAAACAAAGCATCCTTCCTAACATCTAACTTAAATCACTCTCACTGAAATTTCATTCTATCCCTTATCCTGTCTAGTAAAGCTAGGAGAATAGCCAGCTATTAACTAAGATAATACACGATTGAAGCTGCATTACTCTCATTATTGTCATCTTTCTCCTTTCCTTTATATTCCCTTCATCAGCATTTTTTTAAAAAATAAAATAAGAAATGTCAGCAGGATACGGAGCAATGCGGTCCCATTTGACATTGAGCATTCCTGAAACAATACCAAAGTCTTCTGGGGGAAAAGAATCATCAGATAATTCCACATCTAGGGCTGCACTAAAAAAAGAGAAGAAAAAATAGAAAGGTATTAGGGAACAACAAGATTAAGACAACTGAAAAACTTCAAAGATGCTCTCCTCCAATTAAAAATTTTATGTAGGGCAGACATAATGGCTCAGGGACTACTACTATAATAAACTCTTAGAACAGAGATTTCTAACCTTTTTTATGTCATGGACACCTTCAGGAGTATGGTGAAGCCTATGAAACCTCTTCTTAGAATCATGTTTTTAAATAAAATACATAGGAATGTACAAAAGAAACCAATTACATATATTGAAAATTACTAAAAAAATTTTTTTAAAGAAAAACAAAACAAAACAAACAAGGTCAAAGTCCCTAGGGTTAAACTCCTATTCCAAAAGGAACAAGGCCTGGGTTTTTTCTTATTTCCAACTTTCCTCTGTAAAGTATGTATATGTCAAGGAGAATTATGGCAAATAACAGAAGAGATTCTACATAACTAACAAATGAGAAGAAACAACTCATTCTTAAAAATGCATAAATCTTGGGGGGCAGTTAGGTGACTCAGTGGATTGAGAGCCAGGTTTTCAGATTGGAGGTCCTGGGTTCAAATATGCCTCAGGTACTTCCTAGCTATGTGACCCTGGGCAAATCATTTAACCCTCATTGTCTTAGCCCTTACCACTCTTCTGCCTTGGAACCAATACGTTTAGTATAGGTTCTAAGATGGAAGGTAAAGGTTTTTTTTAAAAAGCACATAAAACTGGAATGACACTTAAAAGTAATTTGTATGACTGTTTGATTCAACTCTTATTTAACAAATGAGAGAAGAGATACAGGTGTAACTATACAAGGTTATACTACTAGTTAACAATAGAGCAAGAACAAGAGCCTAAGTATTCTAATCAATGAATCAAAAAGTGGCAGGAATTACACAGAGCACTGGAGGGAAGAGGGAGAATGGGGATGGAAAAAAATAATACATAGATAAAAAAAACAATCCCAGTCCTAAAAAAACCTGGGAGGAAAGGCACCTGCAGAAAGTAGGACCTGGAGAGAATAAGACTTGAAGGAAGTCAGAGAAACTAAGAAGCTGAAAGGCTAAAAAAAAGGAAGAAGAGTCTTCTAGACATAGGAGATAGTTAATGGGGCTAAATGATAATAAAATATAAGACTGTAAAGGTAAAGAGGGGCCAGGTTATGAAGAACTTTAGACACCAAAGAGGCAATAGGGGACGCTGGATCACATTTCAGGGTGGGGGGATGGGAAGAGGCAGGCCTACACTTTAGGAAAAATCAGTTAGGTAGCTAAGAGAGGCACCTGAATTGGGGAGATCAATTAGACAGCTAATTCTTCAGGTATAAGATGATGAGAGTTTGAACTAGGGTGGTGGTTGGATGAATGGAAAGAAGAGGGCTTGTAGAAAAGGTGTTGTAAAGGTAGAAATAAAGGTATTTAGAAATGAACTGAGGGGCAGATAGGTGGCTTAGTGGACAGAAAGCCAGGTCAGAAATCAGAAAGACCCATCTCCCTGAGTTCAAATCTGGTCTCAGACATTTACTAGCTGTGTGACTCTGGGCAAGTCACTTAACTTTATCTCAAATAAAATTTAAAAAAAGAAAAGAAAAATAAATATGAGAGAGTAAGCAGATAGGAATTACACTGAGGTTGCAAGCCTAGATGACACCATGATCCCTCATCTTCTTATAGAATTTAAAAAAACAAAACAAAACAAAAAAAACCCTTACCTTCCATCTTAGAATCAATACTGTGTATTGGTTCCAAAGCAGAAGAACAATGAAGAGTAGGCAATGGGGGTTAAGTGACTTGCCCGGGGTCACACAGCTAGGAAGTGTCTGATGCCAAATCTGAACTAAGACCTCCCATTTAAAGGCCTGGCTCTCAATCTACTAAGTCACCTTGTTGCCCCTTCCTTTTAGAACTTAAAAAAAAAATGGAGGTATCTATCTCCTATGTTACTTTCTTGCAGTAGAGTATAAACTAGATTTCAATTTTGTATCACTAGGAGCTAGCACAATAACTTGCAGATAGTGTGTCTATATGTGTACTCATTACATATCTATCTTTATACCCATTATTTATTAAATTGAAGAGAATTCTACCCCTTGTAGTCAGATTCTCCTCAACTCTAACCTGGAGTTATCCAAATCTGTCCTCTTATATACCTGCTGTTAGTGCCCTAGACCAACACCTTAAGATATCATTTCTCTACATTTTCTCTGAATGTCTTCATGTAATTGCCCAGAGATTTGAAGATCCAGAAAGCTCTTTCCTCTCCTACTCCTATTTGCAGTTTTGGGATTTAGTTAATTACCTTGAGCCGACATTGTAGATGTTGTATTGTAAGGTCAAATCCTTTCCTTCCACAGCATATCTATTGAGCAGTGACTTAGAAGCCAGAAGCCTGGCCCCTTCTTCACTTTTTGCAGCAGAAAACAGACACAACACAGCAAACACCAACAGCCTCATCTCTGGAATAAAACAAGACCAATAGCTACTTAGGCTGAATCTAGAAATCAAGATCCAATCACTACACCTCTGAAGCCAGTCACCCTCCTCAGTCCCTGTCCAAAAGGAGCCTTATAGCCATACCACTTTGTACTTCACAAAGTACTGTGGAGTAATAGAAAAAGAATTGACTCCAGGGCTAGAGGAAGCGTTTATATTTTATCTCTGATGTTTACTACTTGTGTGATATTGGGCAAATCCTTAACCTCCCTGGGCCACATCTGTAAAAAAAAGAAGGAATTGACCTAGATGGACTCTGAGGTCCCTTCCATCTCTATATATAGGATCCTAAGCTTCAGCATCTTCTATAGTAAGATTTCTAATGTATCATACATGAGAAACATAGGGATTATTCTATCAGTTACACTTGATGAAAATAAAAGTTTTTCCCCAACAACCTGAACTAGAGAACAGGCTGGAAGAAGCTTTGTTCAACTAATTTTTTGACTGGGCCATTAAAAGGAGTCAGTCTGCAAGTAGTCAGATGAAGGTCTCTCTGGGGTGTGATTTACATTACACTCTAGTTTCTATGGTATCTGACCATAAGACTCTGAATGTCTGGATTTAGTCCCAGTCCTGGCACTCACTACATATGTGACAGTGGCAAAAATCACATTAACTTTATGAACTACAATTTCTTCACCTGTAAAATGGAGACAATGATATTTGCACTAACTCAAGGGACCGTTAGAAAGCAAGCACTTTGCAAACCTCAAACTATTATGTAAATGTTAGCAACACTATTAGGAGAGACCTGAGCACCTTTTTGCTTGTAAAAAGCGAAAGTTTGGGAGGCCAAGGCCACAGGATGGATAGTTAAGGAAGGGTTGCTCTTTAGGGGAGAGAGAGGATAGGACAGCCACACTCAAAAGCTCGGATATGCTTTGGGTGTCTGAGAATTGCTATTCCTAAGAATGATTAAGGTTTCCATGGGAAAGTACATCTCTAGGGGTTTACCTCCCCGATTCCATCACTACAGTTGACACCGCCCCCTTCGTATTCAAGTCATGAAACTTTCCTCCCTCAACCCTCCTTGTATCACCTCCAACCCCTTTTCCTCACGCACAGAGTTCGTCCCAGCTGCCGACTCTCCTTTTCCCAGCCCCTCTCTCTCCCCCCCAACACCAAGCTCTCCCGCACTGCTCCCGGCCCCACTGCCTCCGTGGCTTCAGGGACTGTCAGGGTGACGTTTCCCCTCCCCGTCCTCTGGCCCCCGGCGCGCTGCAGCCTGTGGGCAGGACAGGAGGAGTCGGACGGAGACACACTGCCTACCCTCAAGCCCATTCCTCTAGTCCCATCCCCAGAGTAGGGTCTCACCGCGTGCAGCAAAGACCCAATTCGGCGCCGCCAGAACCGGAAGACAGAGTCAGCTCTGGAGAACCGAAAAAGAACTTCCTCCGGAAGTCCCAGTGAGGGAGGAAGTCCTCCGACGCAATGTCTTATGGGGATTGTAGTTCTCCAGCCGGCCCCATCTTGCCTCGGTGCTCCCCTCACCTTACTCTTTTTCCTGTCTCGGATATGGCCTCTCCTGGACATACTCTTTTTCGACACCCTCTTCCGATGTTCTTGCAGTTTGTTGTGGCTCACCAGCCTTGGAATCTGGTTAATCTCCTCACCAATCTAAATACTACTTTTCGTGGTACAATGGAAAGAGTGCTGATTCCAGAATAAGAGGACTCGGACTAGTCATTTAAGTCACCCAAATCAATTTTCCGACCTCAGTTTTTCAGGAGTAAAATATATACACGGGTTTGCTCGTCCTCGATGACAAATAAAAGCCAGATTTTTTTGCTTCTCGGAGCTGCCTTAGCATATAACAGAAAGTCAAAGAATCCATGGTGTCAGGTGTGTTTGCTCCCCCCATTAACAAACACAGAACCACAGAATTTCAGAACTGGGAGGGACTTCCAGCATGCTCACATACTTACATACCTGAGAAAGAATCCTTATTGCAAGAGGTTATCCAGGGGCAGCACTTCATTTTTTGTAGTTTGTTTTTTTTAACCTGTACCTTCCATCTTAGAATCAATACTAAGTATTGGTTCCAAAGCAGAATTGGATTGGTTTGCCATTTCCTTCTCCAGTTCATTTTACAGATGAGGAAACTGAGGCCAACAAGGTTAAGTTTCTTGCCCAGGGTCACATAGTAATGTCTGGGGCCAGGCCAGAACTCAATCTACCGGACTTCAAGCCTAGTTTTTAATATCCTAATTATGCATAGACTCAAAGATTTTTGCTGTCATTCTGGTGAAGACCTTCCAGCAAAGTGATTTTCCTTCATCAGGAAAATCCTTTCCATCCCCCTCCCCCCAAACTCCAGTGGCTTCCTATTGCTTCCAAGATACAAAATTCTTTGTATTGTGGCATTCAAAGTTCTTAATAAACTAACCTCCTACCCCCTTTCCAGTCTTCTTACACCTTACTCCTTACCATGTACTCTTGGATTGAGTATCTGAAGTCAAAACCTAGAAGGGGATACAAGATTATATAGCTGGGGGCAGTTTTTTTTTTTTTTTTGTTGTTGTTTGTTTGTTTTAGGTTCAGCAAAACATCTTTATTTCCCAGCATATAGTAGCCACACCTGCCTTCCTTGCTCCTTGCTTTCTGGCAAGGCCTGAAGGACAAAGATGGGAAGGGGAGAAGTTGCTCTGAACATTGAAAGGACACAGATAGCTAACTCAGAGGACTGAATGCTAGGCCTAGTAACAGGAGGTCCTGGGTTCAAATTTGACCCTCAGACATTTCCAAGCTGTGTGACCCTGGGCAAGTCTCTTAACTCCTATGCCTACTATTACTCCTATTACCATACTCTTCTGCCTTGGAACTAATACATAGTATTAATTTTAAGATGGAAGGTAAGGATTTTGCAAAAAAAAAAAAACCCAACAAAAAACAAAGATAATATATAACAATTATAATATTTAAACAATAATATATATAATAATTGTTTACATTGTATAGCAAGTACTCTGATAAGGTTCACCAAACCAGTAATGTGCTGGAAAATGTTTAAAAATCAGCTCTCTGAATACACTATACATTTTAAATTTGCATTATTAGTATTTTCTTCATTTCTCAAGTATAGACAATCAACAAAACAATCAAACCCTGATTTATAGCATTTGCCTGTTTCCAAGGCATAGATAATATGCAGTTAGATGGTGAAGTGGATAGAGGGCCAAGCCTGGAATCAGAAAGACCAATGTTCCTCAGCTTAAATCTGGCCTCAAACACTTACTGGCTATATTAGGCAAGTCACTTAACCCTGTTGGCCTCAGTTCCCACATTTGTAAAATGAAATGGAGAAAGAAATGACAAACCATTACAGTATCTTGTCCAAGAAAAATCCAGGTGGATCACAAAGTTGGACATGCCTAAAGAACAAAGATATAAATTAGTGTTTATGCTAAAAATTTAACAACTGGAGGATATGAGCCAGTTTCAGCACACTCCTGCCAACTACCTTCTTCAAACCTGACCTTGTGAACTTAGGCAATGGAAATATTATTCATCCCATTGTAAAGATGAAGAAACTGTGGTTCTGAGAAATTAAATGTCTTATCCAGGGTAACCAAGCCAGTTTCAGAAATGGGATACAAATTTCTTAAGCTTTTCTACATTGTTGTAAATGGAATAAAAGTTCCACAGTGCTTCTGGATCCAGAGTCAAAACAAGTCCATATCTGTTTGAGGAAATTGGAGAATATTTCATTTGAGTTCATATCTGAATTTTGAGAAGCAGAGATGGGAGTGAAGGATGAAGGCAGGCATTCATAGAATCCGATTTTTGATTTGGGAAGGATCTCAGAGTTCATTTCTTATAGGTCTTGTATAATTTTGTACCTTGGACTTCATCTCCCAGAATTCTTTCCTTGTCCCAAAATTCCTTTCCCATTTTTGTTTACGAGTGTCTTTACGTTATTGTTTATGAGTTCTATAACTCCTCCCTTTTTTTCTTTTTCCCCTGTGCGGGACTGAGGAAGGTGGCTTTTTGCTCTAGTTTTTTTTATGTTATTATTAATAAATCTTATTAAATACAATACTTAGAATATTGGATATTAATTTTGAAACTCACAATCTACAGCTAAAAGGATCTTCAGAGGCCATTTGGTTCAGTCCCTTTGTTTGGCAGATAAGGAAATTGCAGTCAAGTAGTTAAGTGATTTGACCAATGTGACACAAGTAGTAAGCACAACTAGCTAGACCTTACCTGAACCATTCTAGATTCTTGAAGATACACAGGCAGGAGAGTATACATCAAGTGTTTTGGAAGAGTGAGTAGTTCATCTTGGCTGGTTTGTTTAAGTCAACAGCAGGAGATAAAGGTATAGAGATTAGGCTTTGTTTACTAGACTTTGGAAAGTGGACACTATTTGCTAGGCAGTGAAAAAACCCACTGAAGATCTTTTACAGGAAAGTGATGGTATCACAGGTCACTTTAGAAATATTCATCTAAGTGGGGCAGGTGGGTGGCTCAGTGGATCCAGAGTCTGAAGAAGAGAGATCCTAGGTTCAAATCTGGCCTCAGACACTACCCAGCTATGACTCTGGGCAAGTCATTTACTTCCACTGCCTAGTTCCTTACTGCTCTTCTGCATTGGAACCAATATTTAGTATTGATTCTAAGATGGAAGGTAAGGGTTTAAAAAAAAAAAAAAGGAAATATTTATCTAGCAGTATGTGGGATGGATTAGAGGGAGCCTGGAGGCAAAAAAAATCTGTTAGGAGGCTGTTACAATCTTCCAGATAAGAAAAGATTAGGTTATGAACCAGGATGCCAGCCATGAAACTGAATGAAGAGGATAGCTGGGAAACAGCTATTGGAGACTCCTGGGGGAGGGGGGGGTGTCAGGGGGGGTACAATACAAAAGGCAATATCTTTCAAGCCAAATTTTGCCTTTACTATTGAGTGATCTTTGGCAAGTCTACCTGACCCTCAGTTTCCTCATCTGTTAAATAAGAGCTACCAAATAAGTTCCAGCGCTATCTAAATCTAGGATTGCAACAGAATGTGGCATCCAGATGGATGGGGGTGGCAAAAGAGAGGAAGTTAAAGAGGCTTAAAATTTTAAGGTCTCAGCTAGAAGCACTCTGATCAGAAAGGAGGAACAGCTCTGTTTGATAGTGGGGGATTTGGACATGTTGAGTTTGAGGTTTTTGTGAGACATTCAAGTGGTTCCTTAAGAAGGTGGACAATATTTAAGACTTGGTGTCCAAAAGGTAGAAAATGGAGAGCAAATTAAATTTGAAGCATCTACACCCAGGTTAGAGCAGAGCATGAACTGCCAGTGGGGATGATATAGGAAGAGAAAAGGAGAGGGTGGGGAAAAGGCATAGCATAGACATTTAGTGAAAAGGACAGTCAGAGATCAGATTTCTGTAGCAGACCAAGTCAGGGCTACTTTCCAAATCACTGGGTCTCTGGAGAGCCTACAAAGAGTGATCCTCCAGGATCTCTTTTAAGATCTGCTACCCATGTTTTTGGAGCCTTCTGCCTGCTTGAAAACCACAAGACACATAAATGTGAGTTCCTCTTTATTTCAGGCAATCTTAACATGACCTGTTTGAGCAACCTACACTTTCTGTAGTTGGATATCCCTTTGGGTGGGCTACTTGCTTCTGATTTTCGCATGTCTGTCTCCTCTTCCAGGAATTCTGCCTGGACTAGAGAGAAGGGAAGGGAGGGAAAGGGTGAAAGCCTCAAGGAATAGGGATCATCAAGCTGCAAAATCTGCTCCCTCTTCAGAAAAAGAGACCTTGAACACAGTGGGACTAGAGACCCCACTCTGATTGTCATGACAACTGCTTCTGTGAGGCCATGGGGGACTGAAGTACTTGAAGTGTGTGTATGTGTGTGTGGGTGTGTGTATGTTTAGGGAATGAAGGGATACCAAGTCTGGGCTTCGTTGTTTCCAATAATTATTGATCTTGGGACTTAAATGAAGAAGACAGATAGTTTGATCTTTCTGTCAAAGCAACCTAAAGTGAGAGTGAGATTTGGGAATGGGGCACTGACTAGTGATGTGGGCAAGGAACTAGAAGCTAGGATTCTGGAGTTCCTGATTGAACTGAGAAGACTCTCTTCCTAACCATTTTCCCACATTTTTTCCCTTAGGAGCCCAAGGAGGCATGGGGAGAACTAAACACAAAACCAAACCTCTTGGACAACTTTGTTGCATCATGGACTTCCATCCACAACCTTGGCAAAGATCCAGGCCACCTTGGCGATCAGGAACAGACCACTGTAAGCAAGCTACTTTTTCATTCACCTATCTACCCTCTCCCTAGTGCCTACTGTCACACACACACACACACACACACACACACGTATTCCTTCCTCCTTCAAGAACCAATAACAGAGACTATTAACCATAACCTCCATCTTAAACTCACCAATTCCCCTCTAATGTCCCCTCCCCTCACTCAGGCAGCCAATAACCAGCTCCAAGCTTTTCCATGAGCCTGAGATAACCTTTACTGCAGATTCTTAGTTCTTCTTGTAAGTGTGGCTCAAAATATATTTCCTTCAGAAAGTCTGGCTTCCCTGGACTCTGATCACACCCATAACGGTGTCTTCCCAACACTTAATTCCTATCACAGTTATGCCCTCCTCTTTAAACAGTAAATGAACCAACCCATATTTATAAAATTGATCTAATAAGGGGTGATTATTTTGCAAAAAGAAAATCAATTTTGGTTCCAAATCCTGCCACTGTATATCTGTATGACATTCATCAATGACTCAATTAACACTTGTTAAATGCCTATAGGACAAGTACAGGGGTTAGGTGCCAGGGATATACAAAGACAATAAAGACTGCATGCAACCTCTACTTACATCCTAATGAGAGCAAGTCACTTCTTCCTGGGCCTTACTTTAAATGCTTATAAAGTAAGGGGGTTGAATAAGAGGGTTCTACCCAGTTTGAACATTCTATAGTTCTAGAATTGTTTACTTAACAAAAGGATTCACCATGATCTCCAAATAAACAATGGATTCCTCTAGTGCAGGGGTTGGCAACCTTTTTGGCCGTGAGAGCCATAAATGCCACATTTTTTAAAATGTAATTTCATGAGAGCCATACATACAGTGCTCAGAGTGCGAGCTCCTGTAATAGCGCCTGAAAAAAAAAAATGACTTTATGGCTCCTGCAAAAAGAGCCATATCTGGCCCTCAAAAGAGCCAGATATGGCTCGAGAGTCATACATTATCCAATTCACAATTTTTATTGCATAAAGGAAGTTACGCCTTTTATGTTCACTTTATAAGTTTTTTTAAACCCTTACCTTCTGCCTTAGAATTGATATAAGCATTGGTTCCAAGATAGAAGAGCATTAAGATCTTAAGTAAGTAAGCATATTGCTTATGCCCAGTTGCTTAGCCTTTACTTGCCCAGAGTCATACAGCTAGGAAGTATATGGGGCCAGATGAACCCAGGTCTCCAGGCCTAGCACTATCTACCAAGTCACCTAGTTGCCCTATACTAAGCACTATAAAGACAGATATCTTTTTCGTTGCCTTTTTATATATCCTTTGCCCAATACCTATATATAGATAGGTAGTTTGGCCTGAGGTTTCTAGTGATCTCAAGCTTCTTCTGATTCCACTTATTCTTCTCATTAGGATAATAGATGATTTAGTGCTGGAAGGGACCTCTGGCCTAACTCCCTAATTTTGTACATGAGGAAATGGAACTTTAAAGGTCTCCTACATATTAAGTTGCAAAGAAGAGATTTAAAGGCAGGGACTCCAGTCTCTGAGTTTCTTTCCATTCATTGTTCCATGCCATCCTAACTTGAAGAAAGAACATTTATGTCTGGTAAGGCCTCATCTCTTTTTTTTTTTTTAAGCCTTACCTTGTCCTAGAATCAGTAAAAAAAAGTCAGTTCCAAAGCAGAAGAGTTGTAAGGGTTAGGCATTTGGGGTTTAAGTGATTTATCCAGGGCGACACAACCAGGATGTGTCTAAGACCAAATTTGAACACAAGACCTCCTGTCTCTAGACCTAGCTGAACTGCCTAGCTGCCTCTTATTCCTTACTCTTATATTACTCCTAGAAGGAAGATTTTATCTCACCCACTTCTGTGACAAAGAAGCAAAAAAAGAACAAGATTACTAAGACCCGGGTATTGAGGATGAACAGGATCAGTGATTCTGAATGCCAAATGAACTTCCAGCCTTTCAGGCCTCAGAGGCCATCCATGGCTCAGAAATCACATCCAACCCAGCAGAGAAATAAATTGTTCTTTTGGGGTAAGAGAATGAACATATGGGCTCACAAGGAGCAGAGCCATCGTGGCAGGTTATCTCATCACTTCTGGAGAATGACTTCATTTCTGAGAAACATATGCAGGTGTGGCCGTACCAGTCAGAATCCAAAGGGGAAAAAAGGCATTCGAAGGGAAGAAGTTCCAGGCTAGAGTGCAATACCATGAGACTTGGCTGAGAGCCAGAATAGAAGCCAGAGGTGATGATGCCCTAAGACCAGCTAAGGATGCCTAAGAACTCCCAGGGAAGAGAAGTTTGGAGGAACCAAAGGGTTGGAAATGATGCTTGTCCTGGTTTTAAAATAAAAGCAAATTTTGTTTTTTGCCATTGGTACTTTAGGGGCTAGTAAGTCTTTCCCCCATATCTGCTTTCTTTCTCCTGCATCTTTTTTCTCTTATCTCCATCTCTCCTACTGCTATCATTTATTTTTCCTGTCTCTGTACCCCTTTTCTATATCTGTGTTTCTATTTGTTCCTACCTTACTTTTAGATTAATAAGGCAGCATTCAAAGGGGAACACTAAAGCCTGAAACAGGAGGGGTAGAGGCATTTGACTTTTACAACTGAGGAGTTGAAATCTAAACCTTGGCAATAAAGGTCAAAGCCCAGGATGTCATGTTTTTGTTCTGGTTCTCACTAACTCCTTTGTCATTCATGGGAAGGTAAGATTCCCAACACCACCTTTGTAAAATCTCTCAAGGTGAGGAAGGTTGCACAGATGAGAAATTGGCTAAGGGCCAGAGCTGAACCTTCTCCCACTACCATTATTCAGACTCAGAGCTAGCTGAGGGAACCATCTAGCCCTATGATGGCAAACTTATGGCACATGTGCCATAAAGAGCATGCAAAGCCCTCTCTGTGGACATTTGGGCCTTTGCTCTCCAGAATTCATTACTGGAAAGGCAGAGGGACTTGGGGAAGCTGTTCCATTCCCCCTCTCCACCTCTCTGAGGACATTTTTTAACTTTACCCACCTTTTTGCCCAGCAGACCAATGGGAATGCTTACTCCCCTGTCTGGGGTAAAGTATATGTGTGTGTGGCACAGCATATAATGTCTCTAAAAGGTTCACCATCACTGATCTAGCTTAATTTTTTTTTTAAAGTAGATCAGGAAAGTGAAGACCCACAGATTACAGCCTTGTTCAAGCTCCTATTATCTCAGAATTACAGAGATGTAAGGCAGATAAAAGGTTGCCTGGTCCTACCTGAATCTGAGCAGGAATCTCTAATCCTCATACCCAAGTGGTCACTTAAGACTGTCCTTGAGCATCTCCAGAGAGGAAATCCTTTAAGCTACTCATTACACACCTATATAATTTTAAGAGCCAGGAAGTTTTCCCCCTACATTATGCCCAAATCTAAATGTATTTCTGCAACTTCAAGCCATTGCTTCTATTTCTGCCCTTTGTGACCAAGTAGAATAAGTCTAACCTCTCTTCCCTTTTCAAATACTTGATGACAGCTATTATATCTACTTTGAATCTTCACTTTTTCAATTTAAAATATCCCCAGCACTAGTGGCAGCTAGTTGGCACAGTAGATAGAGCACTAGGCATGGAGTAAGAAGGACTCAAGTTCAAATCTGGCCTCCGACACTTCCCAGGTATGTGATTCAGGGGAAGTCACTTAACCCCAATTGGCTAGCCTCTTTCTTTCTTCCTTTCTTCCTTCCTTCCTTCCTTCCTTCCTTCCTTTCTTTCTTTCTTCCTTCCTTCCTTTCCCTTACCTTCCATCTTGGAGTCAATACTATGTATTGGCTTCAAGGCAGAAGAGTGGTAAGGGCTAGGCAATGGGGATCAAGTGACTTGCCCAGGGTCACACAGCCAGGAAGTGTCTGAGGCTAGATTTGAACCTAGGACCTCCCGTCTCTAGGCCTGGCTCTCAATCCACTGAGCTACCCAGCTGCCCCCTAGCCCTTGCTTTTCTGTCTTAAGTTATTCCCAAGACAAAAAAATTAGTGATTAAAAAAAATCCCTAATAATTTCAATCAATGTTTGTATAACATTATCTTCAGACTTCACCTCATTTTCTGGACTCATTGCAGCCTGTCAAAGACCCCTCTAAGATGTGGAGCTAGACCCAATGTAAAATAATACTGGTTCAAAAACCTGTCATTACTTCTCTAATAGCAGTAATGCAATAATCCAGGACAATTTTGAGGGACTTATGAGAAAACGATATTCACATCCAGAAAAAGAACTGTGGAAGTAGAAACACAGAAGAAAAACAACTGCTTGATCACATGGGTTGATGGAGACATGACTGGGAATGTAGACTCTAAACGATCACCCCAGTGCAAATATTAATAATATGGAAATAGATCTTGATCAATGACACATGTAAAACCCAGTGGAATTACTTGTTCGCTGGGGAGGAGGGGAGAAAGGGTGGGAGGAAGGGAGGGAAAGAACATGAATCATGGAACCATGGAAAAATATTCTAAATCAATTAATTAAATAAAAATTTTCAATTAAAAAAACCCCACCTGTCATTAGAATCCAGATCTTCTGGCTAAGAACTGAATTAAGAAACTTTTAGAGTCTGATTGCAGACCAAAGCATGCCTTCTTTCACTTTATTTCCTTCATGAGTTTTTTTTTTACTGTATGTGTGATATGTGTCTTCCATCATGACATGAACAATATGGAAATAAGTACTACATGATGAAAACACTGGTATGAACCATATCAGACTATTTACTGCCATAGGTAGAGAAGGAGAGAGAAAATCTGAATCCTAAAAAGGTCGGAAAACAATCATCAAAAATGGTTTCTAGGGCAGCTGGGTAGCTCAGTGGATTGAGAGCCAGGCCTAGAGTCGGGAGGTACTAGGTTCAAATCCAGCCTCAGACACTTCCCAGCTGTGTGACCCTGGGCAAGTCACTTGACCCCCATTGCCCACCCTTACCACTCTTACACCTATGAGCCAACGCACAGAAGTTAAAGGTTTAAAAAAAAATGGTTTCTATATGTAAAACCCCAATAAATAAATAAATGAACCGACCCTGAATTTATCGCCCTGGCCTCTTGCTGGTTGTGACATGTATAAGCAGATTTCCTGACTGAGGCAAGAAAAGGAAAGTCCTGCCTAGGGACAAGGGAATGGATACAATGCCCTTGTTTCTCTTAGGCTTCCCTTCTGCAAGGATGACTTCTCAATCTTATTTCTCTTAAGATACCTTGACAATCAGAAAGTCCTTACTGTTGTCTAACATTCACTTATGGTGTTGCTGCTTCTTCTTTCTCTACCTCTTGAAAAGAATAATACCAGTTTTCTCGAACTGAATCCTCTTCAGAGCCTCAAACAACAGGTTGGCTTCTGCCAGCCTCCTCTTCCCCAGAAAACAACACCAATACAACCTCACGACAAAGATCACGCCATTTATTTACATGGGATTGGGGAGATGGGGTAGGGATGAGGCTCCTGTTCTCTCCTATCATGGTCTCCAACCCCAGCTCAAAAAATGACTTCATCACCACCTCCTCCTTCATATAGGGTTTTCTGGCATAAAGGACAAAAGGAAGAACTTGGGGAGGAGGGGGGAATGAACAGAGGTAAGAAAGGCAGAGGCTCAGGACGCAGAGGGTGAGGGCCCCCATCTCTTTTCTATGATCTCAAAACACTTACCAGTATTCAGAGGTCAGGGTGATTATGTATATGTGTGAATACATGTGTGTGGTGGTGGGTGGGGATGGTTGGGTGGTATCCCTGCCCCTTTTCAAAGGGGCATGCTCATCCTTATTCGGCATCAAGACTTCTGCATACCAGCTACTCCTGTCCCACCCCCAGACTGGCAACCCCCCATTTCTCTTTGGGGGAGATGGTTCAGAAACTAGAACATAGGACCCTCCCTCCTACAATATCCCTGAGGGACAGGGAAGAAATCCCAGCCCTTTCTAGGGCAAACCTTGATTCCCAGGGGAGGGCCAAAGGCACTGGTCACTTCAGACCTGGACAAGCCCCTGGTGGTCTTGAGCACATGGAGAATGTGTTGATGTCTGCCTGTAGGGTATGTTTGGGGGGAAGTGAAAGGGAAGGGTATCAACATTCTGTGCATGGGAGTTATATAGTCAACAGGGACCACTGTGGGCATCGGGAATTACCCTCTTTCTCTTCTAATCCCAATCCTTAATTAGGATTTTTAAGTCCCTTCTCCTAGATTCACTCTCTATCCCAGTCTAGCCAACCACAGATTTGCTCCTAGGGCTGCTGTCTATTTCTGCCTCCTGACTCTCTTGCCCATTCTGACTTGCCCCAACTGGGACATTCATTCTCCAGAAAGCTTCACTGCTCCCCAACAACAGACCTCACTCCTATTTACTAAACTGATAGCTAGATCCTATCTGGCATGATCACCCCTCCTTGTTTCTGTGGCCTAAGTGATCCATCTCCCTCCCCAAATGGGGAGACAATTTCTCCTTTCCTCTCTGACAGTAGGGCCCACTAAAGAAGGGTCCTTCGGGAATGTGTTAAACAGACTGTCTGTTCTACCTGCCCTCTCCAGTTTGGAAGCATAGAAACCCACAACACTTTATTAGGGAGGGAGGATCATATTGGAGATGGGACTGGTGGGGAGTGTCATAAGAGGATTCTGATAAGGGAGCTAGGGTACAGCCAGAATTAGACACAAAAAGATTCCATGATACCAGGGTGGGGGGAATTCAGACCAATAATTCCTGATAAATCAATCAGGTCACCCCATGTCTCAGTTCCATTAATGATAAGTTATGGAGAACATGGGGGGCAGTCAGAGATGGATTTGGGAAATCCAAATAAAAGTCAAAATTGCTTAAATATCTCTGCCAAAGATCAGGCAGGGGCAGAATGGAGGAGAGATGTACAAATAGAACCAAGAGACTTAAGACAGAGCTGTGGGGTTAGGTTGCCATGCCCCAATTGCTCCTTCTGTTGTTTAAAGAGGCTTGAAGAGCAGACTCAGGGGGTGAAGAGTCTTAAGAGATGAGGTTATGGATCTGGAGAGGTCAGGGAGCTATCAAAGGAATCAAACAATGTAGGGGAGATCAGTGTGTAGGTGTGCATATGTGGATGGGGTGGGGTGGGGGGTGGACTCAGGGATTAGGAGGGCTGAGAGCCCAGCAGTCTCTCAATGGCTGCATTAATATCCCCACCGGTAGCAATCAGAGCCTGCAGGTTAGCCTCTCGATTGATGAAGCCCATGGCGTTGAGCTGCTCCAGCTGCTGCTGAAATCGAATCTCTGGTGTCTGCACCTGGAGGAAAGATATCTTGTTGGTGGGATTTATCCTATGTTCTAGTGGATTGCTGGCCAAAGGAAGGGGGGCTAGAAAGGAAGACAACATGCTCAATACCGAATGAGGCTCTTCTGCATCTTGCCCTAGTTTTCTGTGTAATGGGTATAATAATGAAATGGAGCCTATGTTAAGACGTCAAAGCACTGTCAGGGCCCATGGATTCTGAGCTCCTTCCACTCCAAATTTGGCATCAGGAAAGCCCTCTTCTCTACGGTGGTGAGAACCAAAGGGTACAGTCCTTAGCTCATATCCCATGCCTCCCTTTATGCTGTCTGCCTGGTGGACTTCCCCCTACACATAGGGAGGGGCACACAAAACCCAGCCCAGCAAATACATACCTGGGAGTTTCCTCCTCCAGCCAAAAGCTGAATCATCTGTTGCATCAGCTGCTGTTGGGGGCTGGCAGTGCCCCCTACTGGAGAGGCACTAGCTGGCGTGGATGGGGAAGTAATGGGGGGCTCCTGGCCACTGCTGCCTCCTGCAGGGGGAGGGGGAATCCGGGGTGCCCCAAAGTTGCCAAGGCTGTGGACAGGAAGAGATGGGAATCAGTCTGTGCAAGGATGAGAGATTGGAAAGACACCAAAGGTACAGTGATAGAACTAGAATGAAAGAACACAGAGAAATGGAAAAGACACAAAAAGAAAAAGGGGGAACCTGATGGAAATAGACACCTAGAAGCCGAGTGCAAAAGGGAACAGAGTGAGATTTAGAGCAAGGAAGATATAGATTCAAATACTGCTGCAGAAACTACCCATAGGACCTTGGGGGAATCTCTTAATATCTTGAAGCCTCAGTCTTCAGATCTCCAAAATGGGGATAATAGTCCCCACCTCACCTGGTGGTTTTGAGTCTCAAAAATGATATGAAATACATAAAGTGCTTCTAACTAACAGTCATTATTATCTCATGATAATGTGGAAAGAACTCTGAACTGGGAATCTCAAGACCTGGGTTCTATTCCTAGATCTATCTTTAATTTTCTAATTGAACTTGGGCCTCTGGTCCTCAATTTCCTTATCTGCAAAATAGGGTGCGGAAGGCAGGATGATAGGTGGGGTAAGGGAGAGGAGATGGCCTCTACATTTTCATCTCTCAGCTCTAACATGATGGTGGGGAGATGGACTTGGCTCTGAAGGCTACACCACCTCACCTGGGCACCAGCCCTGGGGCCTCCGTCTGCAGCGTCTGCAGCCCCTGTTGGATCTGTAGCAGGGCCTGCATGGCTCGGGGGTTGGTGAGAATGGACAGCGAGTCTGGGTTCTGCATCTGGTGATAGGGGGAAAAAAAAGGAGCTTGGGCAAACCCTTCAGAGAGTAAGGGGTGAGGAAGAAAGACCCAGCACAGCCCTAAATCTTAAGCCCTAGGACACCTGTTAAATTCCTTACCTCAAAATTCCCTGGGAGTTTAATTACATTAAAATGTAATTGGGGTCAGTTAGATGGCTCAGTGTATAGAAAGCTGGGTCTAGTGATGGGAGAATCTTGGGTTCAAATCTAACCTCAGATACTTCCTAACCATGTGACACTGGGCAAGTCACTTCACCCCCACTGCCCAGCCCTTACTGCTCTTCTGCCTAGGAATGGATAAC
Source organism: Gracilinanus agilis (assembly GCF_016433145.1). Classification (NCBI taxonomy): domain Eukaryota; kingdom Metazoa; phylum Chordata; class Mammalia; order Didelphimorphia; family Didelphidae; genus Gracilinanus; species Gracilinanus agilis. Next base: position 166,936,944 of record NC_058133.1, on the reverse strand, counting down.
TTTGTTATAGATTGTAAAACAGAAGGTAAGGGTTTAAAAAAAAATGCAATTGCAAAATGTTTAACAAAATAAATAAAAATACAACACAACAGACAATGTTAATTTGTGTTTTTCTAAGTCAATATGCTATCCTGAAAGACCATCCCCCTTGTCCCCCTGCCACATGGTACCTTTTCCACCCATACCTACATACATAATAATTCCTCCAGGTCCTCTGGGCCCAAGTGACTAGAATTCCTCCCTCTAGGAATCTACATCTTTTCCTTTAGGGATTCAAGCCCCACCCCTTTCTCTAGAGGCTCAGATCTCACCTGCTGTAGAAAGACTGGGAGCTGGAGGCGAAGCTGCTCCTGCAGCTGGGGGTTTCCAGCAAACAATGGGACATTCACCATCATCTGCAGAGACAAGGAACCTATTAATTGGAAGGCCAGACATTTGGGTTCTATAGAAGCACCAAGGAGGGAACTAGAATCAAAAGCCTTGGAACTTGATGATGAGTTCTTTTCAGCTCAGGTACCAGCTCTTCCCCACCAAAGTTCCCTTCCCCCTAGTTCAGTACCTGAGCAGCAAAGTCAGGATTCTGGGCAAGTGTCTGCATCATACTTCGCATATACGGGGCAGAGATCATGTTTTGCATTAACTGGGGATTCTCTGAAATTTGCTGGAGAAGGCCCTGCATCTCAGGGCTATTGAACATCCCTACAAGGGGGAGAAACCACAGAAAGAGAAAGAATTCAGATGTGAATCAGAAACACATTTCATTCATTGCTTTTCACAGCTCTATGTGCACAGCTCAAAAAGACCAATAAGATAACACTCACTTCAAGGGGTTTCCCTTCCTCCCTATCCCGTTTGGAGCTAGAACATTTCCCTGTCATTTAGCTTAAAAAAAAAAAAAAAAAAAAGATCAGTGTTCCTGAGGGACCCAAGTCTAGGCCCTGATCCCCTAGAATCCAGGGGGCTCCACTCCCCTGGGGCAGAGAAAAAGGAAGAGGCCTCAATGTAAACCAGCCTTATCTTCAGGGGCCTAGCTGCATGAGGCTAAAATTACTGATTGAGGGAAGCTAAGCCCCTTGAGGCCACAAACAGGGCTGTGATCATTTTGGTGTTTAGCATAGTATCTGGTACATAAGAAACACCTGATAAATGCTGATTCATTGATTTGGGAGAGGATGGGTCAAGGTAAGTCTTCCCTGATTCCTTTCTGCCGGAAAGAATACAGGAGGATTCTTAGCTCCTTTTATATAGCCAAGGGAGCAAATCCACTAGATTAGATTTTCCCCAGTAGAATGTGAGATCCTTGAAGGCAAGGAGAGTTTTGTTTTGTTTTTGTTTCCCCAGAGTCTGTCATTGTTCCTTGCACATATTAGGTGCTCAATACTTGAACTGTTGATTATTAGGTCCTGAGAAATTAGGCTGGGATCACGACTCCTTTCTCTGATGTTATTTGAGTTATTTTAGAGGAGACAACAGGATGGGATGGGAACCAGACTACTTTCTAGCTGACTCCCATCTCTACCCAACCCTAAAGAGACTTCTTTCATGTCATAAGCCTGATACTCTAACCTCAGATGTGAATATCCTATGCAGGAGTAAAAAGACTTCTGCTTCTAGGCAGGGGGATGCTCTGTGGACCCCTCTAAACTTCCCCCACCCCCCACAACATACCTGACCCCAGGCTAGCTGCATTGATCCCAAAGGGGTTGGAGACTGTTGGGTGCACCTGGCTGGTCCCTGAGCCTCCGGTGCCCTCCCCAGCGGGCCCTGGGGCCTGGGAGGTGGGGGCTGAGGGGCTCCAGGGGTTAGGGAGGGGCTCCCGGTTCTCAGTCCGGAGAGGTTGGGAGGAGGAGCTGTCAGAGTTCCCCGCCAATGAGGAGAAGGGATTGTTGCCGAACTGGGAGGAGGGAAAAGTTTCATATTAAGGAATGAAAACAAACTTTCCCTAACGCTTCCCCTTCCCCATGGAGAAAGAAGATGGAAATCTGTTGTTAAATGAACAGACTAGATAATAAGAGCCAACAGAAAATTCAGAATCATCTGTTTCTGTGACTGGCATCAACATTTCTGTTCCTCTTATTTCTCTTGCTGACCCACCACCACTGGGTCTCAATTCACGGCCTCTAGCATCTGGTTTAGTACCTCACCCACAAAGGCCACTCAGGACACCGATGCTAACCAACTAACACATTTTCTCATCTACTGTGGGACTTTCGGGCTGTTATATACCATATCCTTGCTGGGCTTGTCTGGGGCTGATGGAATTTTGGGGTAAGAGGGAACACGAGAAAAGACAATCACCTTGAACATCTCGGCTTCATGTATGAAAGATCTTTGATCTTTAACCAGCTCCTCCCTCTAAGACCCTGAGGTCAGGAAGTCCCACCACCACACAGATCACTGGCTCCCACCTGTTCCCGAGCAGCACTGAACATAGGTTCCTGGATGTCTGTGTACATGCGTCGCAAGGCATTGTATCCTCCGGGGATGCTTTCTAGGTTGCTCAGGGCCCGGTCCTGGTTGCGCATCATCTCTTGCATCATGGCAGGATTTCGAGCCAGTTCCATGGTCTGGCAGAAGGAAGAAAGACAGGATGAGACTTGAGACCAGAGTGGGGTAAGGATCCAGCTCCTCATCCTATTCCATCCTTCAAGGGGAGGAACATTAACAGACTGGGAAGTAAGAGGAAATGGAAGTGGAAGTGAGGGGAGCTGATATCCTCCTTTTCAGCTAGCTGAGTCAACAATGTTGCTTAGGGGCAAAGGGAAGACAAAGACATGATAGGACTCAGCAAAAGAGAGCCAGGACCTGAGGTCAAAGTAAACTGGCAAGAAAATCTAAGTAAGAAAAATCAAACACTGGTTCTGTGTGGCCCCTTCCCACCACCTCTAACCAGGAGGATCAGGGATAGGGACCTAGAGAGTGAAGTGGCTTCCTCCTCCAGGCAACCTTCCTAGACTGACCTGAAATCTTATTCCACCAACCCTTTCCCATCCTCTGAGAATGTATGACCAGGAATCATGTATCTTCTACCTTCTGGATCTCCACCCCCAACAAACCCTAGCATCTCAACATTAATCAGGGAAAGAGATATTAAACCATCTCCTCAATCTGGATAGACACATTCTCCATCCCTCCACACCCAGCCCACATCCCTCTTATGCTCCATGTTCCCTCTTCTGAGTAATAGTTATCTACTCCCACCAGAACCCCCACCCCTAGTAGAATGGAACTTTCTTCAGGGCAAGGACAGCTATTCTCAGTACAATAGAACCTCTTTATCCTTGGTTTCAGTTATGGGAGAAGTGCTCTTGGTCAGCCTGTTTTGGTCTTGCTACCATCCCCTATCCCCAATCTCTTCTGCTTTCACTTTCACTTTCCCCCCATTCCCACCTGTCACCTTTTTTTTTTTTCTTTTTTTAATTTTTAAGTTTGGGCTTTGTTTTTTTGTGGGGTGTCAGAGGCCCCAGAGCTCTGAGTAGAGGGGGCAGGAGCAGAGAGAGCACATACATGTGGGGTTGGCAGATGTTTGCTTATATCCTGTTTCAGCCATCCATGGACATAGGGCCCTAGCGTATCTTACATGTTGAAAGCACTTAATAAATACTTGCCAGGTTGGTTGCTGAATTGGATTAGAAGTCTTCCCAGACTTGCTCACCCAACCCACTCCCATAATGATATCTAGCAGTTTGGCTGGCTGGATTGGCAATCTGCCTCTGGGTTGGTGATTATGTGTCCTGGGATATTTACTATTTTTCCTATTAGATCTGAAGCACCTTTAGCGTAGATCATCCCTTCTTTGGTCTCTAACGTCCAGCACTAGGAGAGGTAGAGAGGTAAATAATCTGTCCAGGAAGGGATAGTGACAGGAAGGTCAAGGACAGAGGGGTTGATGGGCTCCCACCTGCTCCCTGAAAATACACACACACCTGCCTCATTAGCTCTGGGTTATTGAGCATATGGCTGATCTCCGGATTCCTCTCCATCAGCTGCTGCATCTGTGGGTTAGCCATGATCATGTGACGCATGAGGTCAGGGTTGGACATCATGTCTTGGACCAGAGGATTCTCCATGATCTGGGACAGCATCTCAGGGTTGGACATCAACTGCCTCTGCATCTGCTGCTGTAGCTCCATGAAATTAGCTGAGCCAAGGCCAAGGCTGCCCAGCCCTAGGATGCCCCCAAAGCCCGCTGCAGAAAGGGAAGCTGAGTCACAGATGGGGCACAGCCATACCACCAGAGATCCACTTCCTTCTTCCTACCATGACAGTATTAATTCCTTCTATGGCTGTTCTTTCAGAATTGTCTCTTCCTGGGACCACTGAGTGGCTCAGTGGATTGAGAGCCAGGCCTAGAGTCAAGAGATCCTGGGTTCATATCTGGCCTCAGACACTTCCTAGCTGGGTTATCCTGGGCAAATCATTTCACCCCCATTGTCTAGCCCTTACAAAGCCTTGTCTACCTTGGAACTGATACTCGGTATCAATTTTAAGACACAAGGCAAGTGTTAAAAAAAAATTGCCCCTTCCCACTCCTTTTAACCAGTCATTGCCCTGTGTACCAATTTCCTTAAGAGCTACTCTACTTACCTATCTTGCTCCTTTTCCAAACTATTAAGGCTTCCCTATTGCCAATATCCAACCCCAGAGTGCAGGCCCTAGGCCCTTTATCCGGATGCTATCCCAGGCTTCTCCTTGAGGGCACAGACTATTTCTGCCTCCCTAGTGTTTAGCACAGTGCCTGGCAGATAAAAAACACTTGCTTACTACCTCTCCCCTCTCCCTCTTTTGTCCTGACACTTAACACTCTCTTCCGCCATCCTTTGGTTCCTTCCTTTAAAAAAAAAACAAACAACCCTTACTTATGTCCTAGTATCAATTCTAAGAGAGAAGAGTAGCAAGGGCTAGGTAATCATGGTTAAGTGACTTGCCCTGGGTCAACATAGCTAGGAAGTATCTGAGGACAAACTTGAACCAGGGCCTCCCCACTCCAGGACTGGTGCTCTATCCACTGAACCAACTAGTTGCCCTCTCAACCTTCCCTTTCTAATCATGATTAACATTTTTGTTTTGCAGGAAGCCTTCCCATACTGACTCCAACTTTACCTCACCAGTCCTTTCCCCATCTTCCCAGAATTCCAAACCACGTTAACTCTTGCTCCTCTACCCAAGGGCTCATTACATTTTTTTCTCATCATACCACATACTGGATGCTCTTTAAGAGCTCTACAGGGGCCACATTTCTTTCTCTTGATTTCTACCCCCACCAAACCCAAAGTGAAACACAAGCATCTGAGCACTCCCTCCCCAAGTGGCTTACAGAGTATAGATGCAGGACCACTAGGAGGTCCATCCCCAGCTCCTGGGGTTGGACCTCCTCCACTGCTCCTCCGGTTCCCACTAGCAGCATCTGGGACAGTGCTGCTGGAGGTGGATGGCTGAGCAGGGGCGGTGGAAGCGGCAGGTGAAGCAGTCGTGGGGGCTGGAGCAGAAGCAGCATCAGGGGCAGAGGGAACAGGAGCAGCAGCAGCAGCAGCAGTAGCAGCAGTGCCGGCAGCAGCAGTGGTGGCGGCAGTGGCGTTGGTGGCAGCAGCAGCAGCAGGATCTTGGGCCCTGAGGACAGAGAAAGGAAAATCCTAAACCAGGAACCCAGAAGTCAAAGAATTAGGGAAGCATAGAATGTTAGAGACAAAAGAAATCCTGTTGATCATAATACCACAATCCTCTCCCACCCCCAATTTACAATGAGATGGGAAAGCAGTGATAACTTAGAAGTATTAAATGCCTGGCATTCTGGAGACCTGGGCACTAGCACTGGCTCCACTCCCAACTTGCTACAGGACCACCAGCAATCACTCAGTCACTCTAGGCCCCAGGGGAGAAGGAGAGAAGGAAAAAGAGAAAAGGATGAAGAGGGAAAAGGTGTTCTCTCCCCCATAGAAATCTCTCTTAGGGGCAGGTAGGTGAGTTGGACCCCCTCCTTAAGAGCTACTCTACTTCCCTATCTTGTTCCTTTCCCAAACTATTAAGGCTTCCCTATTAGATAGAGTACCAGGCCTGGAGATGGACAAGGTCCTGGGTTCAAATCAGGTATTAAGACACTTCCTAGCTATGTGACCCTGGGCAAGTCACTTAACCCAATTTACCTAGCCCTTGCTGCTTTTCTGCTTTAGAATTGATACTAAGCCAAAAGGCAAGGATTTAAAAAGAAAAGAGAAGAGAAATATTTCTTGCCTAGGGTCACATGGCCCCTTGGGGGCAGACTGTTGTGCTTTTGTGTTTCTATCCCTAGTTCTTGGTACATAGTAGTAATAGGGAGAGGCACTAGAGATGTGATTTAGTAGTCTATAGGTTTAGAAACTCTCTACCAAGTTAGAAAACAAATATTTATTAAGTATCTACTATGTGCTAGATACTGGGCTAAGCGCTTTACAAATATCATCTGATTTAATCCTTACAACAACCCTGAGAGATAGGTGCTCTTATTGCACCCCATTTCACAGATGAGGGAACCAAGGTGGACAGGGGTTAAGTTACTTGCTCAAGGTCACAAAGCTAGTAAGTGTCTGAGGCAGATTTGATCTTAGGTCTTCCTAACTCCAGGCACAGTGCTGCAATCCACTGCACTACCTCGGTGCTTACCAGTGCAGGTTGATAACTTCTCAGTGATTTAAGAATCTTAGAGAAACTGCCTAGAGTACTGAGGTCACACAGGTTCAACAGGACCAGAGCCCAAGTCTTCCTGGCTGCTTAGGGCAGCTTTCCATCTATTCCACCATAGAATGCTTAACAGATGCTTTTTCATGCATTCAGTCCTCCCTGGCAACCTCTTGAGGAAATGATTCAAGTATTATCCCCACTTTACAGATGAGAAAACTGAGGCTCAAAGCTGTCAATGATGTACCTGTCCACAGTCATACAGCTAGAAAAAGCTTGACACTGGAACTCAGCTCTTTCAGCTCAAAATTCACTGTTCTTTGCCCATGAGATCAGCATCTCTAGAATGCTAGGGAAGATAATGCTCTCTTTCCCAACAACCTGTTGTTTTCCATGTCACTTTCAGAAAGCCTTTCTTACTCTAACCTCCTTTTGTGAAGCAATTTTTTTTTAACCTTTCCATCTTAGAATCAATGTTGGGTATTGGTTCCAAAACAAGAGAGCATTAAGGGCTAGGCAATAGGGGTTTAGTGACTTGCCCAGGGTCACACAATTAGGAAGTGAAGTCTAATTTGAACCTAGGACCTCTTGCAATTTAATTTTTTAAAATGGTCTTTTTAATACCCTATTGATTTCTATAGCCTCTTAGGGAGCCAGGAAAAAGGAAAAGGCCAAATGGGACAACAGGGCTAGAAAAGAGGAATCTGCCAAGATACAGAAGACTTTACTGGCTGTGGGACCGTGGGAAATCATTCAATCTCTCTCAATCTCAGTTTCTTCATTTGTAAAATGGGTATGTGTGTCTACTTATAGTTCTTTTCATATGCATGTATAAAGAACTGGACAAATTTCCCAATATTTAAGGTAGTTGAAAGCCATGAGTGAGCAGTTTTCTTTGTTGAACCCACATGAAGGAATGCTCCAAATCATTAAGAGAAATGCAAATGAAAAGAATTTTAAGGTTTTACCCAACATCTGGCAAATTGGCAAAAATGACTAAATAGTTAATAGTAAATGTTAGAGAACCTTCAGGAAGACAGGAACACTCATGTATTATTGGTAGAACTGTGAATTGGCCCAAAACTCTACAAGACAATTTGGAACTGGGGGAGAAGTCATTAAACTTATATTTATATTTTGACCCAATAATAGCCATATTGGGCAATATTGGGTTTCCTAACTTCTCACCTGCTTGCACTATAATCTGGGATGTCTTGGACTTCTCCACCAGGGTCCAAGAAGCTCATTATTGGGAAAACCTCATTATCCTACAGGATCTTTTTTTCAGCCTTGGGACTCTACTCTCTTTCCTATTCTCTGTCTTTCTGATCAAAGGATGACATCCTAAACTTTCAACCTTCTATTTAAGGAAAGAGGTTGGCTCAGAACATCTCATTTCTCATCTGGCATAATTCCTCTGGATCTTCTCTGACTCTTCCACCAAGCTCCTACATCAGGTAACTATTCTATTTCCATAACCTTCTTTATGTATATTATAAGCTCTTTGAAGTGGGGAATTATCTTTCTTCTTTTTTTTTTTTAAATATTTGTATCCCCAACACATGACACAATGTGGCACATTGTAGGTGCTTAATAAATTTTTACTGACTTAGTGACTGAATTATTGACATATCCCAAGGAGGCCAAGGTCTATGTCCACATAGACAAAAACATTTTTAACAGTACTTTCTGAGAAAAAGTGAGTGCTCATTAATCAAAACAGAGGATTATAGATTTGGAACTGGAAGGGAGTCCGTTTTTTCATTTCACAGATGAAGAAACTAAGGTCCAGCAAAGTTAAGAGATGTGTCCAAGGTCAAAGAGGTTACAAGTATCAGGCAGGGTTTGAATCTATGTCTGGACTCCAAATTCAACACTACTCTCCATCATCCATGAATGCAATAGAATATTATTTTGCCACAAGAAATGACAAATAAGAGGGCAGCTAGATGACTCAGTGGATTGAGAGCCAGGCCTAGAGATGGGAGGTCCTGGATTCAAATGTGGCCTCAAACACTTCCTTGCTGTAGACCCTGGACAAGTCACAACCTTCATTGCCTAGATCAGTGCTGGTGAAGATTTTCAAGTTCTATTGCCTAAACTACAACTTCCAGCTGCCTGTGAGCCCACCCACCCATCACCCCAGAGAGGGGAGGGAGAAAGTGCTCACTTTGGGTGGCTGGGCAGAGGGGGAACAGAACAGCTCCTCCCTGCTGGCTGGGCACATGTGTCAATACTTCCCCAACACTGGCCTAGACCTTACCATTCTTTTGCCTTGGAATCAACAGAGTGCTGATTCTAAGGTGTGGAAGGTAAGAGTTTAAAAAAAAAAAAAAAAGACAAGAGTCCAGGGAAACTTGGGAAGACTCGAACAAACTGATACAGAGCAAAATGAGCAGAACCAGAAAAACAATTTACTCAATGACAAAGAAAGTAAAAGAAAACAATGAAAGCCATCAGAACATTAGACAGCTAAGTGGTATAGTGTGGCAGAGCACTGGATTTAGTGAATGAGTGAAGTTCAAATCCTGCTTCAGGCACTTACTGGCTGACACAATCTCTCCTCATTTTCTCCATCTGTAAAAAGGTGGATAATAATAGTACCTAGCTCCCAAGGTTGAGGATCAAATGAGATAAAACATATATAATGGCTTATAAAACTTATTGAGTTGTATAAATGCTAGTTATCATTATCTGATCCATGCAGTGATCAATATCAACCTCAGAGGACTCAGTCAGAAACTTTCCCCACCTTGATAAAAATGTGAAGGATTATAAATGCAGAAGAAGTTATCTGGCTGAAACATAGCTGGGTTGATGGTTTGTTTTCCTTTACCAGTTTTTTATTATAAGGAAGAATACTATTTTGTAGGGCGATAGAAGAGAAAATCACTGGAAAATAACATGGATTTAAAAGAAAAAAGGCATCAACAAAAATAAAAAAAAGGGGGTGCAGTAGGGGGAGGAGAGTGGTAGCACCTACATGGCTCAGTGGATTGAAAGCCAGGCCTAGAGATGGGAGGTCCTGGATTCAAATCTGACCTCAGATACTTCCTAGCTGTGTGACCCTGGGCAAGTCTCTTAACCCCAATTGCCTAGTCCTTATTTCTCTTTTGCCTTGGAACCAATATACAGTATTGTGACAGAAAGTATGGGTTTAAATTAAAAAAGAAAAAGAAAAAAAGAAATGGAAAGCCAAGAAGAGATTGAGCTTCTGATTGAGGACTCAAAAGAAAGGTGAGATATTAGCCTCCATTTTCCCAGAGAATTAACATCGTAACAGGAGAATGTTAAATTAAATTTTAAGCACTTAAAAACTCCTAAATGGCAATCAAGCTATGCTACAGCATCTCCTTCTCTGACCTTTAAACAAATTCCACCCTTAGAATGATTAAGAAAGGAAGGACAATGACTCCAATAGCCTTTCAAGCACCATTCAGAGAGCAAATCTTGTTGGTTATCCAAAACTTACTTCTGTGGGGTCTTGATCACCAAATGGACAGTGAGTCCATCCTTGATTCCATGCTGATTTAAAGTGTCTCCATCTTTGAGAATCTTGCCAGCGAAAATCAGGACAAGCTGGTCTTGTTGGGCCTTAAACCTCCGGGAGATCTCCTCTTTGAACTGGACATCAGGTCAAAAGTCCATGGTCAGTGTGGTCTACCCCATAGCAAAGCTGTCCAACAGCTCAGGTTGTTATTTTTCCTCTTCTTTCTGATCCCTTGCTCCAATTTCCAGTAATTAGAAATCTTTCCTCCATTCCAGCTTCTCTCTCTCCTGCTATCTACCCTTGCTGCTGAGATTAAGTCCACTGGGGCTAGGCCTCCCTAGATCATAGAATTTAGAGCAGGAAAGAATCCTGCAGAGATCATTCGGTCTAACCACAGAAGAGGAGTTACCTGAAGGGTCAAAAGGTAACTAGAAGGTCTTAATTCAAACTAACTTTCTCTGCTTCTAAGTCTTTTGTCCCTATCACAGCATCTCACACTATAAAAAAGTCCTTGCTACTATCTAACCAACCTCCTCTCACTTGGATTCAAGACCATGGCGCCCCCCTCTCCATTTTTCTCTTTCTGATACCTCAAAGCTACTCTCCACCTTTAAATACGGAGATGGGGGTGGAGAAATGGGGGTTATCTTTAAATTAATTCTAGGATGAAGGCAGTGAGGGACAGCACAAGAGCCAAGGCATCCTACTACCAAAGTCTTAAAGGGTCTAAATGCGGGGTTTGGGGCAAGAAGAAATCCTCCCCTCACCCCTTAGGGCCAGCTTCTGGCCTTCCTAACTCCGCTGTCCCTCCGGGCTTCTGGGGCTACACCACCCCCTCACTTTCTCTCCAGCTAGGACCCTCGAGAGTCAGGATGGGCCCCTCCCGCCACTTCTGGACCCCTGCCCCCGCCGGGAGTCTGTTTCCTGAGTCTGACGTGCCCCCACCCCAACCATGTGCCACAGCTCCCCTCCCTCCCTCCACCGGATTCCCCCCCCCCCCCCCCTCCCCCCCCCCCCCCCCC
>NC_058133.1:166886128-166920880 GCF_016433145.1 Gracilinanus agilis | reverse complement strand
CTCCCTCCCTCCCCCACTGCCGCCCGGCCGCCCCGCCCCAGTCAGCCCCGCCCATCAAGGGCTTCGCTACCCACGCCTCCTCAGGCCATGGGCGGCTACAGTGCCCCCAGTGGATTGGGGGCGCCAAGGCCCCACCAGGTGCGGGGGAGGGAAGTTTGAACAGTCAGTCACTGACTTTAAAGGTCTCGAGGGTCACTGAATGGAAAGGTCGCCCATTTTACTGAATGAGGAGCTTAGTGGACCAAGAGGAGTTAGAAAAACCTGGGTTCAAATACTGACCCAGATGTTTACTGAGTACTGAATGGATGGATGGATGGGTGGAGCTGAGGACGGATATAGACTGATAGATATATTTAGCTTGTTGGATAGAGGAATGGAAAGATGGATGAAAAAGAATTTATTAACCATTTACTCTGTGCAAAACCCACAGTACCTGGCACCTAGTAGGTGCTGAAAAATATTTACCAATTGAGGGGGCAGCTAGGTGGCTCATTGTATTGAGAGCCAGGCTTTGAGACTGAGAAGTCCTTTTTCAAATATGCCCTTAGACATTTCCTAGCAGTGTGACCCTGGGCAAGTCACTTGACCCCCATTGCCTAGCCTTTACCACTCTTCTGCCTTGGAACCAATACACAGTATTGTTTCTAAGACAGAAAGAACAGGTTTTTTAAAAAAGTATTGTGGGGGGCAGGTGGGTGGCTCAGTGGATTGAGAGCCAGATCTAGAGAAAGGAGGTCCTGGGTTCAAATTTGACCTCAGACACTTCCTAGCTGTGTGACCCTGGGCAAATCACTTAACTCCCATCGCATAGCTCTTACCACTCTTCTGCCTTGTAACCAATATACAGTATTGATTCTAAGACTGTAGGTAAGGATTAAAAAAAAAAAAAGTATTGTGTATCATTTGCTGTTAAGCCCTGGGGGTATAAATAGAAAAGTGAGATAGTCTCTGTACTCTTAAGAACTCACATTCTAATGGGGGAAACAATAGGGGAGGAAAGGAAGCTTTCAGCCCAAAGAAACAAGGTAAGAAAGTGGCAGTGCCACAGCTCTCATCTAGGGAAAGACCAGGCCCAGAACATCATCTTTCTGTCTCTTGGTCTTATCTGGTCTCTCCCTCCTGATAACATTATTTATCTTTCCTCTGAGTGTTATTCTTCCTCCCTCCATAAAGCCCATGTTGGAGTCCTCCATTCCTCTTCAGAGTCAAATAGCTTCAGTCCTTCCATCTTTTCAGAATCCTGTGTAAAGCACTTCCCAGTCATCTAGATTCTAGAAGACCCCGCATATAATAGGAAAAAGGATGGTACCTGTGACTTCTTTTCTTCAGGTAACTTCAGGGTGAGGACATTCCTTTTACCAATGTAGGCAAGCATCTACTCTGCAATTTGTAGTCAGAGAGGTCCTAGATGCAAATGTGACCTCTCACTCTTCCTAGCTCTAGGACCTTGGGCAAGTCTCTTAACCAGTTTGCCTCTCTCTGTAGGCCTTCAGTCAGAGTTATCACTAAGACACAAAGTAAGGGTTTAAAAAAATTATTCTCTGAAAGAGTTGCCTACAGCAAAGAGGTTAAATGACTTGATTAAATTTAGTCATTATATGCCCGAGGCAAGACTTGAAACTGAGTATTTCTCACTTAATAAATGTTTGTTGACTGATTAGAATCTAACACCTGATCCCTTCTGCTAGATTCCCTTTTCCTTAAGCAAACAAAAGCAGGGACCTGTAAACAGAGAACCAATCTCTCAACCACGAACTAGCTGTGTGACCTTGAGTCACAACTTTTCATTCTCATCTATATAAAGTGGAGACAAATATTACTTGTCCTTCCTATCCCACAGGGTTGTTGTGGGCAATTTAAAGTTTAGCACAATGCCTGGCATATAATAAAAGCTGAATAAATGCTTATTGACTTAGATATATTATACGAGCTTTGAAAAGTAAAAGCTTTGGGCTCGCGCGCGCGCGCGCACGCACGCATACATATACACACACAAATTAAATGACTGGGGTAGAAAGGACAAGGACTATGAATCTCCATTTTACATGGATGAGAATGGGTTAAATTCCTTCCTGGATTCTTTGCTCCACACAGATCTAACCTCGTGGTCCCGGACGGAATCTATAAACTACAACCCCCAAGGGGCCTCGCGGGCTGAGGAAGAACTACAATTTCCAGGGTGCCCAGCAGCGGAGGCCTGCGAGGATCATTCCTCTTGGAGACTACAACTCCCAGCATGCCCCGATTACGGGAAGCGTTAGACTGAACCTGAGCGAGGGTAGACTCTAAGGATCCGGGAGAGAGACCCGGGAGCGGGGATTCAGAGCTGTAGTCATGCTTCGCCCCAAGGCCCTGACCCAAGTGCTAAGTCAAGCAAACACGGGAGGAGTCCAGAGCACGCTGTAAGTGTTGGGGAGAGGATGGGAGTAGCCCCGGCGAGGGGGTCAGGATGTAGGGCATACTACCTAGAGTTGGGACTGTGGAGTCGGTTTGGGGAGTGGGAGAATGACCTGGGGGTGTAGAAGGAGAAGGGGACGAGCTATCAAACATTCAATCCACCAGCATTGAGACTGCTAGGTGCCAGGCACTCGAGCAGGGATCTGGGGGGGTGGGGGTGGTGGGAGTGGTTCAACGACAAAGATGAAACAAAACCCTGCCTTCTTCGAGTTTGAGCTATTAAGAAAATGAAGCCCGGATGGGAAATGGTTGGAGAGAGGAAAAGAAGAAGAGAGATTTGGTTTTGAGGGAGAAGAAGGCAGTGGTTTTCTGCCCTGGGCTGGGAGTCAGGTGGGTGGATGGGGAGGCTGATAGCTTTTAACTTGGGAGCCCAAGCGGAATGGGGAGAGGAAACTCAGGCTTCTAATCCCAGGCACACTCATTGGATTTTCCAGTAAGGCATCTTAACCATTTCCACTAGGTTGCTGAATAATGAGGGCTCTCTGCTGGCCTACTCTGGTTATGGGGACACCGATGCTAGGGTCACTGCTGCCATTGCTAGCAACATCTGGGCCGCCTATGACCGGAATGGGAACCAAGCCTTTAACGAGGACAATCTCAAATTCATCTTAATGGACTGCATGGTATGAAGGGAAGATGTAGAGCCTTGAAGGGGAGGGATTTAGATTGGTTTTCCCTAGTAAGTTGATCCTTAAGGTCATTGATTTAAGGCTGGAAGGGAACATAGAAATCCTTTAATTCAGCCACCTTTTATGGATTAAAAAAACTGAAAGCTAAATGATATGTTCAGGTCAGAAACATAGCAAAATCCCAAGTTACTCTATGTTAAGAATAGAATGAGTGCTGGATTTAAAAGATTCAAATACTGGCTCTGTAACTTAATGTCTAGTATTCTCCAACAAGTCACTTACCTTCTCAGTGCCTCAGTTCTTCATCTGTAAAATGGAAAGTTTGACTCAGTGATCCCCAAGACTACTTGCACCTTGAAATTCAGTTTAGTTTGACAATAATTAAACACCAGATCCTGTGCAAAGAACTGAGGATACAAAGACAAGACAAAATCATCCCTACTCCTGAGCTTACATTTTTCTGGAGCTTTGGACCTCTGACTTCAAATCTAGTGTTTGTTCTACAATACCTTGATTACTCTTAACTCATTGAACAGACATGGAGCAAATCCTGGATGGTTGGAGGGAGGAGAGGACTGAAGCTCCCAAGTACATCATTGAAAGCAAGGGTCTGAGCATGGGACTTTAACCTTCTACTTCATCCAGAGGCCATTTCATGTGAACTGTCAGGGCCCAGGTTCCTGACCTGACAGCTTATAGTTTTACTGAGAATTAAACACAGAATAATACAGGAGAGTATATGATCAGAAAAAAATATCATAAGATGCTAGATTCAGAGCTGGAAAACACCTCAGGTCATCTCTTCCAACTCCCTAAGAAAATTGGGGCCTGGGGGGTTACCCAAAATCTCACAGGTATTCAGTTGTGTCTGACTTCAGATGTGTCTGACTCTTCATGACCCTCTTTGGGGTTTTCTTGACAAAGATACTGAGGTAGTTTGCCATTTCCTTCTCTAGCTCATTTTATAGGTAAGGAAATTGAGACAAATAGGGTTGAGTGACTTGCCCAGGGTCACACAGCTAGCAAG
The DNA here is from genome assembly GCF_016433145.1 of Gracilinanus agilis. Taxonomy (NCBI): domain Eukaryota; kingdom Metazoa; phylum Chordata; class Mammalia; order Didelphimorphia; family Didelphidae; genus Gracilinanus; species Gracilinanus agilis. Next base: position 166,916,767 of record NC_058133.1, on the reverse strand, counting down.
TGTCCAAGACCAGATCTCAACTCAGGAAGAAGAGTCTTCCTGGATCCAGGCCTGGCACTCTATCCTTTATGCCACCTAGCTGCCATTATTTAAAAAAAAAAAAGGCAACAAATAAACAAGTTTTTAGGAACCATAGTGGTAGGGACAACTGGAACCAATAAGCTATCATAAATCATATTTCCCACCTCTGCAGGAGGGCCGGGTAGCGATCACCCGGGTAGCAAACCTGTTGCTGTGTATGTACGCCAAAGAGACTGTGGGCTTTGGAATGCTGAAGGCCAAGGTGATCCCTTATCCCATTTCCTTTTTAAGAAATCGCTCCTTGTCATGCCATAGGGTTACCTTTTCTCCCCTGGACCCCCACCCTCACCCCTTCATGCCCTCATCTAGGTACTTCTGAGCTCTCTTCCTTGTTCCCAACCTTTCTCTAGAAAAGGTACAAATGAGGAGCTCAGACATCTCATCCCTAAAGGCTCACTTATGATGATGGGGAGGGAGGGAATAAAATTGGGAGCCTGGGTGTCCCAGTCCTTGGCTGAGTCAGGTGTTGTTTTCATGGCTAAATTCACCTAACCCTTTTACAGGCCCAGGCTCTGGTCCAGTACCTGGAGGATCCCCTCACTCAAGTGGCAGCATCATAGCAGTCGGGGATAATGGGCTGGAGGGTAGGGGTGGGAGTGGAGGGCTAACCTTTTGGAGGGGGCAGGGCCCCCAGGAAACCTTTCCTGAGGACTGAAGGGAAAGTTTTCCCAAAAATCTCATTGAATAAACTATTTAACACCTGTCTTGTGTCTTAGGTTCTTTCTTGATGCATGTTAGTGGGGGAGGTACAAAAGAATTAGATTTGTTCTGTTTTACCCCATCTGGAAGTGAATGAGTGAATGTTTCAAAGAGGTCAGGAAAAACAATTAGAGTTGTCTTGAAGTAAAATGGGCTGCCTTGAGAGGTGGAGGATTCCCCTTCCTTAGAGGTCTTAAAACAGAGGAAAGATGACCACTTTAGAGGGTACATTAATGATGAGAGTTCCTTTCCTGTGGGTTTGAGTTAGGCTAGATTGCTGCTCAAGGCTCTTCCAGCTCTTGTTTTTTGAGATGGATAAGGGATTGCTTCTAGTGTGCATTTCTGATAAATTCTTTCCCCTCTCATCAGGAGCCAAATGGTTTTTGGCTGTGGTTTCCCACCTATCATCTGTAATCTACAGTAAATCTGGATGGATGCCCAAGTTTAGGTGGGAGGGACAGTGAGGGTCACATTATGCCCAGGGGAGCTCAATGCCCCAACTCCTATTCCAGAAGGGTCATGTGACCATTTCATCTCCTCCCCTCTCCCCCCCATCCCCTCCAGGCACACACACACACACACACACACACCCATTTTGGCTGTATTTCTTAGACTGGAATATGGGTGAGAGCCACCAAGAATATTTGGCTGCTTTCAAGGGTTTAACTGCCTTCCCACCCCTATTACACACAAAGACAACTCAGAATCTACAAGCCATTTTCAGATATATGTCAGGAACATGGGCTAGAACAGGGAGCCCCAGAGTCCAGGCAGCCTAACTTCCAGGCCAAAGGTTGAGCTGAGGCCTCCAGCTATGCTACCTCAGCTCCAAATCCTAACACACACACACACACACACACCCCTTACAGTATCTGTTTCTCTCCATTCTAGCTATCCTCAGTCTTTCTCTCCCTCACTTCTACTTTTCCTGTGATCCTCTATCCATTTCTTGCTCCTTGACTCATAGCTCTCCACTGGCTTTCCAGAGGCCAGTGGTACTCCCCAGAGTCTCTACCTCCAAACCAACTAGTCCCCTTGCCACCAGCCCAGCTATAAATGACTCACTTTCCCAAAGTGGGCAGAGCCCTAAACTCTAGCTCCACCTCCGGGGGAGAAAAAACTACAACCCTTCCCCACCCCATACACACACACACACACACACACACACACACACACACACACACACACACACACACACACACACACACACGAAAAGGGCTTCCCTGTACTGTCTGGGCCCTTGGGAGGGATTATCATCGAAGCTGCTTCTCTCCGTGCTGGAGCAGTGTTACAAGATTGCATCCTTCCCATATATCCCTAAGCTCCCAGTCCCCACTGACGACCCTTCCTCGTCCTGAGTGCTCTGGCAGCCCCTTTGGCTTGCTTGCTCTGGCTACTTCTGCAGTATCTCAACTGAGGACAGAATTCTTTCTGATTTCCCAAGTGATCCTTACAAACCTAAAATCGGGGCTAACTTGCCCTAAAAAGACCAGAAAGCCTAGTGATGCTAACTGAGTTGGCTCTGCTCTCCTCAATCTCCTGAGTCCTATTTTCCTCCCCAAACCAGTCTTAAGAAATCTGTCCTGCTCCCCACCCAGGGCTGGGGCCTGAGCGGAGACACCCAACCTGTCCAACCTGTCGTGACGTCATCACTCTCTCCACCCACCTGGGCCTCAGGTCTCCTGCCGCCCGGCTCTTCCTGTTCTCTGCAGCTTCCGTCCTTAGCTTGTGACCCACAGCCCCTTCCTAATTAGTTGAGACGCCCCAGCCCACCGCTGTGACTGAGTCTGCCCTGGTTCCTTCCCACTGCAAAGGCTGACTGTCCCCAATGTGAAGAGAGTCAGGTCCAGGCCTTCAGAGAGCAGAGGGGTGAGGGGCACAGAGCCAACGCCCTAAGCCCATTTTCACCCACCCCTCTCACCCCAATTGCACATATTCATATACGCTCACTCGATGCCAGATCAAGATGGGAAACGGAACAGAAGAGGATTATAACTTTGTCTTCAAGGGTGAGTTGAGGGTCTGTGGGGGAAAACTGAGACACTAAGAGAGAAGACACACTAAAAAGAACTTTGAGAGGTTCCTGCTCTCGGCTTCTATTTTCTACTAGAACCCCCCAGATCTATTCATTCCCCCAGATGACAACAGGTTCTACAGTGACTAGAGGTAGAGAGGTTTCCTAAGTCTGTTTGTTTGTTTTTAGTAATGCTGACAGATTCTTAATAGTGGCATCCTTGGTAATCAGAAAAACAAACCCAAAAAACCCATCTCTAGCCACCTAGTTTTGTTCCAGAAGCTACAGCTACAGTTAAGTAATGGAGGTTAGACTTGAGGAAGAACTTGCCTCAATGAAGTTCCGCCACCCCCACCCCCCCAAAAGAAAGGAACAGAAAGAAAGGAGGAAAGGAAAGGAAGAAATGGAAACAGGTGGGTGGATCTCCTTATTTTATGTTAAAACAAGAGACAGGGGTTCAATACCCCAGAGAATTATCAAATTTCTCAGTTAAGGAAGGTGGTACCACCCTTGTGACCTTTGTGAAATTGTTTAATTTTTCTCAGCCTCTGTTTCCTCATATATAAAATGAAAGCTAGCTGATCTCTAAGGTGCCTTTGAGATTTAAGACTATAATCTTCTGACTTTGGAAATGAGCTTTTCATAATCAATCTATTAATAAGCATTTATTAGGCACCTACTTTGTGCCAGGTACCAGACTGGTCTCATCCTCAAGGGTTCTGGGCCCCTCACTTCCCTTCCCTGTTTCTTATTCCTCTTGGATGTTTCCCTTTGCACTGGAGCTGTAGACTGTCCCCTTGCTGCCATACTCTCTCTGTACAGATTTACATGTGCGTCCATCCCTGTGGGTTGCCTTCTCTAACACCCCACTCTCCCTTCAGGGCAGGGAGTACAAGGTAAGGTAAGACTCAGCTTCTCCAGTCCACCCCACCCACTAAGCCTCTCCCTGACCCAGCCCTTACTCAGACTCATGCTCCTGGGAAGACTGTGGAGCATTTACCCAGGAGCTGGAGGAATCTGCCCCCCTTTTTTCCTGGGAAAGGTGGGGGTGGGAGAGAACAGGGTAAGGAGCAGCAGGATCTGGTGCCCAAGGGATGAGAGGAACCCTGTTCTCTTAACAGGGATAAATGAGTTTCTAGGGCTTAGGATGGGAACCATAGAGAGACAGAGACAGAAAGACCCAGACACATGAATATTTTTACCTGTAAACTTGGCTGCCCATGTACACACAGACCTATATGTACACATACACTTGTTCAGGCATTTCAGTTGTATCTGACTCTTTGTGACTCTATTTGGGGTTTTCTTGGTAAAGATACTAGTTTGCCATTTCCTTTCCAGCTCATTTTATAAATGAGGAAACTGAGGCCAGCAGGGTTAAGTGACTTGCCCAGGATCATGCAGCTAGCATCTAGGCCCAGTGCTCTATCCACTATGATACCTAGTTTCCCTTGTATATATACAAATTCATGTAAATACACACAAACTGGTATCCTCAAATATAAGCTTGAACATATATACGGGGCACACAATGTAGCAAAATAAAGGGTGATTAGGTGGCACAGTGGATAAAGTCCTGAACCTGGAGAGGGAAACCCTGAACTCAAATCCATTCTCAGATTTGTACTAACTATATGTCTGTGAACAAGTCACTTAACCTCTGCCTATATTTCCCTTCTACAAAATGTGTGTGTGTATACATTTATATGGATATATAAATATAAAATAGGGGTAATAATAGCATCTACCTCCTAAGGTTGTAAGGATAAAATGAGATAATGTTTCCAAAGCGCTTTGCAAACCTTGAGATGCTATTTAAATGCTAGCTATTATTGATACTTTTTTATTTATATTTAACTCCTTACTTTCTGTCTTAGATACGAAGTATCAGTTCCAAGATAGAAAAGCAGTAATGGCTAGGCCACTAAAGTTAAATGACTTGCCCAGGGTCACACAGCTGGGACGTGTCAGAGGCCATATTTGAACTCAGAGTCTGAGGCCAGATTTAAACTCAGGTCTTTCCATCTCCAGACTTGGCTCTCTATCCACTGAGCCACCTAGCTGCCCCATTGTTAGCTATTTAAATGCTAGCTATTAAGCATGTTCGTGTCTACATAGTGAGGCAGTGTGTTGTACTAGAAAGAACATTGGATTTATAGGACCATAGATTTAGTGTGGAAAAAGACCAATTAGTTCAAACCTTTCATTTTACAGATGAGCGAACCAAGGCCTAGGTAGGTTAATCTTAATTCCAATGTGGCACAGGCAGTGATGAAGAGAATTGGGATTAGAGCCTAGGCCCTCACTTAAATCTCACTGTGTCTCAGAGTTTTCTCCATTTAAAAAATGAACCAGATGATCTTTGAACCTCTTCCAGTTCAAATCCCTTGAATAATGCCTGGCACTTCATGGACACTTTATAAATATAGTTTATTTAGTTGATTAAATCCTAAGACCCTATTAACAGAAATAAGTAGGTGGTGTGTGTGTGTGTGTGTGTGTGTATAAACAAATGGTACTCCTCCCCCTCTACATATATACACAAATGCAAGCAGCCAGGACTTAAACATTGATAATAATTATGAGAAATGTACCTATAGAGGCCCAGAAATACTCGTTTCTTTTGAGAAATTAGACACTTTTACTCTTAAAGATACTTCCATTCTCCTCTCTGGTTTTCCATAATGTAATCAGAGTTGTTAAAAGTTGGAGACCTAGCCTCCTAGCACACACCAGGAAACTCCTCTGCTCTGCCCTCAACAATCGCCTCTCTCTAAGCCCATCTCCTTCCCTCTGCCTCCTCTAGTCCCTCTTTGACCTTTCTAGCTCATAGAAGAGAGATCCCTCACTGGACAATACATGTGGCTTTTGGGGGAATCTCTTTGCTATGAATAAAACCACAGTATTCCCTAGAACTTAAATGCAGACTCAGTCTCCCCATAAAAATTTTAGGGCTTTGTCCTGTCAAAGAGTTAGAGAAAAATACAAGATTCACAGACAGCTAGGTAAGCTTCAGTTAAGAATAATTTGTAATGGAAACAGAAGAAGAGTTACGGGGTATTTAGAAATATACAAAATTGAGACAGTTTATAGTCAGGGTCCAGACCTTCCCTGATACCCCAAGACAGTGATGATCCCGTAGAAACATAGAGAAAAAAGAGGAGTAACATAGAAAAAAGAATACTAGAAAGAGAATCAAAGGCTGAGAGAGACACTAATTGAGATGCTTAGAAAGAAAACAAGAAGGGTGCAGCTGGGTGGCTCAGTGAATTGAGAGTCAGACCTAGAGACAGGAGGTCCTAGTTTCAAATCTGGCCTCAGATACTCAGATACTATATGACCCTGAGTAATTCACCTAATCCCTATTGCCTAGCCCTTACCACTCTTCTGCCTTGGATTCCAAGACAGAAGGTAAGGAAAGAAAGAAAGAAAGAAAGAAAGAAAGAAAGAAAGAAAGAAAGAAAGAAAGAAAGAAAAACAAGGAAGGAAGAAAGAGAGAAGGAAGAAAGAGAGAAAGAAAGAAAGAAAACAAGAAAAAGCAGAGATAGAGACAGAGAAAAATGATTCATTATTCAGTTCTTCATCTAGCAGGTAATTAGTACTCATCACTGGAATCACCATTACCCATTCATCCTTCCCTGCTTCAATCTCTCTTTCTAGTGGTGCTGATAGGGGAGTCCGGAGTGGGGAAGACTAACTTGTTGTCAAGATTCACACGAAATGAGTTCAGCCATGACAGTCGGACAACCATTGGGGTGGAATTCTCTACTCGAACTGTGCTGCTAGGAACAGCTGCTGTCAAAGCCCAGATCTGGGACACTGCTGGGCTGGAACGATACCGTGCCATCACTTCAGCGTGAGTCTTGGGGTTTTGAGGGATGGAAGCAGAGAAAGAACACATAGGAGGGGGCAGCTGGGTAGCTCAGTGGATTGAGAGTCAGGCCTAGAGACGGGAGGTCCTAGGTTCAAGTCTGGCCTCAGACACTTCCCAGCTGTGTGACCCTGGGCAAGTCACTTGACCCCCATTGCCCGCCCTTACCACTCTTCTACCTAGGAGCCAATACACAGAAGTTAAGGGTTAAAAAAAAAATAAAAAAGAACACATAGGAGACCGTGTTTGGGAACAGGAAAGTGACAGAATGTTTGGGAACAGGAAAGTGACAGAATGAAATGAAGAATTATAACAATAGTTCTAGAATTTTTTTCCTGCCAACACCCCTATTTATATGTAGTAGTAGTAAAAAAGCATAGTTAACTGGGTTGCACAACTATTTGCTCCGGCCCACAACCACACACCCTACTACAGATTATTGCCTAGGTGGGGTTCCATATATATTCTCTGCTCTAGGAAGTTATATATTTCTTTAAACATTTATTAATATTTATTTTTTTGAAAAGTTGATATGGTTACATAATTCATGCTCTTACTTTCCCCTTCACCCCCCCTCACTTCCCCCTCCCCCCCATGGCAGATGCACATTTCCACTGGTTTTAACATGTGTCATTGATCAAGACCTATTTCCAAATTGTTGATAGTTGCATTAGGGTGATCATTTAGAGTCTACATCCCCAATCATGTCTGCCTCAACCCATGTGTTCAAGCAGTTGTTCTTCTGTTTCCACTCCTGTAGTACTTCCTCTGAATGTGGGTAGTGTTCTTTTCCATAAATCCCTCAGAATTGTACTGGGTCATTGCATTGCTGCTAGTACCGAAGTCTATTACATTCTATTTTACCACACTGTATTGGTCTCTGTGAACAATGTTCTTCTGGCTCTGCTCCTTTCACTCTGCATCAATTCCTGGAGGTCTTTCCAGTTCACATGGAATTCCTCCAGTTTTATTATTCCTTTGAGCACAATAGTATTCCATCACCAGCATATACCACAATTTGTTTAGCCATTCCCCAATTGAAGGACATACCCTCTTTTTCCAGTTTGTTGCCACCACAAAAGGCGCAGCTATAAATATTTTCGTACAAGTCTGTTTATCTATGATCTCTTTGGGGTACAAACCCAACAATGGTATGACTGGATCAAAGGGCAGGCATTCTTTTATAGCCCTTTGAGCATAGTTCCAAATTGCCAGCCAGAATGGTTGGATCAATTCAAAACTCCACCAACAATGCATTAATGTCTAGGAAGTTATATTAAAGAATCTAATTTTCTCTTGATGTATTTTATCAAGAGAATTTTTGATATTTTATAAAATATTTACATGTATTTATAAAACTTATATATACATATATTTAGCTCTGAGCTCCCAGCTAGAGACAGTTCTCTGGCAAAAACACTAGTACCTCTGCAAGGGAGCCCAAGGGGAAAAAGGAGTTAAGGATAACTGAATTAAGGTCCATAGATAACAAAAGGTTTCAGTTTCTCAGCATGTCCTAACACCCTTCATGACTGATCAACCCAAACAGCCTCCTTCCCAGAAGTTGCCTCAGCCTGAGCTTTTACTTGCTTAGCTTCATACAGCTTTTCATGGAGTTCCCTTAATCCAATCCATGCATCTTTTGCAGATCTCATCAGGAACCAGGTTCCTATTCTACTTTGGCTTCTCCCTGGATTGACTTTTAAAAGTTACCCAGGGGTGTGGCTTATTCTTCACTCAAGGGATCTCAGGAAGAGATCACCTAACCACATTTTTTAGTTTGCTTAACAAGTTGTTATCAGCTTCTTTTCTTGGGTCCTGAGCTTTTGAGAACCATCTCCCTTACACTCCCATAGTTAAACATTTACCTTAGCTAGCAAATCAACTGGAGAATATTTGGTCATCCATAGTCCTAAATTCTAGATAGAACTTTAGTAAGTGAGATTTAAATTATATGTATAGATATATTAGATGCATCTGTAACAATAGTGCATGCATGCATATTTATACAAATAGGCATAAGCAGCAAAATACAACATTAATATCAGAGGAACGGAACATATATAAATAGCAATGTTCCTGCAAATAGACAAGTCAAGTCAACAAACATTTATTAAGTATCTATTCCATGCCAGATAATTGTGCTAAGCAATTGGGATACAAAGCAAGGCAAAAAGCTGAGACTTGAAGGAAGCCAGGCGGCAGAGGTAAAGTATTTGAAGCATGGTAGACAGCCAGTGAAAATTTCAAAATTCCTGGAGGGGCAGCTAGGTGGCTCAGTGGATAGAACATCAGGCTTGGAGGCTGGAGGTCTTGGGTTCAAATGTGACCTCAGACCCTTCCTAGTTGTGAGACCCTGGGCAAGTCACTTAACCCCCATTGCCTAGTCCTTGCCCTTCTGTCTTAGAATTGATACTAAGATAGAAGATAAGGTTTTTTTTTAAATTAAAAATATTCTATTTACCCATTTACATGTAATAACAATTTTCCGCATATGTTTTCCAAAATTATAAGACTCAAATAATCTTCCTTCCTTATTCTTGGAGTTGGTAAGCAATTTGAAGATGAGGGTTTAAAAAGAAGAAGAAGAAGAAGAAGAAAGGGGAAAAAATGCCTGGAGTTGAGAGATAGAGTATTTTGTGCCAGAAAATATCAAGGAGGTCAGTGTCAGTGGATCTCAAAATATATGGGGGGTGGGGGTGGGTAATAAGGTACGAGACTGGAAAGGTAGGAAGAGGCCAGGTTATGAAGGACTGTAAAAACCAAACCAAGAATTTTACATTTCATCCTAGAAGTGATGGGAGGTGGGGAACCCAGAAGTTTATTGAATAGAGCAGGGTGGCAGTCAGAAGATTAATTTGATAGCTGAGTAGAGGATGGACTGGAGTGGAGAAGGACAAACTTGGGAGACAACTAGCAGGTTACACAATAATCTTGGCATGAGGTGAGGAGGTCCTGTACCAGGGTGGTAGCAAAATCAGAGAAGAGAAAAGAATGTGTAAGAGAAATGCTAAGGTAAAATTGACAGGACTTGGTAGCAGATTCTATATGGGTTGTGAGAAAGAGTGGGAGAGTCAAGGATGACACCTAGGTTATGAATCTGTGTGACTGGCAAGATGGTGGTATCCTCAACAGAAACAGGAAAGTTCAGAAGGGGATCAGGGCTTGTGGGAAAAGATAATGAGTTCAGTTCTGGACATGGTGAGTTTGAGTTGTCTACTGGCCATCCAGGGCAAGATGTTCAAAAGGTAATTGAAAATGTGAGTCTGGAGGTTAGGAGAGATGCTAGGCTAGCTAAGTAGATTTGAGAATCATCAGCATAGAAGAGGTAATCATTGAATCCACAGAAGCTGATGAGATCACTAAGTAAAATGGTAGAAGGAGACCTGGAAGGGGTAGAAGACAGAGTCCCAAGATATAGAACTCACAGCAATCAGCCTAGAAACAAGCAAAATTATGCTAGCATGTATGGTACAGAAATATGAAGCAATTACCTCCTCCGCCAATCAGCATGTGCAATTACATACAAAATACAATGCATGTTAGTATTGTTATCTGCTTAAATAGTAACCACTTTTCTAATTTCCTCTGAAACTTGTAGGGTTAATCTAGGCAAAGGTCAAACAAACCTAAGTGCTCTGTAATCTGCAGACCTTTTTGCTCCTATATCTGAACTGTTGATGTTATGTTTATGTTATCATAATCATCGTTGGAACTACATGCCTATTCTATAGAGATATATCTATATCTTAGAACTTTTTACAGCTAAAGATGGAATAGGAGCTTGCTTCACCCATACGCTAGGGCACCTAGGTGGCACAATGGGTGGGGTGCCAGTTTTAGAGTCAGGAAGGCTTCTCTTCCTAAGTTCAAATCTGACCTCAGACTCTTATTAGCTGTGTGACCTTGGGAAAGCCACTTAACCTTGTTGGCCTCAGTTTCCTCATCTGTAAATGAACCAGAGAAGAAAATGGCAAACCATCCCAGTATGTTTGTCATGAAAACCCCAAATGGGGTCATGAAGAGTTGGACATGACTGAAACGACTGAACAAGAAAATGCTAAATACACAAGAAAGATGATGCCTCTGCGTTCTCCTTCTATTTTAACTGAGTTGCGGTGTACTGAATCTTCTTCACTGGAAATATCTGTTTCTGAGGTACTGTTTGATTCAGCTAATCTTTGAAAAACTGATAAGTGGTCTCTTTTGCTTAGATCCCCCTGAGGTGAGGGGTTATTGGTCTCTCCCTGCTTTTAAGGAGCCTAACTCTCTCATTGGCAAAAGTGGTTATGGTGAATTGTCTTTCTAGGGCCCCCATGAGTTCCTGGGGCTATTATGGTCAAGCTGCTCAGTCTCTCCACAACTAATTATAAAGAAGCAAGATTTCTTAGCCAAACTATCTTCTTGCTCAAGGTCTTGATCACAAACCAGAGCATCATGCTCTTTCTGACAATGCTCTTCTGAGTCGAAGTTGTAGCTAACTTCTTTCTGGATCTCTCTTAGCCAAGAAAGGTCCTGGGTGTTAATGTCTGAAGCTTCACCACCCTCAGGAACTCTAAAACACAAGTCAATGGCCCATTTAATTCTTGTCCAAACAACATCGGATATGATGAAAAACCTGTGGCACTAAAAACAACTCAGCAATCCTCAGAAAAATCTTGGGAAAAAGGTGCTACTATTTCAGATGAGGAAACTGAGGCAGATAGCAGTTAAGTGACTTGCCCCGGGTCACACAGCTAGTAATTATATGAGGCCGAATTTGTACTCAGGTCTGCCAGACTCCTAAGACTTGCATTCTATCCATTGTATCACCTAGCCGCCTGTGATCTTTCAGATAGGGAGTTAGGACACTTATTAAGTGCTTAATAGATGCCAGCCACTGTGGTAAGTGATGGAAATACACATAATACATATATAAGCAAACAACCCAGTGCCTATCGTCAAAGAGCTTATATTCCACTGGGGAAGATAACACTAATTTTCTATGCTGACCTGTGATATATTGAAGCCATGTTGAGGGAAGTCAAGATGTGGAAGGAAAGGATTCCTGTACACAAGATAAGTTAGAGATAATTAACAAAGGGAAGAAACTATCATGAAGAAGCCTCAGAAAAGACTTCTCATAGAAGGTGGGATTTTAGCTGGTTCTTGGAGGAAGCCACAAGGCAGAGCTGAGGAGGGAGAATATTCCTGGCATGGAATTGCCAGGGAAAATTCCTGGAGTTGCGAGATAGACCAGTGTCACTGGATCACAGAGTATATGGGAAGAACAAGGTATAAAAAATAAAAAAGGTGGAAAATAGAGATAGCTAGGTGGCTCAGTGGATAGAGAGCCAGGCCTAGACATGGGTCCTGGGTTCAAATATGGTGTTCAATACTTTCTAGCTGTGTGACTTTGGGCAAGTCACTTAACCCCCACTACCTAGCCCTTACTAATCTTCTGCCTTAGAACCAATATATAACATTGATTCTAAGATGGAAGATAAAGGTAATAAAAGATAGTGGAAAGTTAGGAGGGGGCAAGACTGTGAGAGGCAGTGGATACCAAGCAAAGGATTTTGTATTTGATTTTGAAGGTAAGAGGTAGTCACTGTTGTTTATTGAATAGAGGGTTGCCTAATCAGAAGATTAATTTGACAGCAAAGTGGAGATCTGGTTGGAGTGTGGAAAGACTTGAAACAGGGGGTCAACCAGCAGGTTATTGTAGTAGTCCAGGAATGAGGTGATGTGGGCCTGTACCAAGATGGTGGCAGCATCAGAGGAGAGAAAGGAGTGGATCTGAGAGATGTGGTGAAGGTAGAATTAACAAGCCTTGGTAATAGTTTGAATGTGGGGGAGTGAGAGAGAATGAGAAGTTAAGGTTGACACATAGTAGGGTTCATAGCTGGGTGATTAGGAGATTGGTGGTACCTTTTGTTCCCAATAACAGGATAGTTAGGAAGAAGGGAAGGTTTTGGGAGAAAAGAGAATGAGTTCTGTTTGGTACATGTGAAGTTAAGTGGCTCAATGGATAGAAAGCCAGGCCTAGAGATGGGAGGTCTTGGGTTCAAATCTGTCTTCACAGGCTTCCTAACTGTGTGACCCTGGGCAAGTTGCTTAACCCCCTCACTACTCTTCTGCATTGGAATCAATACACAGTATCTCTTCTAAGATGGAAGGTGAGGGTTTAAAAGTTTTTAAAAGATAACAAATTATAGAACAGCTATCCCAGAATTTCCTTACCCAATAGATCTCTATACCAATAAAATCAAAGGCCTGGTAAAAAAAAAAAAAAAAAGCTAACAATATATAGTGTTTTGTTTTGTTTTGTTTTGTTTTGTTTTGTTTTGTTTTAAACCCTTACCTTCTGTCTTAGAATCAGTACTGTGTATTGGTTCCAAGGTGGGAGAGGGCTAAGGGCTAAACAGTGGGAGTTAAGTGACTTGCCCAGGGTCACACAGCTAAGAAGTATCTGAGGCTAGATTTGGACCTAGGACTTCCCATCTCTAGGTCTGGCTCTCAATCCATGGAGCCACCCAGCTGCCCCCTCATTATATAATGTTTTAAAGTTTATAAGGCTCTTTTATATTATCTCATTTTATCCTCTCAAAAACCTGTGAGACTACTGGGTTTATATCCCAAAGAGATAAAAACAACAAAAAACTGGGCAAGAATGTATTTGTTTAAAAATATACATACTCATGCTCTTTGTGGTAGCAAAAAATTGGAAAATGAGGGGGTGTCCCTTGATTGGGGAATGGCTGAACAAATTGTGGTATATGATGATGATGGATTGTGCTATAAGGAATGATGAATGGATGGATTTCTACAAGCACTGGAAAGATCTTCATGAACTGATGCAGAGTGAAATAAGCAGAACCAGGAGAACATTAGACATAGAGACTGTAATATTGTGGGGTGATCAAATGTAATTGACTTTGCTACTAAAAGCAATGCAATGATCCAGGACAATTCTAAGGGACTTATGAGAAAGAACACTATCCACATATAGAGAAAAAACTAGGAATAGAAATGCAGAAGAAAACGTGTGATTTTTCACTTATTTATATGGGTATGTGATTTAGGGTTTTGGTTTTAAAGGATTGCTCTTTTACAAGAAAGAATGAATAATGTGGAAATGGGTTCGAGTGATAATATATATGTATAACCCAGTGGAATTGTTTGTCAACTCTGGGAGCAGGGAGGGATGAGGGAAGGGAAAAAACATGAATCATGTAACCTTGGAAAAAAATTGAAAATTTAAATTTAAAAATTTAAAAAAAGAATTCAAACATGTAACAACAACAACAAAACCACCCATGAGATAGATGCTATTATCCCACTTTTCCGATGTAAAAACTGAGGTTGATAGTTATTTGCCTAGGGTCAAACAGCAATAAGCTTCTGGGGGCAGAATTTGAACTCAATTCCTCCTAAATCTAAGTCTAGTCCTCTTGACCCAACGGCAAACCACATCATACCGCCTTACCTCTGTGTGTCTGTGGTTAGCCTGATTCTAGTTCCTTCTCCTCTTTTTCTTTCTAGGTATTATCGAGGGGCAGTTGGGGCCTTGCTGGTATTTGACCTAACCAAGCACCAGACTTATGCTGTGGTAGAGCGCTGGCTGAAGGAGCTATATGACCATGCAGAGGCTACCATTGTTGTCATGCTGGTGGGCAACAAGAGTGACCTGAGCCAGGCTAGAGAAGTGCCCACTGACGAGGCTCGAATGTTTGCTGGTGAGGACCAGGGCTGGGTTTGCAAGTTTATTTCTATTCTCATGGCTCTGATTCCCCAGGCTGTCTGCTTTCTCCTCATCCCAAGTTCTAAAAGAGTTACTTTAATCCTCAGGGATATGTGACTTCCTCAACATGTATGCTCCTTCCATGATGCAGATTGTGACCCTTCTGTGTCTCAGTTTATGGTCTTTGTGAGTTATTATAGTCAAAAAGTTCATCACTCTCTGGTGATGGATTTTCCAAACTTAGCGAATGCTCAGACAGCATTCTAGTTTGTGCTCTGGTCTAGCCCCAAAGAGTGAAGTAATCAACAAACGTGTATACTCACACCCACACCCACATTTATACATACATTTATAGAAATGTATGTATAAATGTATATATATATGTATATACACACATATATATATATATACATATATATCTGTATATATACACACACAGAGTAAACCCCCAGGTAGTTTGGGGAGGAATCATGGATCCTTAACCTGGGGTCCATGAACTTGTTTTTTAAAATATTTGGATAGCTATATTTCAAAATAATTGGTTTCCTTATAATCTTATATATTTTTATTTTATGCATTTAAAAATACTATTCTGAGAAGGGATCCATCTGTAGTCTTCACCAGCCTGCCAAAGGGATCCACAATGCCAAAAATGGTTAAGAATCTCTCTACTAGAGGGCAGCTAAGTGGCTCGGTGGGCTGAGGACCAGGCCCAGAGATGAGAAGTCCTGGGTTCAGACACTTCCTAGATACATGACCCTAGGCAAGTCACTTAACCCCATTGCCCCAGTGATGGGCAACCTTTTGAGCTTGGCATGTCAAAATTTGCCAAAAAAACGAGTATAACTTGAATGGTGTGTCACTTGGAGAAAAAAATCATAATTTCACGATATTTATAGTTTAAATAACAAAAATGTACATTTGTAACATATAACTGTATTTAATAAACCAAAATAAGTAAATTAATATAGGTAGAATTGTCATCTATAGTACACAGAGTGTCTACACTACACTACAGCAAATGTTTCATCCTCGGCATGCAGCCTCATACTTCTCTGTATGTGGCCACATGCGGCTGTGTGTCGTAGGTTTGCCATCACCGGCCTAACCCTTAATGTTCTTCTGCCTTGGAACCAATACACAGTATTGGTCCTAATACAGAAGATAAGGGTTAAAAACAAAAAAAACAAAACAAACAAAACAAACAAACAAACAAACAAAAATGAATCCCCATACTAGAATTCAGGGAATTGGGAAGGGTGCCTATAAAAGATGGTGATTGAGCTGAGTTACTAAAGAGACAAAGGAATGGAGAGAGTACATTCTAGCGATGGGGAAACTACCAGAACAAAGGAGTACGTGAGAAATAGTAAGAAAGACAAGTTGGTTGGACCATCGTCTGCGGGGAGTAACATATAATGAGGCTGGGGAGGTAGGCTGAATGAATGAATGGGTGGATGGATGGATGGATGGATGGATGAAAAATTCATTAAGCACTTACCATGAGAGAAGCATTGTGCTAAGTGCTGGGGATTTGGGGCCAGATTGTGAGGGACTTTAAAAAACCAAATAAGGTAGTTTGTATTTGATACTAGAGATAATTGAAAGTCACTGGAATTTATTGAGTAGGGGAATGATATAGTCAATCAACCAACAAGTATTTATCAGCCATCTACTATGTTCCATACAATGTTCTAAATGTGTGGATATAAGTACAAAGAATGAAATGAAATCATCATAAGCTTCCATTCTAATGGAAGAGTCCACAAATACATGTAAAAGATATATGTAGTACAAATATAAAGTTAATAAAGAAATAAATATATTTATGCAGTGTGTGTGTATGTATACACACACACACACACACACACATACATACACAATACTTAGAAAACAAGGTACCCTGGGAGGGATCTAAAAGTTGTGGGAAAGAGGGGAAGAGAATAAGTAAAAGCTTCATGCAGAAGATAGTTTCTATGCTATTACCTTAAAGGAAAAGAAGGACTCAATGGGGGATTGGTAAGAAGGATGTGCATTCTTTGAATGGGAGGCAGCTAGTACAAAGGCATGAAGATCAGTGATGGGTATCATGATGGAGCATCCATTGTTAGTGAGGAATGGAGGGAAGGCCAATTTGGTTGGATTGAAGAATGCTGGAGGGGAATAATGTCCAATGAGGCTGGGAAATGGCTAGATCTGTGCTTAAGGAAAGCCTCTTTGGGAGAGCCCCTTTTATGATCCAGTGAACAAATATCAGAGACAAATGTTGTATGATGTATGTCTTTGTTATTGTTAACAAAACATTAATTTTGCTTATCTTCATTTAGTGATACATTAACATTTGAGTAGACCCATAGGATAGTCTACTGTAATTTAGGAGTTCATTTAAAATAAAAATGATCATTTTGGGGGCAGCTTAGGTATCTAGGCCTGGAGATGGAGGTCCTGGGTTCAAATATGACCTCAGATACTTCCTATCTTTGTGACATTGAGCAAGTCACTTAATCCCAGCCTCATTGGCAACCTTTTCCAAATTTGAGTGCCAAGGGGGTAAATTAAAACTATGAGCCCCCTGATTACCAGAGAGAGTTGAAGGAGAAAGTGCTTGGACAGAGGGGTGGGGCATGCAAAAAATGTCCTAGGCACTGGGAAGAGGGGAGCAGCTCCCCAAGTGCCAGCTCTGCACTCGTGCCAGGCCTTCACCAATGCTGGTTAGCCCTTACCACTCTTCTGCCTTGAAAATGATACTCAGTATCAATTCTAAGACAGTGGTTTTTTTTTTTTTTTAAAAGATCGTTTTTATCATGCCTATTCTCCCTGATGGTAAGTTTATTATCAGTGTATATGTGCATTGTCCTGACAGTATAATGTCAGTGGGGATAACCAGGGATATTAGGAGTGTCCAAGACTTTCCTCTGATTATCAATATTAATGCTAGCTACTGATTTCCTTTTTGTTGCCAGAAAATAATGGACTCCTGTTTATTGAGACCTCAGCTCTTGACTCCACTAATGTTGAGCTGGCCTTTGAAACTGTTCTCAAAGGTTTGTATGATTCTCTGTGATTCTACCAGATAGCAGTCCCCTCCCATTGCTTGCTACTGGGGTTTTCCTTGATGTGAAGCTCTCTTGGATCTCAGCTAGAAATTCAGTTTATCTGAGTTCGCCCTGCATCTCACCAAGATCTCAGCCCAACTCCCTGCTAAACCTAGCTTCTGGGGCTCCTAACCTATAAATATGTATGTGTGTGTGTGTGTGTGTGTGTGCATGCGTGTGTGTGTGTGTGTGTGTGTGTGTGTGTCTTTCCTTTCTCCTGGGAAGTGTCCTCTGACCTGTTATCTCTCACAACTTGCCTATTAGTTGAGAGAAAGAACTCAGCAGTCAGAGATGGAACCCAGTTTATCAAATTCCCCGGCTCCTTTGACCAGTTCCCTTTCAAGATACGCTGCTCCCAGTGCTCAAGAAAGGAAATTAGATGGGATGTGAATTGATTTAACCTTTAACCTTCATCTTCTGCCCTTCCAGAGATCTTCACCAAGGTGTCCAAGCAGCGGCAGAACAATTCCCGTGCCAACGCAGTCACCCTGGGCAATGCCCAAACCGGGCAAGAGCTGGGGTCTGAGGCAAGGAAGGCTTGCTGTATCAGCCTCTGAAGCCAGCTGGTGACCTGAGTGTCTTGGCTTGAAGCCTCTTCCATTTGGCCTGAATTCCTCATCATTTTCTCCACATAAGTCTCAGCCTAAAAGATGACCCCTTCAGTTATACTCTCACTAAGCAGAGGGAGAAGGGACAAAAATGCCTAGAAAGCCATTCCTAGTTGACTTGTGGGATCTGTGACTGATCACTTTCTTAAGAGTTTTAGGGGAGTTTCTATAGCCTAATTCCACACACTCCATTACTCCTATAGGTCCTTTTTCCTCCATACAAGATTGACTTGCTTCTGGGATATTTCTGTTTCCTTTGAGGTCACCTGGCCCTAAGCACTTTGCTCTCCCCATCCAGGAATCCAGGATTCTGCTTTTTTTTTTTTTTTTTTTTTTGCTATGTTCTCCCAAGTCCCTCCAGCAACGCGCCTCCTCTTCCCATCCCCATACGTCTTACCAATAAAACTGATTTGTAACAAGGATCACATATCGCTGCTCCCTTATATTTATCCCTTTCCTCCTCACTTCACACCTACCCATAGGCCCTTGGCATCCTTCCTTTTCTCTCCAGCTAAGGGTCCTTCTCTCAAATCTCTTCTTTGAAGCCCCCCAAGCCTCTGTCCTCCTCCCCATGAGCTTGATGCCCTCCAGTGCCAGCTGTCTCTGGAGTCCTATAATCTGGGGATGGTGCCAAGGAGGCGGGGAGGTACCCACCCTCCCCTCTACCAACCCTCAGGGCAGGTGGGGGGGGGGAAGGGGACCTAGAAGGCAAGACAAAGAAAACAGCGTTGGCAGGAACCATCTGGTGCCCTGGGCATTGGTGCCAAGAGCTGAGGTCACCTACACAGTAGTGCAGGGAGTAGGGAAGAGGGTTCTAAGGGACCAGCCACCTTAAACCCTGACTGTACATGGGTAGGAGGGCAAAAGGAGGCAGATGGAACACCTAAATCCTTATCTTTTGGGGCTGTGGATAATGGAAGTTCAGGAGATAGGACATCTAAGTTCAGTCTTTTCCTGCTTACAAGGCCACTAAACAGGAGAGCTGATAGCTTCGGTACATGTGGGGATAATTACTGAGTCCTATCTCCTGCCTTTTCTCCCCATGTAGTCAGTATTCTGTCCTGCTGAACAGCTGGACTGGGCTTCTTGAAGACAGGGCCCATTTCTCAGTGTCTTCTGGGGCACAAAAGTGCTCGTCACAAGTAGGGGGTGCAAAGAAAGCAGGGAAGGGTGATTATGTACCTAGAGATCCAAAGGAAAGGTAGGAAAGGGGTTGATAGAGAGACAGAGAGAGAGAGAGAGGCCAAAGTCCCATTAGAAGTAAGAACACACACACACACACACACACACACACACACACACACACACACACACCCCCTCTACTGGAGCAGAAAAGAGCCAGGGTTTTAAGTAATAATAATTTTAATAAAATTAAGTTCTTAATAGCACATTTAACACACTAACCCCCCACCCCCTTTCTTGGTTTCTCTGCATTTTGTGCAACATCGTCCTGACTCCATTATTCATGGGTTGGTTTTTACCCCTATTTATTTTGTTTCCTTTCTCCTTCGCAAATTCGAATTAGTCTTTTCTTCCCTAGATGCCTCAAATTAAGTCTGACCACAATCCTACTTCTACATTCTACAGTGGGAAGACACCCCTTCCTTTGCCCTGGGAGTAAATACCCTCCCCTCCCGTACTATTGGGGGTTCCCACAACAGAGCACAGAATGGATGGGAAATCTGTTCCTGGTGGGAAGGATGGATTAAATGGGAAGGTGAGGATGGGGATGTGAGTATCTGGGCAGTGGGGAGCAACCCAGCAAACCCTCCTTTCCCTCTCAGGGCACAGGGAGAGACAAGGCCACTCCCTCACCTAATCCCATCCTGGGAAGGAGGAATTCCCCTTGTGGGGGTAGTAAGGAAGAGAAGTGGCCTGATATGAATGAGGATTGAGGGGAGGCAAGTACTAAAGAAATCAATTTCCTCCTTGATGTAATTCTCAAAGGATTAAATGAGCCAGGGTCCCTATTTTGGGAGCTGGGGTGGGAAGGCTTATTTCTGAGATTAAGGGGATAAGATCTGTCTACTTCCCAAAGCTGGCTCACTCCTCTGATGCCCCAACCTAAAGATTCACAGATATAGCCAAACCAGAGGTGGGTGGCAGAGTCCTTCTGAAGTTATAGCACTTCACCTGCTTCTACACCTGTTGGCTCTGGTTCAATCCATTTAGGATGTGGGTGTCTTTAAAGGTGGAGAGATCTTATTTCTTCTGCCTCCACACTCATACTCATCTGGAAGTCCTTCCTAAAAGTTTAATCTCCATCCCTCTTACTATAGTGGTGGCTTATTTTAAAGGAAAAATGGGCATGGATGTGGGTAGGGGGAGAATCTGGGGAGGAAGTGTATGTGAAACTTTGCAGTTCCTTGAATCTCACAAGAAGGCAAAAGTGGAAAGATAGAATTGGAGATGACCTACCAGGCCCCAAAAAGGGACCCTTTAGAATTGTGATAAATGGACAGATAGGAGGGAAGATGGCAAGTGAAATGGGGAAATATTCTAAACTTAAAACAAGTGGGATGGAGGGCAAACTTTCAGAAGGACTTCCCACATTTGAAGTTGGGAGATGCTATCAGTAAATGGATTTGGGCAGTGTTCTCTTCTTCCTCTAAGAATAAGGGGGAAGAAAGAGCCTTTGGAATGGGCTAATGTAATGGCCTGCCAGATGTGGAAATAGAGAAAAGGACCCAAAGGTCCCTACATCGTTCCAGGGTGAAGGACTAGAAGAGTGAAGGAAAAAAACTAAAGAATTGCCTCTCCTTTTCTCCTCATTCAGGCCAACCTTATCTAGTTCCAAGATCAGTTTCCATCCTTCCAAGGAGCCTCCAAAACATCCTTCCACCCCAAACCCCAATTTACCCTGCAAATGGAAAACAGGAATTTTCAGAATTAACTCCCTCCCTTTCCCCCCTCCCCCCCAGAAGTCCTAAGTCTAGCCAGGAAACTGCCCCCCCCACTGGGTATCTGAAGATGGGAGGGCCTCAGGATAGACATGGCCACCTCTCCCTCCTTCTCTATTTTCCTTTTCTTTACGTCTTTTATACATTCTACTGGACCCAGAGGTCCTCAATGCTACTAAACTTTAAGCTATCTGTATATCATCTACTCAGTAACTAGTAATTCTCTCTCTCTCTCTCTTTTTCTAGGATTATATGAAATAAATTTGAATCATTATTAATAATTATTATTTTGTAGTAATTTTTTTCTTTTAAACCCCTCGGCTTCTCTTTCTTCTCTCTTGTTTTTTGGTTAAAAAAAAAGTCTATTTCTCTTGAATCTTCTTACCCTTCTCCCTCATTCAGGGCCCCCCCCAAGCTGGGATCCCCTCCTTTCCTGCATTGTTCCTATAACCCCCTGATCAGAGTGTGGGGATACACTTGGAAAGTCCCCAGTCTTCTCATTCTCCATTTCTTGTTCATCCCCTACTTTGTCTGGCTAAGCCTGGCTAGCCCCGATGGGGTTTGGGGGGTGGGAGGTATGGGGTTGGGAGAACCCACTGAATGAAACTATCACCTGCACCTATTAGTGACTCTCCCAGAAAAATGGCCAAGGAGAGGGGATTAACTCCTCAACCTAAAATCTCTCCCCTGCCTCCTCTCTCCCACTTTCTGGGAGGGGTCAGGCCTGCTTTAAACACCTCTGAAATACCCTCTGGAAAACCAAATGACATACCCCACCCCCTGAAAAAAATGGGGAAAAGAAAAAGGAACATAAACCCAAACATATATTAAAAACACTTTTTAAGCTTTAACTCTGAATACAAATGTATTATTTTTTTCTTCTTCTCTCCCTACATATATTCTAAACCTTCTAAAGTTTTTTTATTTTTTTAAGGATCACTTTATCATAAAATAAAATATCCTTCTCATATAATAAATTACCTAATAAAAAGTCTTTTTTTCCATATTAGCCCAGGTTCTTTGCTACATTTATACGGTAATAAACGCCTTTATTAAAATAGAATATTAAATTATAAAGAACTGCTTTTTTTTTTTTTGCTATTTTTGTTTTCTCCTCTGTATTGGACACCTCTCTCGATTGCTCTCCCTCCTTTCTCTTCTGTTTTGTCTCTCGCTCTGTGTTTAAGTTTGTTTCTAGGTTTAGCTCGAGAAGTAGGGGGGCTGGATTGGGTTGTTCGAGCTCTCTAGAGTAACAGTCTTCTGCCTTTATGAGATAAAGAATGGAAGTGGGGCAAGGGGGTAGAGACAGACAGCCCTTCTTCCCACCCCCCCTCCCAAACCCCACCCCCGACAACTGAGGGTCCCAATTTGGTTTTGGTTGCTATTGTACAGACGCATCTCGGGATGGCTCATGACAATGAGAAGGATGGAAGTTATCACAGTATGGATTTTTATATATATATATCTTATTCCTTTCTCTTTCCTGATTTGGGAAAAGAAAGGGGAGGGGAGGAAGATTAGTTAATTTATGATAAAGGGATGGGGAGAAAGGAGTTTCTCCCAGTCTCCCTCTCTCTCCACCTCCTCACAAAGCAGGAAGAATGGGATTCACATTCTCTCTAAGTGCTTAGAGATCACTCAATAGTCCCACCCCATTATATACAAGGGTCCCTGGGTTCACCTAGGACTCTCACTCTCCTGCCCCTTCCCTAGCCTGGCCAGCAGAACCAGGGGAGTGTCAAGAGGTCAACAGCACCCTGATGTGGGCAGTGAGGAAGGAGAAAACATGATGTAACAAATCCCCCCCCCCCAACCAGATAACCCTCAGAACACCTTCTAGTGAGAGATCACCTCCCCAACCAATCCTACGTGGCCCCTCTTCAAGTCATCTTCCCACACCCAAACTATTGGATGAGGGGCTTTTCAGCACAATGAATGAAGATAGAAAAATGGCAGGGGCACACTAATCCCCACAACTGGGTAGGGCTATCACTCTATCACTCTTCTTTCACACAGTTTCCTACCCCTACCAGGACAATTAGGATCCCCAGCTGTAGGGGGCATCAGCTTTCATTCCTTCCCCCATCCAGGCCATGGCCAACCAATCATCCCTCTCAGATGAACACCCCCCACAATAGATATACAAAGTTCATGCCAAAAAATGGACAAGGAGTGGAGGCGCCTCCTCCTAATGCCCCTCAGATGCCTGGTGATGCCCAAAAGAGCAAGGTTAGTTTCTCTTGGGCATTCAGAATGTTTCCTTTGTAGTGGGGGAAGGAAGTGGAAGCTATGAGTGGTAGCAAGGATGGGGGTGGGAATGGAAAGAAGTTGGTGAGATGGAGTAAATATGAATGTGAATATGAAAGGGTCATTGAGGCATACCCCCTCCACCCTGCAACTCTCTCCAGAGGAACATGGCTTCCCAAATGCTGAGCTTAACTAGAGAAAAGAGGAAGAAAGGAGTGGGGAGAGGAGAGGAGGGAAAAGAGGAGGGGGGGGTAGAAGGAAAGGGGATGAAAGAGACAGGAGAGAAAGGTGAGACAGAGAGGAAACACAGTGACAAGAGTAGACAGGGGTATATCGAAATAGGGCAGAATGAAGAGAGGAAGGAGAAACAGAGGCGGTATAGAGACTAGAGAGAAAAGGACAGGTATATGAAAGTCAGAGCTAAAAGACAAAGAACATCCCCACTTGTTCCTCTAACCCAGTGCTTATTGTAGGGGATACCTTCATTCCCAAACCCTAGCCCCTCATTATTCTTCTCTCCCCAACAATCCTCTAAATGACACTGTAGTGGAGAGAAGAAGAGGGGAGAGATGGTTTCCCCTTCTGTCCTACTCCAAAACAAAGCTCATCCAAAGTAGTACGGCATAGGACTACAGGGAAAGCCCAGGAATGGAGATTCCCTAAATATATGTGTTTCTTCTTTGAGACAGGGGTGGGGAAAAGGTAACAAGGGTTAGGATAGATTAAAAGGTTGGAGGTTGGACATTATGGGTTCAGGGAACTAAAGCATTCTGGCTTCTGGGGGTTTAGTCACCCTTCCAGATTCAGATGTTTCCTTTACTGCTCACTCCCTGTCTTCCCAACAATCACCAAGGAAAGGGAAAGGGCAGTTTAGTGAAGGGAGGGGTTGGGGTGATGAGATAGGGCGAAAACTCTTGCCCCTTGCAAAATATAAAAGTTTCTCTTAGCTGCTTCCAGATATGAGGGTCTGTTGAGGTATCAGAGTTGTAACTCTCAAAGGGAACTTCCCTTGTTCCCAATCTGCCCCTCCCTTACCTCCCCAAGATGGGGCCATTGGGAGGGCATAAAGACCCACGTCCTATTCTGCTCCTGTAGGATTTCCTCCTCCCAAATCCCAAAGCAGGGATCTTTAAACACCGTGCCCCGACAAAATTGCAAATTTCTAAAGGACCTTTGTGGAAAACTCAGTCCAAAGTCGGGAGGGAAGTCAAAACAGGGGAGGGGTGTTTAGGAGAATATTCGGATGGCTTGCGTGGCTGTGATGTGGCAAACAGGACACTCGGGATCGGTTCTCTCACAGATTCGTACAGCACACTCCATGCAGAATAGGTTGTGTCCACAAGGGACTAGGGCTGCTGTGACCTCACTCTCGAAGCACACCATACAGTCCCGCCCACCTCCTGCTCCAGCTGGGCTTCTCAGCCCACCACCCCCAAGTTTGGAGAAGCCCTGGAGGGGCTCCCCAGGTGGTCGCCTTGGAAGCCCAGCTAACTCTGGGACAGCTGATGATGCTGATGCTGGGGCTGGTGAACGGTGTGACCCCGGGGGACCAGCCCGGGCCTTGGCTGAAGAGGATGAAGATGAGGAGGCAGAGGAAAAAAGGACGGAGGTGGGGGTGGCATTCTCCTGGCCAGCCCAGAGTGGAGGACTAGTCTCGGCCACACTATAGTATACATCCTGCTTACCAACCCCATAGCCAGGGAACAGGTAGCCACCATAGCTAAAGTCACCCCCCTGTTCCCCAAGTCGTGGTGCCTCGAATCCTGATTCAACACCACACTCTCCAATACAACCAAGGCTGTTCTGCCGGAAGGTGGAGAGGGGTTTGCACCCTGGTGGATGGACTCTCCAGGCCTCAGAATAGCGGCTCTCCAGAGCAGGGTCAGGGCTACCTGACAGAAAATCATTCTCATTATTATACTCAAGAATCTTGCCAGTGCGAACAGCAATATGGGTCTCGATCTCTTCTCGTGCTCGTTCCACATTGCCTGGTGCACCAGTGATTTCAAAGACAGGGTCTCGGTCCCGGCTAGGTGTGATGATGTAGGTGTTGGTCTGCTGCTGGATCCGCTTGATGGTGGCCCCCTTGGGCCCTACCACTAATCCCACTACACGATATGGTACTCGAACCCGAATGGTGACCTGGCCAGGGAGGGCTGGTGCTACTCCAAAGGCAGCTCCTGATTTGTTTCGAGAAGCCCGGATCATGGAGAAGTGCTCAGCTGCTGAGATGATCTCCCGTCGGGCAGTGGCTACATCCTCCCGGCGTCCTGTCACCATAAATACTGGCTCTTCACCCCGTACAGGTGTCTTGATGTAAGTGTTGGTCTTTGCTCGAAGGGCCTTGATCTTGCAACCTAATGAGAAGGGAAAAGGTAGCAGAGGAGAAATATAGAGGAATTTAATAAGATAGAAAGTTAGGATTAATTTGGGCTCATAATAGCCCACTTAGTGGGTAGTGATCCCTTAATATTTTCATTTGTCCCTAAATACACTCATAATTCCTCCCAATCAATTAAGTAACCCTGATATACTAACTCTTCCCCAAATCCAACAAATGACCCTAAAACTCTTTAATCTTCCCAAATCCACTAATTGGTCTTTACCTAACGAAAAACTCCCAAAGTTCACTCAGTGACCTTCCTAAACTACCTACTCACCCCCTGATCCACTCAGTGATCCTCCTGGACCACTCACTGATTCCTCATTTTCCCAAATGACCTTCCTATTACATTTACTGTTTTCTTTCTTAGTATCTTAGTATCAATTTTAAGACAGAAGAGTAGCAAGATATAGGCAGTATAAAAGTAGGCAGTATATGTTAAGTGACTTGTCTAGAGTCACACTACTTGGAAGTGTCCGAGGTCAGATTTAAACCTTGGTCCTCTCAACTCCAGACATGGCACTCTATATTCATTGTTTTCTTAAGTTGCTCATAGACTGCCTGGACCCAAAATCCACACACTGATCTTTCTTACAATCTACCCACTAATCCACCCGAGCCCACTCATTGGGCCTTGGTGAGTACTCACTGACTCTTCAGTTTACCCAGTGAACCCACAATCTACCTACTGGCCCTCAATTTATCTAATGATTCCTCCAATATTCACTGATTCCAAAACTACTCATAAACTACAAATATCCATATATATGTATATATCTGCTTCTAGTTTATTCACGGACCTTTAAAATACTCATGAGCACTAAATCGGTTTATGTGCTGGCTCCCAATCTATCCTACTACCCCTCCGGAACAGTCACTGAGTCTCTAATCTATCCAATTCTACCATTAACTTACTACCAACTGACCCCTAATCTACTTGCTGATTTTCTAGTGGATCCAACAGATTCCCCAAACCTGTTCAATGAGCCTCTTAAAGTTTATTAAATGTCCTATATGCACCCACTGATGCCCCAATCAAGGAAGGAAGAAAGGAAGAAAGGAAGAAAGAGAGAAAGAAAGAAGTATACTTGGGTAAAGGTAAGAATTAATCCTAGAATTGAGAGCCAGGCCTAGAGACAGGAGGTCCTAGGTTCAAATCTGGCCTCAGACACTTCCCAACTGTGTGATCCTGGGCAAGTCACTTAACCCCCATTGCCTAGCCCTTACCACTCTTCTGCCTTGGTCCAAGATGGAAGGTAAAGGTTTAAAAAAAAAAAAAAAAAGAAT
The DNA here is from genome assembly GCF_016433145.1 of Gracilinanus agilis. Taxonomy (NCBI): domain Eukaryota; kingdom Metazoa; phylum Chordata; class Mammalia; order Didelphimorphia; family Didelphidae; genus Gracilinanus; species Gracilinanus agilis. The sequence goes on along the minus strand of NC_058133.1, from coordinate 166,889,859 downwards.
TAATCCTAGAACCAGTTCCAGAGAACTGGTAAAATATGCTATGTTGGGCATATGCTTCCTGTCCACTACCTCCTCCTCCATGAAGAAAAAGGAGAGGAGAAAAGGGTCCAGAATATGTGTATATGGGTAGGAGTAAACTAAGTTGGATGGATTTCCCCAAACACACACATCTCTTGACCATCTTTGGGGTTGAGGGCTGGATGAGAAGTGTTATAGCTATGGGACTGAAAAGAATATAAGCGGAACAAGGAAAAGTCAGAGGGAGATGGAAAGAAAAAGTGCATGTGAGTGAGTGAGTGAGTGTGTGTGTGTGGGGTGGGGTGGGGGGAGGTAAGGCACCTAAACTAAGGACCTTCCTCTCACTGGAGAACTAGAGAATTTCTTATGTCACCCCTTCATGCGAATTCCTTTCTTCTATTGGAAGAGATACGGACACCCGCTGGATAGGCACAGCTTAGACAGGGATGCTTTCCCAGTCCCCTCCACAAACTGCATGCAGTTTGCTACATGAATTGTCAAGCTACACATAACATACATTGACATGCACAAACATACATGTACACAGACAAAAACATCACACCCTGATCTTCACATGCACATACATGTACACAAAATACATACATTCACACAACCCACAGTTAACTATATGTCTAAGATAAAACCAAAAGATACTTTCATAGACACTTCTGTTATACACAACAGACACATACCTTAGACACATACATACTCTCCTTCATTCCAGTGCAAACACACCGCATTTTAAAAATATACAAAATTTCCCATACATCGGTGCTCCGATGGACTTTAGGGAGCCCAGATAGACCTTATGAACCCTTTCTCTACTACCTTGACTTTTCCTAGCTTTTCACTGGCTATTTCCCATTTTCACTGGCTGTCAACCCATGCCTGTAGCTGTCCCCTCCTCATCGCTACCTTTTGCCTTCTCTGGCGCCCTTTAGGTCCCAGCTAAACTCTCATCTTTAGCTAGAAGCTTTTCCCAGTTCCCAGAAATGTTAGGCCTTTTCCCCTAAGATTATCTACAACTTACTCTGTCTATAGTTTGTACACAGTTGTTTTCATGTTGTCTCTCCCACTAGACTGTGAGCTCCTTGAAAGCAGAGACTTTCCCCCCCTTTCTTTAAATCTCCAGAACTTAGCACAGTGCCTGGCATGTAGAAGGCATTTAATAAGTGGTTCTTGACTTGATGTTCTTTAACTAATACCTCCAGATCGAGGCCATTGAGTACTTCCTAATTTACTGGTTCTCTCATAGTCTCTCTCTTTTCCTGTGTCTTACTTGAGACAGCCTCCTCCTACAAGCTAGTCTGATTGGGAAGACTAAAAAATAGTCTACTCTTCTGCTCCTATCATCTCTACTTACTTGCTACTGAGCCCCCATCCCTCCTACTTCAATATCAGTAGTTATTTATTCTGCATGCAGGGAGACTTGGGGAACAGGGAGGGGTTTCCTTCCTCAGCATCTCTGCTCAGAAGCAATGCGATGGCTGCAATGGCCACCGAAGGAACGCCTGTATCCAAGTTTGGGACACAGAACTGAAGTGAGATTGGACACCTTACAAAGAGGCCTAGAGGAAGCAGAAGCAAGGATCTAAGAATGAGAGCTAAGGATCCTGGGGATGGGGGAGAAGCTGGGCTGGGGGACAGTTGAGAAGAGAATATGAAAGAAGCTATCACATGAAGGGAATTCTTTGAATTTGGAGACTTACTAGTCGCTCAAGACAGAGAGGAAGAAATGGGTGCTATAGCAGGAGGGATGGAGGTTAGACTGAAAGAAAGACTTCCTGACAGTCAGAAGGTTTGAGTGAGCAATCAGTCTATCCTTTCAGATTTGGAGACTTTTCTCCTAGTCCAAGTTGAAGACTGATCCATGTGATATAGAGGCAGAGGCAAAGAAAAAAAATTATCTCATGGGAACCCAGCCAATCTGGAGGGCTTCTCAAAATTCTCTGTCTCTGAGAAAATGTGTCAGCCTCCCAATCCTACAATCCCAGTTCTCAGGATTTCTCTGTTCTGAACACACCAGAAAATCCAACTTTCTAAACCAGCATTGCCAAAGAGAGCACCTAATCTGGGGAGGGTGGGTTGAAAAGAGACTGTATACTACTACTTAGTTCTTCATCCCAACCTCCCCCCTTTAAGCCCTCATGTTCTAAGGGTGGAGTTTTTTAAGTGCCCACTAACCAGGACTCTGGTGCTTTAGACACCCCCCCCCCCACCTCTAAGCTCCTTCCTAGTCAGAATCCTACCCCTCTATTGTTTCCAAGGCTTGGGACAGCCCCACCTCCTCTCCTTCCCCCTCTCCCATCCTGGTCCCTTTGCAATTTCCAGATCTTCCCCCTACCTCCCAGAGGAAAACCTACAGAAAGAAGGATCCCCCCAGACCCCTGTTTGCTTATTCTGGGACTCTTCCTACCTCCCAACTCTCAGCTTAGGGATGCTAGAGAGGAGGGTGTGGTAGAGACACACAACACTAGGTTGATTCTGCAAAGGGACCCCCCCAGCTCAGGTTCAACTCCTCCCCACCCCTCAATCTCTCTAGACATCAGTCTCTAGCTCCCGATTCTCCAAACCCCCATTCTCTCACTCTACCCGCTGCAAACCCACTCCTCAGGCTCCTCCTGTCACCCCTGGGCTTGCCAACCCAGAACAAAAGCTAGAGCAAGAGAAGGAGAGGGGAGGAGGGGTGGGGGACAGGACCAAGATCCAAGGCCCAGGACCTCCTTAGAGGGAGCCCCGACTCCATGCTACCCCCAGCCCATTCTCGGAACTTTGGTGGAGAGGTGATCTGAAGCCCCCACCTCCTATAGTCTATGCACCCCCACCCACCCTTCTACTGCCCCTCCCCCAGGTTCCAGCCCTTCCCCCCCCAGCCACACCCCCTTCCATTCCAACACTCAGTCCAACAAAGAGACACCCAGTCCCAGCTTCGAAGGCTCTATCTCCCCCAAAAGTATGTAACTCAGGGGGCCAGAGCGATTGCAGGGCACCCCTCCTCTAGTCCCCGCCCACTTGCCAAGGGGGAGTAGGTGCAAAGGAGTGACTATCCCCACATTCTTCTAGCTTTTCCAGCTCAGAAGGGACACCCCCTCTGAGAATCCAGTCTGGGTTGGAAGACCACAAAACCTGACTCCCTTGTTGTTAGTATTTCTTTGTCTTAGGGGAGAATCTAGGGGGTGCCCCAGGAACGATCCCAGTGGGGATCTGAAGGGAACTTTGTCACTTAGAAATTGGGGGCGGAGGCGGGTCCCCCTTTGTGGTTGAAGGGATGGAGCTAGGGACTGGTGAGGGGGGGAATGAACTTTTCCTGGCCCAGGAGAAGGAGGATGCTGGAATGGGCGGGAGGGGAGCAGGCAGGGATGCCAGGGTCCCGGTGCCTCCCCCCTTTCCCCCACTTACCTTGTCTGCCCACGATCTCCGCCACGTGTTCCGATGTGGGCACGGGGACACACTCCGTCGTGTTGCTGCTACTCTTGAGCCGCAGCTCGGCCTCTTTGTACAGGGCGCAGAGCTTGGCATCGCCCGCCCCTTTGGGGGCCGCCGGTGGCTGGGGCGGCTGGGCCGGGGGGGCCGCCGGCGGGGCTGCCGGGGGCGCCGGGGGTGGCGGCGGCGGGGCAGGCTGAGGGGGTGCAGTTGGCGGGGCGGGGGCGTTGCCCCCCCCACCTCCCCCGTCCTCGCCCGCCGTGGGGGCGGGGGGCTCCCCCAAACCAAGG
>NC_058133.1:166847963-166886025 GCF_016433145.1 Gracilinanus agilis | reverse complement strand
GGAGGGGAAGGGAGAGGAGGGGGTGTGTGGTGTGGGGAGGGGGGAACAAAGAACTGGGGAGGGGGTGAAGAAAGCAAGATAGAAAGATAGACCCTCCCCCTGCGCCCCCCTCCCCAAACACCCTGTAATCCGACTCCCCTCTCCCCCAGCCCCCTGGGGGGGTGGGGGGAGTTGTAGCAAATTCAAGAGAGCAGCTTTCCTCCCCTCTCTGGGGGTGAAGGTAGAGGTAGCGGGGGGGCGGGGGGGTTGCGGGATCTCTGCCCCCACCCCACCCGCTTCGGATCCAGAGTCTCTAGACACTCACAGTCCAGACGCCCCCCCGTCTAGGTTCCCAGCACCAAGCCCCCCAGCGGCTCTCCGTCGCCCCCAATTGAGCCCAGCCCCTTCCAGCTCTCAAACTCTTTTGTTTTAAATGAACTGGATAGAGCAGCATGGGACTGACTGGGGGAGGGGGAAGGGGGCGGAGGCCCCGAGGGATGCTGGGAGTTGTAGTTTTTCTAATCCAGCTCAGCGCGGGGTGGGCGGAGGAGGAACTGGGGGAACACATTTCTTGACCCTGGCAAAAGAAAGATGCGCCCCGCATCCCCATCTCATGCGGAGGAAAGGAAGCATCTTGGCGGGGTGGGGTGGCTGAAAGTGGACAGAAGATGGTGCTATGATTTTGCCAAGAGGGTGTGTGAACAAACGGCTCATGTTTGCAAAAGGCAAACGTTCTCCCCCTCCTTTCTTCCCTACACCCCCTCCCCATCCTCCTCCACCCCAGCCCCAGGTCCATCTTTCTTATGGAAATGAGGAAAGGCAGGAGGCAGGCCTGATAGGAGGGAGGGGGGAACTGGGAGCAGGGAGCGGTCCGGCTCCGTCACTGCGGCTTTCTCTCTCTCCCCCTCTCCCTTCTCTTTCTCTCTGCCTCTTTCTCTCTCTCCCGCGCTCTCACTCACAGAACTAGATCCCGGATCCTGGCCTCAGTTCCATGTTCCCTGCAGAGACAAAGCTGAATTATGTGGAGAGTCGGGTTCCGCGGACTGTGGAAATTGCGGGGTGGGGTGGGATGCAGAGTGGACCAAGCTGACTGGAACGGGGGACCGCAGACCAGGATGGGAGACCCCTTTAATCCCCAGGCTATCAGTTTATCTCCTCCCAAGTTCGGAAATTCAAGAGGAGTCACCTACAGGAGGAAAGGTGAGTTGATAAATTTCTTTGGGGGACCTGACTGTTGGTTAGAATCTGTGAGGTCCTCTTTGAAGAGCCAGGGAGAAGCTGGAAAGAAACAGGGGTGGGAGTTAAAGGGGAACTGGATGAGGGGAGATTGAGAGAAAAAGAGGGTGTGGTGGGTAGAGGAAAGCAAAAGGTAGAATATCTTGGAACTCAAGCTTTCCGACGTTGGTCTTGAATAGGACTGAAAAGCAGAGATGGAATATGTACTTTCCCACCACCAAACCCTGAGCATTCAACTTTTCTTCCTCCTTCACTGGACCTTGAGTCCCAGGTCAGGACTCTGAATCTCTGACTCTGTGAGGATTTGATGGAATTAGGTCGGGCGATAGCGGTGGGAGGGGTGTAATAGGATCACTTGTTCCTAGCATTTCCCTATTTTTCTTTCTGAAATCTCCATCTTCCAGCTCCTCCAAAAAGAGAGAGATGTAGTTACAGCATGAGGAATGGAGATCAGATAGACCTGAAAAGAACTTCCAAATTGGTTAACTCAGAACTAGTCCGGAGAGAGATGTTTCTTCTGGAGGGCTTTAAAAATAGAGGGCATCTCAGGTGGTTGATGAGGAATGGAGTAATTACATTAATTCAACAACAAACATTTATTAAATGTGCTCTATCTGATTGTGGGAGAGATTCATAGTTTAGATAAAACATAATCTCTGGGGACTTAAGGAGTTTATAGTCCAGAAGAGGGATAACAGCTAACAATTCTATAGCACTTTAGAATTTACAAAGCACCTTGCATGTTATCTCATTTGATTCCCTTGACAACCCTGTGAAGCTGGTGCTAGTAAGATGAGGAACCTGAGGCGAGAGAGGTTAAAGTAACTTTCCTAGAGTCACATAGCAGGTAAGTGTTTGAGGTGGGATTCAAATTGTGCTCTTTCTGATGATGCAAAGTCTAAAATTCTTTCCACAATGATAAGCTCCCTCTCTAGATGACACAAATACAGATACATGAAATAAACGTACCCTACATGATAAGCACATTAGAGAATTGCAAAACAAAGTGTTATATGAAGTCCCATAAAAAAGATTTCTCTAATATCATGTAGAGAGGGAAGGGAGTGAGGCAAGAAGGGACAGCTAGGTGGTGCTGTGGATAAAGACCTGGAAGACTTGAGCTTAACTATGACTTCATACACCAGCTGTGTGACCCTGGACAGGTCACTTCACTCTGTTAGCCTCAATTTCCTCATTTGTTTAATGAACTAGAGAAGGAAATGGCAAACTATTCCAGTATCTTTGCCAAGAAAACCCCAAATGGGGTCACAAAAGATTCAGACTGACTGAAAGGACTCTGCAACTGTGAGGCAAGATGGGGCAGTGAGAAATTAGTGAAGTTTTAGAATCACTGAAGAGCTGAAGAGGAATCCAGATAGAATCTAGTTATCCAACCTTCATTTTGAAGACCTTTAGTGAGAAGGAAGCCCATTCCACTTTTTCACAGCACTGATTGTTAGTAAAGGGCAGCTAAGTGGTACAGCGGAGAGAGTGCCAGGCCTGGAATCAGAAAGACTCATCTTTCTGAGTTCAAATGTGGCCTCAGACACTCACTAGCTCTGTGACCCTGAGCAAGTCACTTAATCCTGTTGGCTGTAGTTTCCTCATTTGTATGTTGAGCTGGAGAAGGAAATGGCAAACTGCTCTAGGATCTGTCAAGAAAACCCCAAATGGGGTCACGGGGAGTCAGACATGACTGAAAAGCAACTGAACTGAACAATTGTTAGTAAAATTTAGGCATACATTGAACCTAAATCAGCCTTTTGCAAATTCCAATCATTGTTCCCATTTCAATGGTCCAAGGCCAAACAGAACAAGTCTGATCTCTTTTTACACAACAGCTCTTCATACACTTGAAGAGAGCTACCAAGTCTCACTTAAGTTTTGTCTTCTCTTGGCACAGTATTGCCAGTTCTTTCATCTGTTCCACATTCTGTATCCTCTCCATTCCTCTCACCATCCATCCTTGTTGCCCATGTCTGAACAGGCTCAAGCTTGTCAATGTCTTTCTGGCAAAGAATTATTACCCATAGAAGGGCTTTGTGAAGTAGATAGCATTTGAATGGAGCTTTAAAGAATGAGTAAGAATTAAATAGGCAAAGAGGTGGAGAGTGGGCATTCCAGGCACTGGGGACAGTAAGAACAAAGGCACTGAGGTGGCTGAGTGCAGTGCATTTTCCTGGGGGCAGAGAGTAGGCTGGTTTGATTAGAGCATAGCATGAATAAAAAGTTATGGGAAAGGAGAACTTCAACTTTTAATATCTAAAATGTACACATAGGTAATACATGTATAACTCAGTGGAATTTCTTCTTAGCTCCGGGAGCAGGGAGGGAAGAGGAGAGAGAGAGAATGCAAATCATGTAACCATGGAAAAATATTTAAGAATAAAATAAAATCAAAATTATATCAAAAGTAAAAAATTATAATAAAATGAAAAATGTGTACATAAAACAGGCACAAAGAAACAGATATGTATTCTCATTAATTCTACATCACTAATATAGTAAAGGTAACAATCTATACAACAAAATGTAACTACAGAAGAAAAAAACTAACTTATTTTAAAAAGTGGAGTTTTGCTTTGAAATGCATAGTGGTAAGGGAATCCTTCATCCCAGCAAATAAAAGCAGCTAAAGTTCCACATAAATAAACATCATCCTTCCCACTGATTTTTTTTTAAACCCTTACCTTCCATCTTAGAATCAATACTATATATTGGCTCTAAAGCAGAAGAGCAGTAAGGGCTAGACAATGGGGGTTAAATGACTTAACCAAGGTCACACAGCTAAGAAGTGTCTGAGGCCAGATTTGAACCTAGGACCTCCCATTTCTAGGCCTGGCTCTCAATCCACTGAGCCACTCAGCTGCTCCCTCTCCTATGGATTCTTGCCCCCCCCTTCTCCAGGTCACTTTTTAATTTTTAATCAATTAATTAATTAATTAAGCTATTTTCCCATGGTTACATGATTTATATTCTTTCCCTGCCCTCCTCCCTCCTCCCTCCTGGAGCCCACGAGGCTGGTTGTTCAAAACCTATTTCCATATTATGAATATTTGTAATTGAGTGATCACAAAGTCCTTCCCATTGATTCTTAAAGCAGATTTCATTTAGGATTTAATATTTTGTCACAAAGCACAAGATAAGGTGACACTAATTTGTAGAGGACCTTGAATGTCAGGAAAAGGCATTTGAACTTAACTAAGTAGACAACAGGGAATCACTGATAATTTATGAACATAAAAGTGCAAGATCAATGAGATCTAGGTGTGCAACCTCTTGATACTTCCCAGGACCTGAAATGAGCCTGGGTCAGTTTAGGGCTTTACCAACCCGATGTATGGATCTCTTTTGTATTTATTTCAGGATGGAGAGGGTCAGGGCAGTATTTCACCTTTATAGAGACAAGTTCCAAGAATGGACTGACTGTACCAGTGGCTGCAAAAGAGAATAAAAATGACTACCTGGGGGACCCACGAGCAAAGGGAGAGACGAGCACAGGTTAAGAGACAGAGGGACGGACCATATCATATGAGCAGCTGAGGCTTAAGACGCTTGGAAATCCTTGGTGTGACAAATTTCTGGCTCACTCCCTTTAGAACAGGTTGGGAAGGATTCACATTGGGGATAAGATTGAAGTTACAGAATGGATGTGGGGCTGGGAGAGAGTAAATGTGATCCTGGAAAGAGAACTGGGTAGAGAAGGATGGGAATGAGACCATTGGGTAATAGGGAGCCAGGGCAAACGGATCAGGCTTGCAGCACTTTAGGGTTGCCAGACGCGTGTTCGGAGCCAGCCCAGAGTTACAATAGACCTCTATATGTGCATACATAAGGCAGTTTTATTATTGGGCAGGCTGTAGAACCCTCTGAGCTTGTTCCAGTCTCTTGGGGGGCGAGAGTGGGAAAGAGTGAAGTTCTCTATGGTTACTCTTGGGTGGATGGAGCTAATTGTAATTGTCCAGTTGCCAGATGCAGCCCTGCTGCCACCTTGGTTCCCTTGAGTTTCCTCCAGATCCTTGCTCTGGAGTCTCCACTGGCCTCCACCTTCCCCCTCCTGAGCCAATTAAAGGGTTCCGATGAATGACAACCATGGCTATGACTGAGGGATTTGACAAGAAAGGAGAACACAATGGAGAGGGATGGGGAAGAGGGAGCACAGCTGCTGAATTTACTTCTTCCTGAGGAGGAGAAAGACTGTGAAAGCCATGGAGATGTGCAAAGACTAGGTCCTACCTGGCAGCCAGTTCCACTCCAATCATAAGAGGGACCATCCCCAAGAGCAGGGGTCAGCAACCTTTTTGGCCGTGAGAGCCATAAATGCCACATTTTTAAAAATGTAATTTTGTGAGAGCCGTACAGTGCTCACAGTGTGTGCTCCTGTAACAGCGCCTGAAAAAAATTGACTTTATGACTCCTGCAGAAAGAGCCATATTTGGCCCTCAAAAGAGCCAGATATGGCTCGAGAGCCATACGTTGCCGACCCCTGCCCTAGAGGTAGACCAGAGACACTTTATTGGTGTCTAGGAAGGCCGTGTATGATCTGAATGTTCAATTAATGAAGGTATTCTCAGTAAAAAGACCAGTGGATGGTGGCAGCTGAGGGGCTCAGTGGATAGAGAGCCAGATCTAGAGATGGGAGGTCCTGGGTTCAAATTTGGCTTTAGATACTTCCTAGCTTTGTGACCCTGGGCAAGTCATTTAACTCCCATTGCCTAGCCCTTACTTCTCTTCTGCCTTGGAGCCAATATTTAGCATTGATTCTAAGACAGAAGGTAAGGGTTTAAAAAATAAGTAAATGAAAAGTCCAAGGGGAGAGGTATAGGAATTTGGTGGTTTGTGCACATGAATGCACATGTACATAAATGTGTGTACATGTATACGCACATGCACATGTTTTATGTTCATATATCCATGTTATTATATTATCCATATTATATTCCTATATCCATGTGCAAATGTATATTGCATGCATGTGTGTGGGTGTATGCCTTCCTGGACATGTGTGAACATACATGATTTCATGTTGCATGTGTGCCCATGTATGTATGCGTAATAACAACTCACATTAAAGCTTAAAGTGCAGCACTTTAAGCTTTCTAAAGTATTTTCCTCCCAGCCACAGGAGGCAGAGAGTCAAAAACCTTTCTTTATCCCCTATTTCCTTCTCAAAGGGTGTTGTGTCTGTGCACATACCATGTTTCCCATAAGTTTGTTGAGAACAGGGAAGGGAACGAGCATTTATATAGTACCTACTATATACCAGGCACTTTACAAATATTAACTTAACCCCCACTGACTAGCCCTGACCACTCTTCTGCCTTGGAACTAATACACAGTATTGATTATAAAATGGAAAGTAAGAGTTTAAAAAAAATACAAGTGGCTCTTGACTCTAAGTCCAGGAGACTTATCAGAAAGAGAATTTAAAAAAAAAAAGGAAGGAAGAGAATTTTTTCTTCCATCATATTCCCAGATAGCTAAAGTATTCATATGTATGCATGTGCACACATATATCGCAGACAAGTCATGTGTTTGTATATGTTCGCATGCATGCACTGGTGTGTTCATGTTATGTATGTGGGTGTGCGCATGATCAATGTAGGTAAAGCACTTTGTACACTTTAGACCTCTCTATAAATGTCAGTTCTTGCTATTAAATGGCAATGATGAAGTGCAGGATGTCCCAAAAGTCCTAGTGCAGTTGCAAGCTGTTTTTGGAACATTCTGTATTCTAGGCCAACACTGCTTGTTGAGTAGTTGGAGACAGGTCTGGTTGAACCCCAGCCAAAATGTCTCTCAGCATCATTGTTTGTAAGAAAATAGAATTCAAAAACTGGAAGGACCCTCAGAAATCAACTAGTTCAGTGGTCCAGTTCCAAGGCAGACAAGCAGGAAGGGCTAGGCAATTGGGGCTAAATGACTTGTCCAGGGTCACACAGCTGGGAAGTGTCTAAAGCTGTATTTGAACCCAGGACCTCTGGGTCTGGTTCTCTATCCACTGAGCCTCTGAGATGCTCCTAATCCAGGGGTTCTTACCCTTTTGTGTGTGTGTGTGTGTGTGTGTGTGTGTGTGTGTGTGTGTGTGTGTGTGTGTGTTGGTGTCCTAGACTCCATGGGCAGCCTGATGAAGCCTATGGACCCCTTCTCAGAATAATGTCCTTAAATGCATACTATAAAATATATAGGGTCTTTCCAGAAAACCCCAATGAAATGGGAGAGATGTACTGGCTTCCTAAACAAAGAGTTAGTAGCCTAATACCTAACTAGTGGGATCTAACTCTGAGGGAAGATCAAGTTCAGCAGTGAATTGCCCCAGAAGCTGGGACACTGAGTCCTGAGATCTAAGAATGATGTAGCCATTGTCTGTGCTACTCACAGAAGCTAAATTGGTGGAGATTATAAAGGAAGTGAACTGCAGTGGGGAGTGGAGAGTGAGATTATGGAACAACCGTTTTCATTTTCAGTCTGCTTTTCCCAGAGACTTAGGGAGTTTAGAGGAGGGAATTTGCCTTCCCGTCTCAGAGGGGACATAGATTTTTGTTTGTGCATTTGTTTTTCTTTTGTTTTGTTTTACTTTGAGGCTTATAATGCCTTCTCAATACACATTCCTCTGTAAATCTAAAAAAATAAACATAGCAGGCAGCTAGGCAGCACAATGGATAGTGTACAAGGTCTAGAATCCCTTTTTCTGCCTTAGAATTGATACTAAGTATTACTGAGTAGAACTGATACTATGATACTCAGTTCTAAGGCAAAAGGTAAGGGTTTAGAAAAACAACATAAATAAAATACATCAAATTACAAAAGAAACTAATGAAAATGAAACAGTTGTAGCTTTTTTTAAATTCGCAGAATCCAGATGAGCAAGATTTAACCTAGTCCATCCCCTTCTTCTAAAGATAAGGAAACTGAGTTCTATAAGGGTGAAATAACTTGCAAGAGATCATTTTGAGGAAGTAAACATAAGAGCAAAGACTGGAAACTGAGGCATCCATTTGGGAGATGGCTCTCTAGGACTCAGGTTACAGCCTAGGGTATCTTGAAGGAAGGGTAGTGCCAAAGCTGGTTTCTGAGCAAAATTAAATGATCCAAATCATTGGTTCTGATCCCTACCAACCCAGTTGACTTTTGGGGAGTGTTTGTAGGTTTACATACACACATGTACATGCCTGAATACACACATGCATGCACACACATCTCTTTTGGAGCTCCAGTGAAGGCAGAGGTCCTTACACACCGTGTAGTTTTAAGCTATTAAATAAAATGGAAAGCTATTAAAAATGAAAATAATAATCAAATAAAATTAAAAGCTATTGAAGCTTAAAACTGTACAAAGACTTCTGGGACAAGGTGTAAGCAAACAATTAGTCTTGGGAATAGAAGGTTAAACAGAAACCCTATACCTGCCTTTCCTAATTGTTCTCTCCCTGCAGACATTAGCCAGTGTGCTCTCAGCTCTGAACAAAACAACAGTTGATAGAAAGTGTGGAAAAATAGCAAATGGAACAAAATCCCTGCCTTGCTTCTATTTGGCTTTGAAACACAGGATGATCACACCTACATACTGGTATACGTATAAACACAAGGGGGAAACTTGGGAAAGCAGGAACAAGAAATCCAGGAACTCTACTTTTTTAGTCTCGAGCCTGATTCCAGGATCAGGGATCAAAATACTCTATTGAATGTATGCATAGGTGTTAGCTGTAAAGGGAAGGAAAAGAAGAAGCATTTATTAGGTATCTTCTGTGTGTTGGTGCTTCACAAATATAGTCTCCCTTGATCCTCAAATAACTCTGGGAATTAGGTATTATTATCATCCCCAGTTTTACTGATAGAGAACTGAGATAAACAAAGGTTAAGTGACTTGCCCAGGGTCACACAGCTATTAAGTCAGTATTTGAACTCAGATGTTCCTGATTGGAGGTCCAAGTTTCTATCCACAGCATCACCTAGGTGACTAGAGGAGTGGTAGATAGAAGGTAGATGTTGTGGTTATGGTTGGGTATGTGTTTTATATCCCTTTCCTCATCTGTCACCTGTAATTACTGTCTAGACACCAGAGTACCTAAGGGAATGGAAGAATCCCCTTTCTCCCATCTCAAGACACCATGCTCAGAGCCTCTTGAGTGGAGAAAGTCAGAAGCATGAATAATGTGCAATGTAAGCCTTACCTAGAGGATGGTCCCTTTAAGAGGCCATGGTATCTGTCCTCTTGCTTCCATTGACCTTAGCCAGAAGAGGCTTCCTTCTCTGTTTAAAGTGTTTGGTGGGAGCAGCTGGGTACCTAAGTGGTTAGAGAGGCAGGCCTGGAGATATGAGGTCTTGGGCTCAAATCTTGCCTCAGATGATTCCTAGCTGAGTGACCCTGGGCAAGTCACTTAACCCCAAATGCCTAGTCATTATTACTCTTCTGCCTGGGGACCCAATACTAAAGTATCTATTCTAAGACAGAAGGTAAAGATTTTTTAAAAAATAAAATGTTTGCTGGAATTCTGTCCACTTGTTCAACTTCTACCACTTCTTGCTAATTTTACTGAACTAGTTTCCTCTTCGGCTAATAATAGAGATAGAATATGCACCACTAATTAATGAATTTCCAGGAATATTCATAGACTCCTAGATTTAGAGGTGGTAAGGACCTTAAGATCATATGATCTAGCCCTTTCCTTTTATGGAGAAGGAAACTAAAGCCCAGAGAGGAAATGGTCATTTTAGATCCAAAAGAATCCCATCAACAATACTCTGTCCTTTGGTTTGCTTGAAGGGCTCCAGTGAGGGGGAGCTCACTCTTCGAGATACTCATTCCACTTTGAGATGACTCTAATTACTACAAAGTTTTTCTTTATATCGACTCTAAATTTGTGCCATCTACCCATTGCTCTTAGTTCTAATCTCTGAGGCCAAACAGAACAAGTTTAATTGCTCTTTTTCTAGTAGCCCCTCAAATAATAAAAATATCTACCTAACATTTATATAATGAATCCTTGCCTAAACCCTGGGAAGTGGGTGCTATTATTATCCTCATATTACAGATGAGGAAACTGAGGTCAATGGAAATTAAGTGATTTGTCCAGGGTCATACAGCTAGTAAGTGTCTGAGGCTAGATTTGAACTCAAGCCATCCTGATGCCAGGTCTAGTGTTCTATCCACTGAGCTACCTAACTGTACATGTATAAAATTATTGTGTCTCTACTGAATCTTCCCTTCCCCAGGCTAATTAACATCTCCAGTCCCTTCAACCAGTTCTTTTGATACCAAATCCATTGCTTTTCCCACTATGTTGCATTGTTTCCCTGATTTAAACACAAGGAGGTCTTTGGAGTCAGGGAAGATGGGATGATGGGGTAGGTAGCATATACCTTGTCTCTTACTCAAATCCATGGATGGTGCTTGTTGGGCCAGAGGTCTTCTTGAGAATAGGAGCTCTAAGGAAGAAAGAAGTACTGGCACACAGTGCTTTGTTCTCAGATCCAGCAACATTTGTTAACTTTCAAGATTTATTAATAATAGCTAGCAGTTACATAACTTTTTTTTTAAACCCTTACCTTCCATCTTGGAGTCAATACTGTATATTGGCTCCAAGGCAGAAGAGTGGTAAGAGTAGGCAATGGGGGGTCAAGTGACTTGCCCAGGGTCACACAGCTGGGAAGTGTCTGAGGCCAGATTTGAACCTAGGATCTCCCATCTCTAGGCCTGGCTTTCAATCCACTGAGCTACCCAGCTGCCCCCAGTTACATAACTTTTTAAGATTTGCTAAGCACTTAAAAAAAAAAAAACAACAACCCAAACTAAACTTTACAAACTATCTTGTTTTATCCTTGCATTAACCCTGGGAGTCAAGCCCTATCATTATACCCATTTTACATATGAAGAAAGTGAGGTTAAAAAAAGAGATTCAATGACTTTCACAGGGTCACACAGCTAGTAAGTATTTGAAGCTGAATTTGAACTCTGATCTTCCTGACTCCAGGTTCATCACTCCATCCACTATGCCACTTAACTGCATCTCAAACATCCATTAATGTCCTACTATCCACAAGGTACTAGAACAGTAATGGTGAACCTTTTAGACATTACATGCCATGCCCTGCCCCTACCCTAGAGACTGAGTGCCACCACCCCTACCCACACCCACTCCTGCTGCCTTACCTGAGACAGGGGAGGGAGAAAGCACTCTTGGGCTGCTGGTCAGAAGGGCTGGTGAAGTGAGGAATGTCCTTAGGCACCTGGAGAGGGAGAAGGGAACAGCTCTACCCCAAGTCCCTCTGGCTATCTAGCAACTAACTCTGGCAGGCCATGGCATGAGCCCATAGAGAGGGTTCTGTGTGCCCTTTCTGGCATGAGTGCCATAGGCTTGCCACCACAATATTAAAGGTTATAAGGACAAAATAAAGAACAATACCTGCCCTCCAGAAGTATACCTTCTACTGGAAGTGATACACCACTTAAAAAAATAAGTATATAAGAGATAAATTAAGGAAGGAGAGAGCAGTAACAACTTAGAGCAAAAGTTCTTAACTTTTTTTTGTAGTGGATCCCCTACTCCTTGGAAATCTGGTGAAACCTACTGCCCCCTCCTCCAAGAATAATAGTTTTAAATGCATAAATAAAATGCACTGCATTACACAGGACAGCAATTTGATTGAAATATCTTTTTTAATATTTTAAAAATATTTTTTAAAATTCTTGGATTCTAAATGAGAAACTCTTGACAGAAAAATCAGGAAGGGCTTCCATTTGGATGCTGTACCTCAGTTTAGCCTCAAAGTTAGGTATTCTAAGCTGGTGTGGATCCAAAAAGAAGGGCTTTTTAAGCTGGGGTCTCATTAATAAGAATCTGGATGGAAAATTGAAAATGAGTATACTTTCAATAATAATTGTTATAGCTAATATTTACACAGTACTTAATATGTGCCAGGCTAGCCTTAATATTATCTTATTTGATCCTCACAGCAGCCCTGGGAGGCAAGTGCTATTGTGATCCCCATTTTATAAATGAGGAAACTGAGGCAAAGAGAATTTGAGTGACTTGACAGCTAGTAAGTTACAGAGGTCAAATCTGAACTGAAGGTTTTCTGACTCCAGGCCTGGTACTGTCCATTCTACCCCCTAACTACCCCACATTCAGCTCATACATTGCTAGAAGCAAACAGTGTTAAGTGGGACTATATAAAGCAATCTAGGAACTTGAATAGTTCAGCTCACAAAGATTGAAGGGAAGGGTGTAGCCTAGGGGATTGAGAGCCAGGTCTAGAGATGGGAGGTCCTAGGTTCAAATCTGGCCTCAGATACTTCTGAGCTGTGTGACCCTGGGCAAGTCACTTAACCTCCATTGCCTAGCCCTTACCACTCTTCTGCCTTAGAATCTATACTTAGGGGAGGGAGGAGGGGAGAGAAAGAATATGAATCATGTAACCATGGAAAAATATTCTAAATTAATTCATTAAACAAATAAATATTTTTAAAAAAAGAACCTGTACTTAGCATTGATTCTATTATGAAAGATAATGACAAAGACTGGGAAGGTACTAAGGTGAGGAAAGGGCAGCCAAGTAGTGCAGTGGTTAGAGTGCTGGGACTGGAGTCAGGAAGACCTGAATTCAAATCTGAACTCAAACACTATGTGACCCTGGGCAAGTCACTTAACCTTGTTGGCCTCATCTGGAAAATGAGCTGGAGAAGGAAATGGCAAACCACTCCACTATCTTTGCTTAGGAAAACCCCAAGGGGTCACAAAGAGTCTGAAATAACTAAAACAATTGAACAAGAAAAAAAAAGAAAGAAAAGAAGAGATGGAGAGATTGTTCAAGTCCAAAGTTGTTAGAAAAGCTTTGGGATCATGATAAACAAATGAATTAAAACAAGTTTATTAAGCACTTAATCTGTGCCAAGCACTAGGCTAAATTCTGGGGATACAAACAGATCAATAAAAACATAGCTGCTCCCAAGACTCACATTCTAACAGAGGAGGGAGATTGTTTTAGCTGTAGTTCTGATGGCAAGAATCGTAACACAGAGAACTCACCAGGGTCCTTAGAGGCCATAGAGTCAGTTCAACCATCTTGTTTGACATATAAGGAAACTGAGGACTAGAAAGGGGAATTGATGTGGTCAGCATTGTATGATGGTGGATCTTCTTGGAGGATGGGTAAGAAAATATTCTAGGTGGGAAGAATGGATGAACAAGGAAAAGCGTCCAGGTGGAAGAGGCAGGAGTGGGCTTGAGGGAAGCCAGGGGTAAACCTAGGAGATTAGGTTAGGGCCAGATTGTGGAGGGCTTTGAATGCCAGACTAAGGAGTTTGGGTTTAAACCATTAGTCATACATACTCATTCTCTCCCAGGGCCTTATCCCCTTTCATTGTCTAACACCCATCCCCCTCAATTTCCCAGAGGAGCACAGCTCAAAGAAATGTCAGGGGCAGGATGGCTGGATCCCCTCAAGGACAGCTGGTTAGCGAGACCCCCTTGTGGGGGAGGAGGCCAGACCCAGGTTTCCCAGTGTCAATAGACACTGGAGCTGTGACAGTTGGTCCCTGGATTCCTCACCCAGTGGCGCCAGCTCTGGTTTCGGCCTGGGGGGAGGGAGAAGGGCAGGGATCTAGGCACCTGGATACCTGGTGCCAGCTGGGGATGGGACTGTCCCCTGGGGGAGGGGTGATAGGGCTGGAATTAGAACCTCCCAGGTAAGAGTCAATAAGTTAGTCAGCAAGTAATTTAAGCTTGTTGGTGAGTAGGGATTTGCTTATTCTTTGTACTCTAGCATCTAACACAGTGCCTGGCACAGTATTTAATAAATGGTTGATTGATTGAATGATGATGATTATTCAGTTTTTGAAAGATGATTTTATTAAATCAAGTCATTGCACTTGGTCATTTATTTGCTACAGCAAAACAAGGTCATATTTTTTAACATCTTTCCTTTCTGATTTTAATTGATTGGAATGGTTATTCATCTACTCTGTGTCTGACACCATAGGGAGCTATCAAGAGGTTTAAAGAAGGGGGGCAGCTAGGTGGGTCTGGATTGTGAGCCAGGCCTAGAGATGGGAGGTCCTATCTGGCCTCAGACACTTCCTAGCTGTGTGACCCTGGGCAAGTCACTTAACCCCCATTGCCTAATTTATACTACTCTTCTGCCTTGGAACCAATATATAGTATTAATTCTTAGATGGAAGGTAAGGTGTTTTTGTGTTTTTTTTTTAAAGAGGTATTTAAAAGGATGTTTGCCCTTAATTTTATTTAGGGAGACAAGACACACATGGACAGATAACACACAACACAGCATATGATAAGGACCAAATAAATGGGTTCAAAGAGAGCAGAGATGGGTGTGGACTGGAGGCATCCCAGAAGGCTTCTTAGGGGAAGTAAGACTTTGGCTGGTCTTTGAATCACAAAACCAGGCAGGGACAATTAGAAGGTTGTATTGATGTATGTAATACATAAACATATATTAAAGCCTGCTGTGGGTCAGGCACTGTGCTAAGCACAAAAAAAAAAAAAAAAAAAAAAAAAAAAAAAAAAAAAGGAAGACGGTCCTTGCCCATGAGGAGCTTACAATCCAATGAAGGAGACAACAGGCATTAAATAAGTATGTAAGAGGGAGCTATGGATAGGAGAAATGGGAAACAATTCTTCTGTTGAAGGAAGGCACCAGAATGAAGAATAAATTGAACAGATTTCCTGGAGAAGGTGGGATTTAAAACTAGAATGGGAGAAATGGAGGGAAGACTTGGGGAACCAGGATATCTGGAATAGAGCATTTCTTAGGTCATCATGAGTTTGGGGCAGATCCCTTATGTTTTTTGGTTTCTTTCCGTAAATTGATGAGGTTTGGACTAGATGAATTCCAAAGTCTCAGCTCCTGTCTTCTAACTTTTGATGGTTTAGGTAGGAGGTAGTAGATACTCAGTGGAATGAAATCTGGATTGAGGTTGGCAAGCAGGGGAAAAGAAGAGTGTGTTCTGAGTTTGTCCACCAGGTGGCACTGTAGGTCAATAGCTGGGACCACTGAGTCAGAGAACATCTTCCTCCCCTTTTGAGAATGTCTGGTCACTATTCCAAGTCAGTCCCTTTTCTTTGGTGGTCCCTATTGTCTGGGAGGCCTAGACTTCTGGAACTCATGGCAGAGATGGAAGCGACCCTAAATGATACTTATTCCAAACTTCCTCTCCTTTTATATATAAATAAATTGGATCAAGAAAGATGATGTGACTTTTGGATGGGGTTGGGAGGTGGTGGGGAGACAAAGATCATATTTTCTAAATCCTAGAGTAGAGATGGAATTAAGGCAAATGAAGGTTAAGGAGAAATCATGTTGGTCAGTTGTATCCAACTCTTTGTGACCCCATGTGGGATTTTCTTGGCAAAGATACTTAGCAAAAAAAAAAAAAAAAAAAAAAAAAGATTTGCCATTTCCTTTTCCAACTCATTTTACAGATGAGGAAACTGAGGCAAATATGGTGAAGTGACTTGCCCCAGGATCATGCATCTAGTGTCTGAGTCTGGATTTGAACTCAGGTCTTCCTAACTCCATACTTGGCACTCTATCTGCTGTGCCACCTCAATGCCCCATGAAGTAAAATGTACAGAATCACAGCTCTGTACAGGGCTCTCTCTAGGCTTTTCCCTTTTTCAGTCATCTAATTTTGTACTTCTTCCATTTCTTCCCCATCCCACCTTCCATCCAAGCCACCTTACTCTATTCCACTTGACCCAAGTACTTGCTGAGAATTTGATCTCTTGGTTCTACCCCATTTCTTCCCCTGGAGACCAAGGCAGAGGACAAACACACTTGTGCTTGGCACTTTGATTCTAATACTTAGCACATTGCCTGGAACATTGTAGGTACTTAAATACTTTTTGACTTGGTTTGTCAAAACTATGGACTCCTATGTTCCATGCCCACACATTAGCATTTAGGAAAATCACATTAATTTTCCAATTGTACCCCCTCCTCATACTTCAATTCCCTTCTCTTCCCTACCAGCTCCAGATTTCCATTCCAGGTACATAAATCTTTCCTGTTTATATCATCCACTCCTTATAATGCAGGAAGAATAAGTATTCACATTTCTAGTGTTTTAAAAAATAATCTTATTGATCTTTTATTTTATATAATCCAAATTTCCCCTGGACTCCTCCTTCTCCCTTTTCCCAGCCTTTGTTCAATAGCAGGATGTAGGTTTTTCTAAACCATTTTTAGCATCATGGATCCCTTTGGCAGTCTAATGTAGCCTATGGTCCCCCTCTCAAAGTAATGTTCTCAAAAGCATAAAATAAAATACATTGGATTGCATAGAAAACCAATTATATTGAAATACAGTTATCAAATACATTAGCAATAATAATAGCTAGTGTTTATATAGTGTTTTGAGGATTGCAAAGTGTTTTACAAATGTTATCTCATTTTATCCTCACAATGGCCTTCGAAGGTAGGTATGTTATTGTCTCCATTTTACAAAGAAGGAAACTGAGGCTGAGGGAGGTTAAGTGACTTTCCTATAGTCACATAGCTAGTGTCTGAGGCTGAATGTGAACATGTCTTCATGACTCCAAATCCAGGACTCTATCTACTGTGCTAATGTAGTTTGTTTTTTAAAAAAAGTTCAACAACTCCCAGGTCTATAATGTTTTAAAGTTTACAAACTACTTTCCCTTAGAATAGTACCATAAAGTAGGTAGTATAGGAATCAAACCCATTTTTTATACCCTTACTTTCTGTCTTTGTGACACCTCAAAGATTGAAAGGCAAGGGCTAGGCAAATGGGGTTAAGTGATTTGCCCAGGATCACACAGTTAGGAAGTGTCATAGGTCAAATATGAATTCAGATCCTCTTGAAACCATTTTACAAAGGGGAAAAAAGATTAGGAGAGATTAAGTAATTTACTAGTTTTTCATCTAGTCCCCCTGACTCCAAGGCCAGTGTTCTATCACACTTTGATATGCCTCTCTCTGTCCTTTCAGTTTTCCTCTTACCTAGCATAGTGCTCTGACCTCTAAATAGGTGCTTGATAAATGTTAGTTGAATTCTCACAAGTCATTCTCCTGCCTTCCCTTAACCACAAGAGCCCATCCTATGGTCAGCTCCAGTACCATTCCATCTACCTTCTCAACACTACTTCATATTACCTTCCTCCAGGAAGTCTTCCTATCAGATTATTCCCAACCCCTATATCACTCTGCTATCCCAAACTTCTCTCTATCCCTCCAAGCAAGATGCAGAAAGCTACATCTAAAATGGATTTCTTTTTTGATTCTGTTTTTTTTTAAGCCTTTACCTTCTGTCTTAGAATCTCAACACCCACCTCACCTCTTACTCAATCTCCCTGCATCCAATATTTTCCCTTTGCATTATACTTTACTGTTAGAGTCATTTCAGTTATATCTGACTCTTAGTTAACTCCATTTGGGGTTTCCTTGGCAAATGTATTGGAGTGGTTTTGCCATTTCCTTCTCCAGCTCATTTTACAGATGAGGAGACTGAGGCCAAAAGGGTTAAGCAATTTGCCCAGAGTCATACAGCTAGGTTTGAACCCAGGACCATCCTGTCTCCAGGTCTGGTTCTCTATCCACTGAGCCACCTAGCTGCTCCTTGATTCTGTTTTAATGTTCTCTCTTCTCTATCACCCTAAAGACAGTGATGGGGGCTCTCCCTATTAGTTTGGAAACTCTTCCAGGGCAGGGATTTTCCCCTCAGATTAGGGGTGCGATCCCTTAGAGCAAAGGCTGTGTCTCTCCATTGTTTTCTTCCTCTGAGTTTTCCCGTGTCATCCAGCACATAACTCGGCCACAGAGGCTGAGGATTGAGAAGAAGAGACAGGTGGCTTCGCTTTGAGTGCGGGACGGGCGTGTTGAGGGTGGAGCAGAAGAACTAGGGAGGGGCCCGAAGGTTTGAGTCTGAACCACTAGGTGGCGTAAGCCGATCTGGCTGCTGGCCAAGGTGCTGGCCTCAGTGAAAGGAACTGAGGTTTGGGACGTTAAGACACTGAAAAAGAAATCCCGTCCTGAGACTGAAGAATGACCCAGAGTGCCATAAGCAAGATAGTGCGACTGGGGCTCGCAGGGCAAGTTTTCCCTCTTATAAGTCTTGTGGATCCGAAAAAGCCTCAGAAGAGAGGAGCTGAAGGGAAACGGGGAGCGAAGGGCAGTGATTTAGGGGGAAGCTGGGAGAGGGAAATGGAAAAGAAGCGAGCTTGTGTGATTCTTCAGGAACTCAGAAAGACTAAGCAAATGATATTCAAATAAAATTCCCGATGAGTCAAGGCTAAGACCAAACAAAACTCATTACAAAAAGAAAGAAAGAAAGAAAGAAAGAAAGAAAGAAAGAAAGAAAGAAAGAAAGAAAGAAAGAAAGAAAGAAAGAAAGAAAGAAAGAAAGAAGCCAGGAACCCAGACCACTCTCTGGGGAGATAGGGTTGGTGGTAAAAATCAGTCACGGAGAGGGAAGGAAAGAGGCCCCGTTGCTATGGAAATGGTGGTATTTGTGGAGAGGAGGGGACTCCTGGGTCCCTTGGGCTGTGGGGTTGTGATTCATTGCAGGAAAGGAAGGGTTGCCAGGGGCAGCTGGGTGTTTGGGGGAAACGGATGCTTTTCTGTCTCCTTCTTCATCCTCTGTATTCTCTGTTCCCCTGCTTTAGGCTCCTAGGGAAGAGGAGAAAGAATAGAGGTTGTTTATAGCCCCCTGATTTTACAGAGATTGAAACTGAGCCCCAAAGAGATTAAATGATTTACCCAATTTCATGTCAGTAGGAAACGGAGCCAGAATTCATATCAAGGTGCCTTGGTTTCAAACCCAGTGCCCTTCCACATTAATACCTCATCAGTTCAACAGAGGATCCCCTCCTTAGGTTCTCCTACAGCATTCCTTACTGGAATAAGTCAGCCTATTAGGCTGCAATCCAATGTATTTTATCCACAATATAGTGGAGTCCCAAATCACTTGTGACGAAGCAAAATCATCAAATTTATTGAACTGAACAATGAATCTTACAACTTCTTACATCTTTTGAAAAAGTTTCATATCTAATATTTCCTTTTGCTGAAATCACTTGCTTTATATAATTTGACTCTTGAGTTCACAAGATTTTGATGTTTGCTTTAGTTCTTTTTTCATGAAATCATAGGTCTCATTGGATGGTAGGGGTACCTTTGGCAAAAAGTCTATTTTCCCAAGTCTAGCCTTAATTATAGTCCATAGGTTTTCCTTCCTTTTCTTTTTTTCTTTTCTTTTTTCATTTTTTCAAACCCTTAACTTCTGTGTATTAGCTCCTAGGTGGAAGAGTGGTAAGGGTGGGCAATGGGGGTCAAGTGACTTGCCCAGGGTCACACAGCTGGGAAGTGTCTGAGGCTGGATTTGAACCTAGGACCTCCTATCTCTAGGCCTGATTCTCAATCCACTGAGCTACCCAGCTGCCCCCCTTTCTTTTCTTTTTAAATCCTTATCTTCCATCTTAGAATCAATATTCTTTATTGATTCCAAGGCAGAAAGGTGGTAAGGGCTAGGCAGTGGGAATCATACAGCTAGGATCATACAGCTAGGAAGTGTCTGAGGCCAGATTTTTACCCAGGACTTTGTAGGCCTGGCTCTCAATAACACTGAGCCACGTAGCTGCAGCTTCCCCTGCCCTTAACTAGTAGGTTTTCAATGAGATTTAAATCACACCAGTTTCCAGACCATGCAAGTATGTATATCTTTCTCTCTTGTTCTATACTTCTTATATCTATATATAGGACTTGTTGAGAGAGAAAAGTTAAACATGCAGGTGGGGTGAAGCTTTCCTAGCAGGGAAGGTCACCCCTTGAATAAACTTCTTAACTTTTGTGATGTGTGGCATAGTGTAAAGTTGTGTTATAGCATTTCATTTTAATTTTGAGAATCTTTATAATTCTGGAGCAATTCTGATTCACATTATTGAAATGCTTGATAACTATTCTGATAAATATCAACAAGTTTATCATACCCTCAATAAAGGCAGTTTCTAGTCCCCTGGGTCTTTTTAAAATTCTCCAAACTTTTTGTAATGGATGTTTTATAGTCTGGTGAAGATGTCTTGTTTTTAAATATTCACTTGGTCCCCTTTTGACAATAGTTTTGGCATGTCCTTGAATGAAGAAGTGAGTTACATCAGTAAAAATAAATTTCTCCCCACTCTTTTGTATACCACTCTCTGTGTTATCTTTTCCATGACAAGTGTATTTTCTTCATAGAAATTTTTAAATTAACAACAATTTTTTACTAGTCTTTTTGCTGTTCTTCCATCTTCAAAAGGCCTATGCCACACTATAAAAGAATAATACAGAGTCAATCAATTGTTTCTCTAGAAATCTTTTCTTGTTTTCTGAGAGTTAATTAGGTTGTTTTATAATAATACTTAAGTTCTTTATTTTCTTTTTTTTTAAGCTCTTAACTTCTGTGTATTGGCTCCTAGATGGAAGAGTGGTAAGGGTGGGCAATGGGGGTTAAATGACTTGCCCAGGGTTACACAGCTGGGAGTTTCTGAGGCCGGATTTGAACCTAGGACCTCCCGTCTCTAGGCCTGGCTCTCAATCCACTGAGCTACCCAGCTGCCCCTAAGTTCTTTATTTTTAACCATCTTTCATTTCATTGTGGGCTTCAGTGATTTTTGATATGCTCAACTGCCCCATACAAACAGTTGCTGAAGTATCTCTAACAGTCATTGAAGTGTACTCTGTTAGGGAAATTACTTTTTAATCTTTCCTTAGAGGAATATCCATTCTTGAAAATCCACAGAATTAAAACAAAAGAGAAAAATTAAACATATGAATGTCATAAAATTCAGCACTGAACAGAAAACTAACTAAATACAGGGAAACCAAATCTGGAACCATCTGATCAAGATATTTCACTGTGTCATAGCAACCAAGAATGACTATTGTTGTCACAAAATGAAAAAGATAGGGACTAGACCCATAATTTCATTCATAAAGGGAACTTCCAGATGAGTAAACTCCCTCTATTAACATAGATCAGCACCTTTCCTGAAACTTATAGTTTTAAAGAGTTGTCTAGAATACTGAAATTAAGTTGAGATTATTGCCTAGCATCACAGAGACAGCATGTGATAAAGGCAGTATTTGAACCTAAATCTTTGTAGCTTAGAAGCTACCTCTCTAATCTTTACACCATAATGCCTTTCTATACCATATAAAACCATATCAAAAGTATTGCTTGTCCCAATTAATTTGGTATTCCACTGTACAGACTGTAGGGAGGAATAAAAAAAAAGTGGCACTCTCTTCCCTGAAAACCATAATGCCAACTGTAAGAAGCCATGTTTATTTAATTTTCCATGAAATTCAATGGGCTACATCTCAGCAACATTGCCCCCACTCCACATCTCCTTCCTTTCTTCCCAGAATGATATCAGTATGAAAGTAAGGGTGGCAAAGTAAGGGGAGAGTTATGTCCACCTTCCTAAGCATTTTAGAGTCTCTGGATGGCTCTATCATGCCACCACCATCTTCAAGAAGGCTGGTTTCATTCTTCCTCATCCACTGTGTTTCTATCTACTGCTAGTCTCAGGAGGAAGGAAAGATCCCTTGGTGGCAGGTGCCATGAAAGAGGAAATTCCCCACCCCACCCAAGACTTAGAGAAATATCTTTGGCTGAAGCAGAAAGATTGGGGTTAATAAATTCTTATTTATAAAGTACTTTATGCTTCTCCAAGGCCTTTAAATACATTATACCATTTGATTCTCACAACAATTCTCCGAGATAGGTAAGATAGGTATTATTATTCCCACTCTACTGATGAAGATGTGGATGATGAAAAAAGGTGAATGGCTTGTCCAGGTTTCACAACTAATCAATGGTAAATTGAAGACCAGAATCCAGGTCTTTTGAACCTCAGTCCATTTATTTTTCCACTATCCAGTAGGGCTTCCCCATCCCTCCCCCTTCACCCTTAACTCAAGAATCTTCTGTTTTAGAATCAATACTAAATATTGGCAGAAAAGTGCTAAGAGCTAGGCAATTGGGGTTAACTGACTTGCCCAGGGTCACACATTTAGGAAGTGTCTGAGACCAGATTTTAACACTCTCAACTCCAAGTCTGGCATTCTATTATGCTACCTAATTGCCTCTGAAGGATTTATAAGTTACAGAAATCATGCCATGTTTGATTGAGAAAGACTGAAACAAGATTAATAATCATTAGCATTCCTAGAGCACTTTAAAGTTTACAAAACACTTGAAATATTGTGTCATTTTATCCTCACAACAATCATGAGAAGCAGGTACTATTATTATCCTTCATTTTACAGATGAGGAAACTGAGGCTGAGGGAGGTTAAATGATTTGCCCAGTCACACAGTATCTAAGGTCAAATTTGAACTCAGGTCTCTTTGCCCAAAACTCTGGCTACTGTGCCACTTAGGCCATCTATTCCAACCTTATCTTTTCTTAGCTAAGGAATTAAGGTCTAGAGGTGGGCAGTGACTTGTCTAAGGTCACAAAGGGAGTTAATAGAAAAGCTAGAACTAAAATCAGGACACCTGCCTCCCAGGCGATGTTTGTATTTGTGTAGGTGGAGAAAACTGCTGTTCAAGCAGGGCTAGTAATAGTTAAACCATAGGAGGGCTTCTAAGAATGACTAGGGGTGTAGGGTAGAAACCATTAGTGAGGCCTTTAGTGGGACTCCCTTTCTTTTCTGAAAAAATAAATTAGCTCCTTGTTAAAGGTGAGTCTGAGAGACAGGAGGTCTAGAGAGAAAAGAATGACCACAAATGCTTCCCTTCATACCTTTTGCAAAACACATCTAGAAGGATTATTTTTGCCATTGATGTTGAAGGTGGCATCTCCTTTCCCCCAGAGCAGGAGGGACTTGTGAGATGGTTGGCTTATTTCTCCAGACCTCAAAGGGGTGAGGGGGTGCCCAGAGGCTGCTGGAGGCACAAGTACTAATTAGCTCGTGCTCCATAATGGGGCATAATTGCCTCCCTGTGATAGGCAATTAAAGGAACACATCAATTAGCACCGTAAGGGGCACTGGATCACTAGCCCTGGGTTCAAGGACTCAGGGAGGCTTAGGAAGAGATGGGCTGGGGGAGAGTACCTTCTCTATCTCTCAAGACACTCCCTCTAACATTTCCGAGTTTCTATGAAAGATTAGTCTGGTGTTGGTATCTTTAGCTGCCTGGTGTAATAGAAAAAACTTTGGACTGGTTATCAGAAGGCCTGGATTTTATCAGTCACTTTATCGTCTCTGGGTCTCAATTTCCTCAGCTATAAAATGGGTTAATACCTATTATTCTGCCTTCTTCACAGGGCTATTGTGAAGCTCAAATGAGATAATGTATGTGATAGTTAAAAAAAAACAACTGCTCTAAAGTGCCTTATGAAAATGATCATAGGTTTTACAAAAAAGATTGATATCTTCTGTTTTTACACCACCTTCATTTATAAACATGCCCAGCCCTCTCCCATAGCAAACAAGTCATCCTTGGTAACAAAGAATAAAAAGTAGAGAAGAATAAAAACAGCTAAGCAAAAATAACACCAACTCAACAGAATATGCAATATTGAACCAGAGTTACAAGTACATATACTGCTCAAAGAAGGAAATAGGAAAAGCCAATAAACACAGATGTTTCCTCACCTATAAAATGACAGGACTCAATCCAATTTAACCAATGTATATCAAAGCACCTAACATTTCTGAGGTGCTGCAATGGATAGAATGATGGGCCTGGAGTAAAGAAGGCTTCAGGGAGTACAGCTAAGTGGCTCAGTGGATTGAGAGCCAGGCCATGAGATGGGAGGTCCTGGGTTCAAATCTGGCCTTAGACATGTCCTAGCTGTGTGACCCTATGCAAATCACTTAACCCCAATTGACTATCCTTTAGCACTCTTCTGCCTTGGAACCGATACACAGTACTGATTATAAGAAAGAATGTAAGGGTTTAAAAAGAAGAAGGCTTGGATTCAAATTTCACCTCAGGTACTTCCTAACTGTATGATCCTGGGCAAGTTATTTAACTTCTGTTTGCCTCAGTTTCCTCGTTTGTGAAATAGAGGTAATAATAGCATCTACCACCCAGGGCTATTGTGAGGATCAAATAAAGTAATATTTGTAAAGTACTTTGCAAACTTTAAAGTGTTAAATCAATATTCTTATGTGCTGGTGATACAGAGGGATAGAACACAGAACTTGCTCTTTAAGACCTCACAATCCACCATGGGAGGGGAAGAAAGATATGAACACAATTAACTATAATATAAGAGAGAGAATGGGACAAAGTGCAAAAGTTCAGACCAGGTTTGAGGAGGAACAAAGGAGGGAAAGATTTTCTTCATCTGAGTGTATATAAGCTTCATGGTAGCTTATCTGTAAAATGAGGGAATTCCTTCTCTCTTCTAGTGCCTTATAGATTGGGGTGAGAATTCCTGAGCCCAAGAGCTTCATAGGGTGTGTAGTAAGAGGAGAATTTATTAGGGCTCCTAACCAGAAGACAATAGGGCGAGATTCTTGTGAAAGGAAGGGATGGAAACAACCAGAGAGAGGCCAAGTGAACATCCCCCCTAAGGATTGGCCTCTGTCCTGTGTCAGGCCAGACCAAAGAAGACTGATGGGGGTAGATATCTTGGGGTTTGACTCTGGAGGAGTAGAGAGGAGATGGGTTGGCATAGTAAAAAAATGTCATAAAAATGGGGTACGATGGGGCAGTTAGGTAGCACAGTGGAGAGAGCATCTCCAAGGTGTGGAGTCTGGAGGACCTGGGTTCAAAACTGGCCTCAGATGCTTCCTAGCTATGTGAACCTGGGCAAGTTACTTAAGCCTTGTCTACCTGTTGTCACTCTTCTGTCTTAGAACTGATACTAAGAAAGTAAGAGTTTTTGTTTTTTTTTAATGGAGCATGAATAAAAAAATAAAATGAGGCATGATGCTAGATGCTTCTAATACTGAGGAGGTTGAGGCTAGGGGATCCCTTGGGCTCATGAGTTCTGAGTTGAAGTAGGCTAAGTTAATCAGTCATCAGACACCCCCCCCCCTCGGTCCAGAATGAATATGGTAAACCCCAAGGACCATCGGGTTCTCCGAGAGGGAAAACTAATAGGGCTATGAAGGAGGGGGAAATTGGCACAGTTCAGAAAAATGGAGGTCAAAGCTCACAGGCTGACCAGTAGTGGCATCACCATGGGTGAGCTAAAAAAAAAAAACTCATATTTTTCAAAAATAGAATAGGCATCATTGGACTCCAAGTAAGAAGGGTTGACTTCATATCCCAGCTTGTCAGTCACTCACTACCTGTGACCCTGGATGGAATCAACTTGCTTCTCTGGGCCTCCATTTCCTCATCCATAAATGAGAAAGGTTGGAACTAGATAGCCTCTTTCCAAAGTTCTTTCCAAGCTTCAAACACTCTGATCTTCTTCCCCTTTGAAATAAGCTTAAGGAATGAAGCCATAAACCCTTAAAGCTCATCCCCGAGTCCCAAGATCCTTCATGGTTCAGGGCTCAGGCAAGTCCTCCCAAGGATCTAAATTTACTTCTGCCTATAGAGTGGAAACCCCCTCCACTTCTTCATTCCCAACCCAGTTCCTCCCCATCCCTTCCCCTTGGGCGTCTCTTAGTCGCCTTTTCCACACCCCCTTCTCATTAAACAACTTGTTCTAGTCTCTTGGAGAATGTGATTTGAATTAACTCTTGGGAGAAAATCAGAGCCTGAGGACGAGGGGAGGGAAGTGAGGAGGGGGGCAGTGAGTCACGTTTTCATTTGTGTGTGTTTTTTCAAATTTTCCGTTGAAAGTTTGGAAAATAACATCCTTGGAGTTGCCAGCTTAGAGCTCCATTGGTCCTTCTATCCATCTGGTTCTTTCTCTTCCCTGGGTGTGGCTTTTCTGTATGTTCTATGCTAATAGTTCTAAGTCAACAAACATCTAAAATGCTCACTACGTGCCAGGCACTGTGCTAAACTGAGGAGGCAAAGTAGGACAATGGAGAGTACCTGCTTTTAGAGCTCACGGTCTAATGGGGGGGGAGAACATTTAAACAATAGTGAACAAACAAGATCTAGCTGTATCTGTGTGTACATCCATCTCTCCAACCAGAGGGAATGGCAGAGGGAAGCCACCAGCATTAAAGGGGAATCGGAAAAGACTCCTGGTGGTGGGATTTTAGCTGAAGCTTGAAGGAAGCCAGGGAATTAGAAGACAGAAAGGAGAAGGGAGAGAATTCCAGGGCGTGGGAGACAGCCTGTGGAAATGCTTGCTGTTGGGAGTTGGGAAATGGAGGGTCTTGCTCGAGGAACAGTAAGGATCTTGATATCACCAGATGGTAGAATACATGGAGGGCAGGTATTGAAAGGTTTCCTGAGTGTGTTTGGTGGGGAGCAGGGAGGAATCATTCTGACCTCCCCCCCAAATCACTCAAAGAACCATGGACTCATTAGAGATGCTAAAACCCTTTAGAAATAATCCAGTCCAAATCCCCTTAATCTCAAAGCCTTACTGGATTTGGAGTCAGACGATCTGACAGCAGCTTGCTGCCTGTGTGAGGGTCTATCACCTCACCTCTCTTTGAAACTCAGTTTCCTCATCTGTAGAATATAAGCTTCCTGTTCATATTTCCAGAACTAGCTGAGTACCTGGCACTTAATAAACTTTTTTTTTTTAAACCTTTACCTTCCGTCTTGAAGTCAATACTGTGTATTGGCTCCAAGGCAGAAGAGTGGTAAGGGTGGGCAATGGGGGTCAAGTGACTTGCCCAGGGTCACACAGCTAGGAAGTGTCTGAGGCCAGATTTGAACCTAGGACCTCCTATCTCTAGGCCTGACTCTCAATCCACTGAGCTACCCAGCTGCCCCCAGTTATATAACTTTTTTTAAAAAAAACCTTTCTTTTTTTCTTAGAATTGTTACTAAGTGTAGATTCTAAGTCAGAAGAGCAATAAGGGCTAAGTAATTGGAGTTAAGTGACTTGCCCAGGGTCACCTGGCCAAGAAGTGTTTGAGGCCAGATTTGAACCCATGGATTACTCGACTCTAGGTCTGGCTTTCTATCCAATAAGCAGCCTAGGTGCCTCCATAATAGACTCAATAAATATTTACTGAATTGAACTGGATCTGTTAAATAATAATAATAATAACAAACCTTTAGTGTTTTACAGCTTGCAAAGCACTTTACAAATAGTATTTCATTTGATCTTCACAATAACTCTAAGAAGTAACCCTCTCATTATCCCCTTTTTATAGATGAGGAAAATGAGGCAAATAGAACTTAAATGACTTGCCCAGAGTCAAATAGCCAGTAAGTACCTGAGGCCAGATTTGATTTGAATTTAAGAGTTCCCCTTTCCAAGTCTAATCTCTATCCATTGTACCATCCAGCTGCCTTGCTATTAGTGGGGAGGTCAACTAGGTGGTAAAGTGGAGAAGGCACTGGAGTCAGGAAGACATGAGTTCAAATCTGGCCTCAGACATTTACTTAGCTATGTGACCCTAGGCAAGTCACTTAATCCTATGTGCCTCAGTTTCCTTATTTATAAAATGAACTGGAGAAGAAAATGGGAAACATTCCAGTATTTTTTTCAATAAAACCCCAAATAGGGTCACAAAGAATTGGACACAACTGAAAAAAATGACTCAATAACTAGATGACCTCTAAGGTCCCTTGTGACTAAAATCCTATGATTTCTCTCCTTGGTTTAGATTGTTACTTTCTTTTTTATTTTTTTTTAAACCCTCACCTTCCATTTTGGAGTCAATATTACACATTGGCTCCAAGGCAGAAGAACTAATGGCAAAGGCTAGGCAATGGGGGTCAAGTGACTTGCCCAGGGTCACACAGCTGGGAAGTGTTTGAGGTCAGATTTGAACCTAGGACCTCTTGTCTCTAGGCCTGGCTCTCAATCCACTGAGCTACCCAGCTACCCCCTTAGATTGTTACTTTCAACATATTCCATAAGATTTAGGATTTAGAGCTGAAGGGGAACTTAGAGATCTTCTAGTTCAGTTCCTTAATGATGGAGCAACTGAGTCACAAAGTGGCAAAGTGATTTGTCCACGGTTACATAGGTAGTCAATAGCTGAGCCAAGATTAGAACCCAAGGCTTCTGAGGTCAGATCCTATATCTTTTCCACCACTGTCATTTTTATATAGTTCTTTTAGGTTGGTAAAGTGACTTACATAATCACCTTTGATCCTTACAATAGCCTAGTGAGGCCAGCATTATAAGCATTAACTCTTGAAGCTCAAATAAATTAAGGTCATGTCCTTAGTGACACATCTAATAAATGATGGAGAATGGATTTGAACTAGTTCTTATTCCAAGCCTAATGTTCCTTCTTCTATATCACCTTGCCCTCCCACTAGATCCAAAGGTTTTCAAACTTTTTCACAATAGTAGAACTCTGTATTTATTTATTTTTTAAGCCTTTACCTTCTGTTATTGTATTCATTCTAAAACAGAGGAGCAGAAAGCAATGGAGGTTAAGTGACTTGCCCAGTGTCACAAAGGTAGGAAATATCTGAGGTCAGATTTGAACCCAGGTCCTCCCCATTCCAGACCTGGTTCTTTATCTACCTAGCTGCCCCTGAACCCTTCAATTTATTTTATTTTATTTTTTAGAAAAAATTTCCATGGTTACATGATTCATGTTTTTACTTTCCCCTTCACCCCCCCCTTCACACACACCCCCATAGCCGACACACATTTCCACTGTGAACCCTTCAATTTTAACAAAACTTTGGCAGAACCCCTGTAGTAAAATTTTCTAAAAGTATTATTTTTAATGTCTATTACCAAACACCATAAAGTTAATTTAAAACAAGTTTCAACAGTTTGAGAAACATTGTGCTAAAGAAAGAAGTCCACTTTGCAGTCTAATCTTCCACTCGCAGGATCTTCCTATCTCTCCTTAAAGAGATGGAGCCCTCCCCACTCCCTTTCATCCAGTCCCTTTCTCTTCCTAGTAGCCATCCTGCCTAGGGCATCTCTCCAACTGCCCAATACCCAACACTGGTTGTCTCCACCCTGTCCTCTGAGATACCCACTTTTGAATCTTGGATCCCTGTCCACTTATTGTCCCCAAAGAAACTTTCCTGTTCTGGATCCTGTTTTTAGCCTCTCCCTTCCTTCTACCCCATGATCTCCCAAACTGTCTCTAGTACTTCCATCACTCTGACACAAATTGACAAAAGAATGATGGCCTAAGGCTTCCAGATTTGAGTTGAAAAACTACATTTTGCTGTAGAAATTGCATAGCAAACCTTGAGTCTTTAGTAGAAGGGATTCCAGGTTCCTACTTCATCCTGAATCCCTGAGAGCACAGTGGGTATCTCCCCAGTCTCTGCCTTTCAACTTCATCCTTCATACACATGTTAGATTGACACTGGGTTTACTCCCGTCAAACTGAAACATAGGGATTCTGTATAACAGAGGACCCATAAAATTCCTTAAAGAGTGATTCCATGTAAAAAGAACTATGAGGAAAAGAGCTTCCATATATAGGGAAGAATCCCATAAGGGGGAAAGCATTAGTCTATTTCCCTATCACCACAGACCACTGCCACTCCAACTACCCACAGGATCATCCCCCCTCAACCACCTTAGGCTTCCTCCATACCCCCCAACTCCTAACTTCTTTTGTTGGGATGGGGGAACTGGCCCTCTGCCTTCTGGTATTCACTCCACCACCACCCCCTTCCTCCATCCTTCCCCTTGCAGGCTGACTAATCTTTCCCAGTGGCTAGGCTGCCGTGCCAGCGGCAGTGAGAACATACAACCACACACGCCACATCTGGCTCCAGTTGTGCATCCTCTATCACTCCCCCTTCTTCCCCCCAGGCACCCAGCCCCACCCAAGTCTAACTTCCAGCCCTGTTCTTTCCTAGCCTTGAAGATTGTCCCTATCCTTCTTCCCCCCACCAAGATGGCCAGTGGCCCAGGGTTGGAAGTGCCTTTACATTTGTCCCTAAATTCTCCCCCTCTAATCCAGTGTGACTTTCTCCCCAGCCTCCCTTCATAGTTTCTCAGCCTCCTTTTAATCCTCCTTCCCTAGTCCTCTCATATCTCCTTGTCATCCTTGCACTGGGGTCATGCTATCTATATCATTCAAAATTTAGTCTACGTGCTACCAAAGCACATACCCTTATTTTTTCCTTTGCTCACCTAATTTCCCTCTTTACCCTCCCCCCAACATTTATTAGTGGGTCTTTGGGGGAGTCTATACTTGGTACCCTTTAGGAATTGGGCTCATCTTCCAGGGAGCTCTATCTTCTTGTTCTAGCAACTGGGTGGTTAAACCAGTCCCCTCCTTCCCTCAAGATATTCCTTCTCAGGCCCAGATCTCTATACACAACAAGCCTTACATGTAGGTCTATTTGGAAGCACCAGACATGGCACAGAGGGAAATGGGGTGACGCCAGTAGTAGAGGGGAGGGAGTGCAAAGAAGTTACTGTAGTGGCTTTTGGGAGCGAGCTGTGGGGGAGTACAGCCAGTTTCCCTAGAATCTCTAAATCAGAGAGAAAGGGGGAGGAGCCTTAAGGCCCTTCCAGCTATTGGTTTCTCTTCCTCCTTAGCAACGAGTAAATATTTGCCCCACCAGGATCTGGGGCTAAAGCTTCTGTCTTGGCCCAGCCTGTCTGGGCATTCTGGTCTTTTGTCTTTCATCTCCCCAGCTCCACCTCCTCTGGTTCCCCTCAACTTTCACTGATGCTGGGTTCCAAATCCCTCAGAGATCTTAGAAGGGGAAGTGAAGCATGGGACTGGGCTTGTTCTTCCCCACTTATTTTACCCCTATCTTTTCTTTACCTTCCTTCCACTCTCTATTTTAATCTGTTCTCCTTCCTTCACTCACCCTCTTCCCACAATCTTTCCACCTCTTTCCTCCTTTCTTTCTTCCTTCCTGTCTTTCCCTCCTTCCTCTACTCTTGCCCTTCCTCTTTTCCAGCTTCCCACACATCTCCCCAAATCTCCACCTCCAATTCCATTCTCTCTTGCTGCTACTGTCCAGTAGCCTTCACTATTTTCCCTCTGCCACTGGCCACGGTAGCTCCACATAGAGACGTTCCTCTCCCCCAGCAGAGCTTTTTATCCACTACTAAGTCACTGGTGAATTCTTTCTCTGAGAATGTGCAGACACCCCACCCACCTAACACATCTCCCATTGGAAGCCAACTCCACCCACTCTCAGACAAAACAGAGTCTCCTGGGTCCCAGGTTCATGGATGTCAAGCAGAATGTGGATGTTTTTGCTGGACATAGCTCTCACCTCATCCTCTTGTTCCAAGGAAATCCAAGCCAGGAAATCCAAAGCCATTCTAACCTCCTTGGGGTGGGGAGTCAAAGCCAAGAGGAAACAGATGCCCCCTGTGCCCAACCCTAGGGCATTGAAGGGAAGGCATGGGAGGAATCTTGAGGAACCCTCTAATTATCCTCAGGTGGGGCCCCTCCCTTTCCTCACAGCTTGGCAACCTCTCTGTCTACCTGGCTTTCCACTGCTATGGCAGAAATTCAGGGCAAATGTGGGTGAAGAGGGAGAGTCTGTAGGACTAGTACAGATGATGGGGTTGAGGAAAAGGGAAGACAGATTGAAAGCCAGGCCAAGAGATAGGGGGTCCTTGGTTCAAATCTCACTTTCTAGCTGTGTGACCCTGGGCAAGTCACTTAACCTCCACTTTCTTACCCATACCACTCTACTGCCTTGGAACCAATATACAATATTAATTCCAAGTCAGAAGATTAAGGTTTATTTTTTTTTAAAAGAAAAGACAGAAGAATAGGAAAAGAGCATTTTGGGAATGAATTGGTGTGAACTATGGCTTGCATTTACACTAGTCAGGGACCTGAATCTTGTCCTCTGGGAGATGAACAGAGATGCCCTGGATCATCCTGTCCACTTCACTGCCATATATCATGTGGTACAGCACCATTTCACAGGACAAATCAATGAGAAGGGTCACTTTTCCTTTGAGACTTCGGGGGAGTTAGATGATACTCTTACCTGGTTTTACTCTATCCTCAACCTGTAAAGGGGTCCTTCCTGAGCCTTTATCTCCCATTGCTTTTGCTACAGCTGACTTCAGTTGTTGCAATGGTGAGAGGCTGGAAGGACAGGACAGTCTAGAAATGGAAGGGAAGGGAACTTAAATATGGAATTTGGTGGGGAGGAAAGGCTTTCCTTCTCCATTTCAGGAAAGTTTTCTAGAGGAGGTGGATTAGAGAGAATTGAGACAGAGCAAGGGATCTTCCAAGTAAGGGGAACAGAAAGTTTCCCCCAATTCTCTCCTCTTTTCTGGAGGCAATTCTCTACTCTGGCCAGAGTTGTAATGTTTCTGTTTGTTTCCTTGGCAACAAGGAAAGGAAACCCCCATTCAGGATGCCGGAGAGGCCCCGGGCAACGACAGACACACACACACACACACACACACACACACACACACACACACACAGCCTCCTACTCTTGCCTGCGTCAGAGTTTGGCTCCTCCCAACTCCTCTTTCATTCACTCTGACTTTCCTCCACCCACCTGCCTGTCCTCAGGGGGCCAGAGGGACTTGGGGTGCAGTTTGCCCAACTCTCAGTCATTCCTATACTCTCTTCGATCCCCGAAGATGTTGGCAGTGCAGTCTCAAGCCACAGATGGCTTCATTTGCATGGCTCCATCCAGAATAGCTGGGCCTGCCTATATGGCCTCTTCCTTACTAGACAAACCCCATAAAGAGCCAAAAGCGTATGACAGAGACGCTAGTCTGAGGAAGAAGAGGGAAAATAAAGGGAAAAGTCAAGACTATGGAGAAACTTTTTAACAAGCATTCTAGGAATTGTTGGGGCAGATTAATTGGTTTTATAACACTGATAGCTGACCTGTTGCTGATCATTCTGATTTCACATAAAAGGGTTCCAGTCAGCAATCTGAGGAAGCAAAGCTATTTATGGTGGAAATAACTGGATTGGGATGGGGAGAGGGCCTTAAGCTTTCAACTGAGGCCTTGTCACCCCTAAATGTGGCAGTACTCTAGAGTAGTTATATCTCAGAAGAAATGTCTGTCCTTTGCCTGACTTTCATTCATCTCATAATTTGGTACCTAGTCTGGCTGTAACCTGGTGTCATCTGAAGAGCTCAGAATTTGGGTTTGACATTTTTGCAGCTTTGGGAGAAAGGGTCTCCTTTAAGACATGGGATAAGAGGCTGGAATTAGGCTCTTTGGAATCTGGATAGAGAGTGTGGGAGAAATCTGCCCAAGTTCACCAATCCCTTGTCAATGTTCTTTGCACAGAGAAGGAGCTCAGAATCATCTGCCCACCTCTTTGGGACCCTACAAAAATAATGGCAATATTCTGAAATGGACTGCCTAGTGAAATATTAAATTCCCCGTTCCTGGAGCTCTCTAACCAGGGGCTAGGTGACCATTTGTAAGGGACTGAACAGAGAAGTTTCTGTTCTGATCCTAGATGGATTAAATAGCCTCTGTAGTCTTTTCCAGCTTTGAGATTCTGATTCAATCTGCCAATAAACATTTATTAAACTCCTGCTGTGCTTCAGGAACTATGCTAAACTCTGGAGATACAAAGGAAAGCCACAAACAGTTCCTGCCCTCAAGGAGCTTACACTCTAATGGGGAAGGGGGAGACCACAGGCAAAGAACTATGGACACACATGCTATATGCAGGATAAATCAGAAATAATCCACAGAAGGTAGGCACTAGAATTAAAAGGAATTGGAAAAGGCTGCCTCTAAGAGGTGAGATTTTTAAGTAGGAATTCAAGGAAGCCAAGAGGTGGAAATGATTGCAGTTGTTAGCTCATTTTTTGTTTCCAAATGGTGGTTTTTGTTGCTCTAACTCCACAAAGCTACCCTTTGGGGCTTCAAAGCTCAGGTCTCAGCATTCTTTTCCTCCCTGCTCCCTCCCTCCAAGAACTCTTTCCCTGTCAGCTCTCACCTGACTGTGGCTGACTCCCCAATTCTAGATTCATATCTCTTACCCAGTTGGGACTTTTCAAAACCCATTACACAAAACCAGAATTCTTTTTCTCACTTTCCCCAAAGCAGGCCTCTATTCCCCATATCCCCCAGTGGCATAGTCTTCCTCTTCCACATTTTCCTAGTTCCTAAAACTTGAAGGTATGAGGGTCTCCCTGACTCATCTCTCTTCATCCCTTACATACAGTCAATCACCAAAGTCAGCTCTTCCTCCTGCTGAAGGCAAAATTTTCTCATAGATCCCACCCTTCTCATTTTTTTTCAGCCAATAGTACTATCTGGATTCCTATCACCCACACCTAGATTACTGCAATTGACTCCCACTTGGTTTCTTCACCTCCATCCAACAACCTCCCTAGTCCAGCTGCCACAGGAACTTTTTTAAACATGCTGTTTTAATCTCATCCCGCCCTTGGCTCCCTATAGCCAATCCAAACCTGTCAGCTCAGCCTTCAAGGCCCTTGTACCAATTAGTTCCCCATTTCTCCCCTTGTCAGTTTTACCTTACTCCCCAAGAGTCCCTTCACTTCACCCAGGCCAGGCTGCTGACTGATCCCGACACATACTAGATCTTATTCCACTTTTTTGTGACACTACACAAACCATTCCCTTCCCTTCTTTCCCCTCCCACCTCCACCAATCCACAGCCAGCCTTTCTTTTTCATTTAACCAATTGTTATGGAGCACCTCCTTCAAGCCTGGGCTCTGAGCCCACCTCCACCAAGAAGCCTGCCTAGACTAACTCCACCCCATCCTGACCACTCCTTTCATCCGATTTGTTTTTGGTTCATAAGTTGCTCAGTAACTGCTCTATTAATTTGTTCCAAGCCTATTGTCCCAAGAATGGGCAAAGACTTCATCTTTTTCCTTGGTATCCCTCATATACAAAGCTCTATACACAGTAAATGGGCAATGAATACTTCTTGAATTCAAATCTTCTCATGTGACAAGAAAATTGAGGCTCCAGAAAGCTTAGTGACCAGTCTAGGGTCATGAAGAAAGAGGCAGAGTAAGGGTTAGAATGTCAACTTTCTTGATTTGGGCTTAGCTCAAAACACTTTCACACCAGACTCCAAATTCTCCAACTTAGCAGCCTTGTACCTAGCTGTTCATCCCATGGTACCTTTCTGGGTGGCTCTAGCACAGTGATGGCAAACCTTTTAGAGATGGAGTGCTGTGCCCACGTCCCAGTTCCCCACCCACCCACCCTGTGTCATGCCCCTCTCCACTATCACATGCTGGGTATGACCTGCCTCACCCCACACTCCATTGGGCTGCTGGATGGATGGAGGCATGAGTGAAGTGAGCAATATCCTCATGGAGTATAGAGATGGGGAGGGGAGTGGCCTAAACACCCTGTTCCCCCTCCAGCTCTGCCACCTACAAGCCACCCATCTCACTCCCTGTGTGCTCCCATTGGACTGCTGGGCAGAGGGGTGAGTGATGTGAAAAAATGTCATCAGGCATAGTGGAGACAGGGAAAGGAGCAGCTGTGCCTGAGTTCCTCTGCCTTTCTAGTAATGAACTCTGCGGGTAGGGAGTGGGGAGGGAGGGTGGCTGAGTGCCCACAGAGAGCGCTCTGTGTGCCATCTTTGGCACCCATGCCATAGGTTGGCCATCACTGCTCTCACACTTCCTCTACCCTATAAAAATCATAATATTTTAGTTCATTTTACATATGGGGAAACTGAGGCCCAAACCACTTGCCCAAGGCAAGCTAGAATTAGAAACCAGGTCTCGACTTCAGGAAAGTGCTTTTTTCTGTTGTAGCAAGCCAAATTTTCC
Organism: Gracilinanus agilis; assembly: GCF_016433145.1. Taxonomy (NCBI): domain Eukaryota; kingdom Metazoa; phylum Chordata; class Mammalia; order Didelphimorphia; family Didelphidae; genus Gracilinanus; species Gracilinanus agilis. The sequence continues at coordinate 166,850,072 of NC_058133.1, read as the reverse complement.
CTTGCTACTAGTGGACCATTGTTATACTTTCTGGTCTGTTATTTGGCTATTTACTGACTTCTGAATCCCTTCTGTATACTGATTTCCAAAGATCCAATCTGTGGCACAACCTTAGGACTATCTGATCCGAGGGGACCCTGCTTCCCTAGGTGGGAGTGGAAGGATGAAAAGGAGAAATGGAAAATGGCATCCTCAAGTCTCTACTAGAGCTTTGGGTTTGGGGCTTTTGATTCAGTATCTAGAATAAAGCTTTGTTGAGATTTAGAAGGTTTATAGGATCAGGAGGATAACTCTTGGAAACAAGGGATTCAAGAGCTCCATCCTGAGCCTAGAGCAAGACCTGAAGTGCTAAATTTTTTCCACTGCTGCCTCCTGCTCCTTTCTTCTTCCTACAGAGGGGGAAACTCCAGTCTGGGAAGGGTTAAATGTGGTTTTTCTTCCCCAGCCCAGAAGGGAAGCCAGGCTGGCTGGGTGGGGCAGGGGGGCGCGAGGTGCCAAGGAGGGGGGTGTTGAGGCAGACGGGAACAGCACGAGTCCCGTCCCTCACGTTTCTCTAGCTCTCTCCCTCCACCCTTCCACCCCCCACCCCTGTGCCTGGTTTGGGGAACAGAAGAGGGAGAACAGAGCTTTTGTTTTGTCGGGGAAGCTGATGTTGGTGGTAGTAAAGTGCCACGCCCTAGGAGGGGAGAGAGCTGTCGGGATGGGGAGCTAGGCTTCTGGGTCCTTTAGGCTTTGGGGTAGAGAGAGCCATTAGGATCCAAATGATGGAACCCAGATGTTATGCCTCCGAGCCAGGCAACTATCCTCTCCACCCTTCTCTGTCTCTCTAGTGTTGAGACCCAAATGTCCCAACCCCTGGTCCTTTCTCATTCTTTCCAATGTCATCTTGGATAGCCTAAAGTCTTGTTCTTCAGCCTTCCTCCTTCTCTTTGGCCATCCCTGATACCTTGATCCAGAACCCAAACTTGAGAATCTAGGCATCCCTTCCTCTAACTTTTAAAGATGGCAGAGCCAGAAAAGAGCAATATGTTTTAATTTCCATGGTTCTTCATTTGGAGAATTAGTTGGAGAACGGGAAGATCCGGAGGAGACATCAGAAGAGGTACAAAGTCAGAGTTTTGATACCTGGAAGGGGCTATGGAAGATTAAGGTGGATAAAGGTAGGGACACTCCTCAGGGTATATAGATGATGGCATACAATTGGATGCCTGAATTTCAAGTTAGAGAAAAAGTCTGCCACAGCTGAGCCAGATTAGGACTAGGAACTCCCAAACCTAGGTTTTGTGAGAGGCCTAGGGAATTCACCAGTCTGCTTTAGAGTCAATTACAACTCAGGACTGAATAGATGGGGGGTACCTGGATCTCACATTTGATTTCTGGAAAACCAGGGGTCAGGGGCCAGGATCCAACAGTCCAGGCTTCTGTTCCTTCTTCATCCCCCAGCTCCAACTCACTGCCCCCTTTCTGATGAGAATGGGGAGAGGGATTTAGGCATCTGGCCTCTTAGCCCTATGCCTGACTCCCCTCCTCCTGGCCCCTCCAAGAACCACAGGAATCTGGGACCCTGGTGTCCTGGCAACGTGACGCACGGCTCTGGGCGTCTGTTTTGAATTACTAGTTAAAAATAAGTTCTACAGTTAAGGAAGGGAGAGGGGCTGGAAAGGGGGGAAGGGACCTAGGTATGTTCTTCCTCCCATCTTCTGTGCCCAATATCTGGCAACCTTAGGTCTAGTTTTTGAACCTTGGGGAGATAATCAGATGGGAGCTGGGTCCCCTGGGTCTTGCTCTCAAACCTGGGTTTGGGTTAGAGGAGGGGAGGAATAAAGGACAGAAAGATTCATAACCTTAAGGTGGGTAGTTGATTTGGCTATCTTGGGTATCCAAAGTTTCCCCAAGCCCCCAACTGAATGCAGGCATCCCTTCCCCCCGCACTTGGCTTGCTTCAATCTTAGTTGCTGAATGGGCTGCCCAGTTGTGGGCAGGAGGGGGAAAGGGGAGGGTGACTCATTGGTTACTATGGTAGGGGAAGGAGAAGGAACCCATGGGGAGAAGTGGAGTGAGTCACTTCTTGGGCACCAGCCTACTCCCACCCCCCCACCCCCCCACCCC
>NC_058133.1:166783496-166843357 GCF_016433145.1 Gracilinanus agilis | reverse complement strand
CCCCCCCCCATATCTATTTGTACATACGGATGTCTTGAGAGTGTGCAGGACAGATGTTCTGATTAAAAGGAAGCGTCTGGCTCTGGGCTAGGGATAGTACTAGAGGTTGGGAGCTAAGGCTTCTCTACACACACACACACACACACACACACACACAGAGAGAGAGAGAGAGAGAGAGAGAGAGAGAGAGAGAGAGAGAGAGAGAGAGAGAGAGAGAGAGAGAGAGAGAGGGAGAGAGAGAATAGCCAGTGTTGGTTTAATGTTTAATAAGAGTTCAGGGTCAGGCTTGAAGGTAGCCACAGGAGGGGCCAATCCTTCTCAGCCCTTGCCCTGAACAACACCTTCCCTTTACTAGATTCTAGATGCAAAAGACTAAGGAATTCTTCAAATTGGTTAGAGTACAAAGTTTCCCCACCGAGTCAAGTAGGATTCATCCACCAAGTATGGGAAAGTAGAGTTAGAGAAGCCCCAGGTCATGGATATTCAAGGTCCGTAGCAGAGGAAAAAGTTGGGAGGGGGGGAGTTAAGGGGAGGATGGCAGACAGCTGTATTGGTGACTCAGAGTTACTGCCCTATTATATCCCTACCCTGCGGCTTTACAAGCTGGGTGTAGGGAGGGTGGCTAACTGATACCTCCAAGAAAGAGAAGTATAGCCTGGTGGATTGGTAGGTCTAAGTGTCTGGGGGCTAATAACCAAGAACCCAGGTTTCCTACTCTTTGGTGAGAGGGGTCCTTATAATGATCACTTATATTACTAAGCGCTTTGAGATAACATATTTTCTTGATAACGCCATGACATAGAAAACTCAACTATTGACAAACTCATCTAACAGAGCAGTGACTCTAAGGCTCAAAGTGGTTCTATTTTATTAAGTTTCTACTATGTGCCAGGCACCGTGCCAGCTGATGGAGATACAGCGAAAAAAATAAAATTGTCCTTGCCTTCAAGTAGCTTGCATTCTGCAGACAGAGTCAAATAAAATATATACATAGTAAATACAAAGAAATTTCAGAGAGGAGGGAGCATACTAATTAATAGGGGGGAATCATGAAAGGTCTTATGTAGGAGGTGGTACTAGAATGGAGCCATGAAGCAAACTAAGGATTCCAAGAGGAAAAGGATGAGGAGAGAGAACATTAGAGGCATGGGGACAGACTGTAAAAGTGGGGAGGTGGGAGATGGAATTTGGTGTAGGAGAACAGCAAGTGGGTTGATTTGGCCTGAACACAGAGTGCTCAAGGGAGAATAATGTAAAATCAATTGAGGGAGATGGGTTGAAGAAGGACTTCAGATAACAAGTAGAAGAGTTTGTATTTTATCCTAAAGATAACTAGGAAAGCCATTGATGTTTCTTTCTTTTTTTTTTTTTTCCCTTTTTTTTAACCCTTACCTTCCATCTTAGAATCAATACTATGTATTGGTTTCAAGGCAGAAGGGCAGGGCAGTAAGGGCTAGGCAATGGGGGTTAAGTGACTTGTCCAAGGTCACACAGCTAGGAAGTATCTGAGGCCAAATTTGAACCTAGGGCCTCCCAACTCTGGGCCTGGCTCTCAATCCATTGAGCCATCCAGCTGCCTCTAACATTGATGTTTCTTGACCAGGAGAGTGACAGGCACAGTCCCAAGGCTGCAGATTTCATGTCTGAGATAGAATTCAAATTTGTTCTTCTAAATTTATGCGTTGTGTTCTTTCTGCCGTGCCACAAAGCTTTGGCATGGAGAAATCTCCCCTTTTGGAACTTTCTTCTTTCCCCTAGCCATTATTCTGAGAGAAATGGATAGGAAGCAGAGGGAATTGTCTCCTTCTTTGTAGTCATGACTCTTGGAGGAATTCCAGAATCTAGAGTTCTAGGTAATGGCTTACAAGACATCTTGTCAAAATCAAGCAGGGAGAGGTCCTACAAAGTTATATGTTGATGAGAAGGGAGAAGGAGGGAGCTAAAATCCAGACAACTTTCATGTAGAAAATCAGCCCCTTCATTGCCTTCCCCACTAGGGTCCCTGGAGGAGAGGAAGTCTGAGTCAGCAGGGGGAGACCCTGGGCTTTTGAAAGCGGAACAGTCTCTTCCCCCAGACATAGTCCTCATGCTCGATGATTTCCTGGATTGCTCGACCCTCCCAGCTCCTATATGGACTGGGAGACTGAGACTCTTGGGTTAAGAATATGCTAATATTTTGTGATTATAAAAGTTGGAAAGTACTTTAGAGAGCATAGAATCCAACCCTCTAATTTAACAGATGGGGGGAGCAAGGTCCAGAGTTGATTTTTCAGAATCACAGAATTTTAGAGTTGGAAAGGACCTCAAAAGCCATTTGATCCCACCCATACCTAAAAAGGAATCCCCACCACAACACACCCAACAAGTGATCATCTAGCCTCCACTTAAAAACCAATAATGAAGGATGTCCTGCAGCCTCTCAAGTCAGCCCACTCCAATTATGAAGAGCTCTAATTGTTGTTTTTCCTGACATCAGGCCTCAATTTTTTTTTACAATTATCTGTAAAATGAAGATAATAATATCCTTACAAGACTGTGGTAAGAATCAAGTGAGATAGTGTTATAAAACACATTGAAAATCTTAAACAATTAAAAAAGACAATAAAGCATTGATGAGGTAGCTGTGGCTCAGTGGATTAAGGAGTCAGGAACCCCCTGAGTTCAAATCCAGGCTTAAACATTTCCTTTGTGACCTTGGGCAAGTCAAATAACCTCTACATGCCTGGGAGACAGGAGACCCAGGTTCAAGTCTGACTTCAGACACTTCCTAACTATGTGACCCTGGGCAAGTCACTTAAACTCTGATTGCCAGACAGAGGGATCCACTGGAGAAGGAAATGGCAAACTCCTCTGGTATCCTTGCCAAGAAAACCTCATGGATAGCTGTGGCCCATGAGGTCATTAAGAGTCGGACACGACTGAACAACAACAAAGCATTCTGTAAATGTTGGTTGTTTATCATCATCATCATTTTTTGCATGTGCAGTTTCTATCCTCTGTAAGCAAGTTAAACAAGTCTAATCTCTGTTCCACATGGTATACTTGACGACAGCTATTTCATCCACTCTAGTTTTCTCCAGCCTAAAATGTCCTAGTCTTCTGGCATGGACTTGAGGCTCTTCAGTATCCTCGTTGTCCTCCAACGGACTCACATGACCTCGGAATTTAGCTCTTGGAGAGACCTCGGTAGCCATCTAGTTCAATCTGTACATGATGGGTTCTCTACTATGCTATAACTGACTCTCCCCAGATTTTCAATGGCCTTCCTAAATAATGGCTCCTGGAATAGAATAATACTCCAAATGTGGTATGACCCGGGGACAGTACCCGGTAGGACCTCCTTTTCCCTAGAAGTCATGCCTCTTTTGTGGCAGTCCAAGATCTCAGGGGACTTGTTGAAGGTCACTTAGCCAATGAATTATCAAACCAAATACAGAACCCAAGTCTTCCAACTCTCAGCCTAACTCTTTTTTTTTTTTTTTAATACCACACGGTACCATCTTTGTCTTGGATATTTAGTTATAATAAAGTTTTAGATTTAGTGGCTAGAAGTCTCATGAATTGGAGCTACTCTCTATGGGTCAGAATTTTTCCTTTTGACCCATATAGACCTTTTTCTACCTCAGCCCTCCTACTTCTGTCCCATTCACTCTAGAAATGCAATAAACCATACCTCACCCATAATTAGAATCATTCCTATTTTTATAGCTCTTTGACCTTTACAAAGTTCTTTCTTCAAAACAACTTAATGAGGGAGGTAGTGTGTGTGTGTGTGTATATATATATATATATATATATTTATGAAAATATTTATATATTGCATATTATATTATGTACATATAATATATATATATATATAATCTCCCAGAGACAGGATGGAGACAAGTCAGATCTGTTACATATTAATTCCTGTTGTGGATGTTCCCTCCACCAAAACAGATGGTCCACTGACCTAAAACTTGTAGAGCTGCTTAGAGCCCTTTAAGGTTAAGTGACTTTTGCATGACCACATAACTGGTAGGTGTCAGATCCCCATTTTACAGATGAGGAGATGGAGGCTTAGGCAGATAAAGTGCCTTGCTTTAGAAGCATCAGGCTAGAAAGTGTTAGAGATATTTTGAACTTGGGTCTCTTGTTCTCTGGGTCCATAATTCTTCCTACTGCGCTTCTCGATGCCTCAGCGTGATGACCCACAATGATCAAGATTTGTGCCAAGCTCCACGGTAGGAGTTGGTGAAGGCACAGGGTTCATTTGGTTGGCTAAAGTCACGTGCATCCATGGCAGAAGTATAGACGGATTCTTTGTATCCAGTTTTGTCTTTTATACTGAAGCCAGTCCCGAATCTGACATGGGAGGGATGTCTCTCAGCCTCTCTGTCTCTGGCTCCATCTTTCTCCCTCTGTCTTTGGAGGAGGCACTGCCCTTTGAAACAAAAGCTGATTGTGTTTCCTCTTCAAACCGTGGGGGTGTGAGGGAGCCCTTTAGGGTTCCTTGGGCTCTGCCCCTGATGTAAGAATTAGAGAAGAAGCTGGGTAGAGTTTTTCAAATCATTCCTGGGTCCTGGGCTCCTTATCCAGTGCCTCAGCGTAGAACCCGTAAAGGATTTAAATTTCAAGAAAATCACAAGAAAACTTTTTTTTTCTCCTTTTCTATTGCTCAAATTTCTCCTAATCAGTCAGAATAATTCTCCCCCCTTGCCAGTAGGGTAAGACTCTGACCTCAATGGACAATGTATCTGAGCATTCCTTAACCCCACCCTTACCCTCAATTCAATAAACCTCAGTGTTGGAGTCAAAGCAAGGCACAGCTGTCTGGGACAACTGGCGAGAGAAGCTGGCTTCTAGTTCAGATGACTATGGCTCACAGTGCCCTGCTAGAATAGAATGTTAGAGTTGGAAGGGGCCTTAGAGATCATCTAGTATAACCATCTCATTTTACAGATGAGGAAACTGAGCCCCAGCAAAGGAAAAAGTTTTGCCCAAGGTCACAGTTTGTGAGTTTATGACTTTTTTTTTTACCCAACCACAATTCCTCCCTTATATTTTCTTACTCCTCCCCAGATGAAAGGAAGACAGACTTGCTGTCTGTTTTTTTCACCCTTATCCTATAGAATTCTGAAAGTGATTTTTTTTTTTTAATTTTATCAGGTAGTTAAAGACTAAATCTCTCCCTCACATGCTTTGTGGAGATCTCAGAGCACTTTAAGACTTCAGGTTCTAGTCCAGGGTCCAAAAAAGCATATTATACTCATCATAAAATGGAGAAACAACCCTATTAAATACCTAATTATATTCAATATGAAAATATTTACATTCAACATGAATGTAAGCAACACTTTTTAATACAGTGTGTTGTTAAAGTATCACCAATATCATTGGTTTTAAAAGAACGATGACTAGAACTGGCCAATTACCTTGTCTGTAATTTTGCACCATTGGCTTTTGTGATATTTAATTGCTAATAGGAAAGAGCAGTTGGCCTTTTCAAAATTAAATATTTTATTGATGCTGCTGGTGCTTTTAAAAAACATCTGTCTCTTTCCTGTTTCTCTTCATATCCCCTCTCAACTCTAGTAAGAAAGAAATTTAATAAGACAAAACAAAGCAGCCTATTTGCCATTTTTGACAAGCAATACCCTCTTCTACATCTAGAGTCTACCATTTCTCTGCCAATAGGAAGGGAAGTACGCTTGCTGCCATTGCTCCAAGTTTCAGAGTTACTGCATTGATTGGAATTCAGATGTTGTGTCTTCTTACATTTTGCCAGCACAGTTGCACTTAATCCTTTCTCTACTTAGGATAAGAAAAAAGAAGTGTTCGTATAGCAGATGAATGATTGTGGAGGATAGACACCAGGAAGAACTTTCCAGGGTTTATAGATTAGGGTTGGGATCACTTTGCAGAGAGATGGGGGTGACATTTCCATTGGTCATTATTCCTTCCTTCCTTCTGGGTGGTTTGTTGGCTTCTGGCTTCTTTTTCCTCAGGCTAGGGAATGAGGTAGTTTGGGGACTTTATTGGTCCTTGAGGGAGATGGGAACATAAAGGGGGGGGTGCCTTCCTCTGTCTAACTGGGAGAGGAAGCTGGAATCCCTTCTCTTGGGAGCCAGGCATAATTCTGGCTGGCATCCCAGGGGTGGGAGTGCTGAGTCATGGTGGGAGCTAAGAAAGAGAAAGGGAAGTCAAGATCATGGGATTATAAAATTTGGGGAAGAGAAGGCTGAGGAAGTAAGTACTCCCCTCCACCCCCACCCCTTACCTTCTGCCTTAGAATCAATACTTAGTATAGATTTCAAGGCAAAAGAGTTGTAAGGGATAGGCAGTTGGGTTTAAGTGACTTGCCCAGGGTCACACAGCTAGGAAGTGTCTTGAGGTCACATTTGAACTCAGGCTCTCCCAACTCTCTATCCACCTAGCTGCCCTGAAATAAGTACTTTAAAAAAAAAGCTAATTCCAGCTTTCTCACGAGAGTTGGAGGTTGGTCTCTCCTGGGCTTTTGGCCACAAAATACCAAGACTTGGTCTTTTTGATGAGGTGAGGAAGAGAGTTGTGCCCAAACTCAGGAAAGCAGCCAGGTGAGGTGGCAATTAGAGAATTAGAACAATTGGCAGGATGGATGTAATGGTCTCTGGGGAATCCTTGGGCCTCATGCTTCTTTGAAACAGTGATAGGGGAAAAAAAAGAGAATTAAGGTAAGGGAAAACTCTCCTCACACTCATGTTGTTGTCTTAGGATGTGGGAGTGGACAAACACCTAAGTCTCCTCTGGACTAGCTAAGGGGACTGAAAGAGCAAGAAGGCTTCAAAGTCCACTATTCTGAGGCTTTTAGCTCATGGGAAATGGGAATCCCTTGCCCTTTCTACTCTTCTCAGACTGGGAGGAAATGCTGTGTTTACCCAGGCCAAGGATTAGAATGCAGTGGGGCTAGAACTCCCAGATTTTCTCCTGCTTGTTTCATGACTCTGGGGTGGGGTTCCCTGTCTATTCTCTGATTAATAGGGTTATTAGCCATGGCCCAGAAAATTGAGGGTTAATAAAAACTTAGGACAGGGTATTGAGGTCCTAGTTTGGGGGAAAGGGATTCCCCTCAGTCTCAACACTTTGGACGGCTGCCTCTATCCAATCACTGTCTTTTACTACTTTTTTCTATCATTTCCCCTCTCACCGTACTATTAGTTCTGTCTCCAGCCCCTACTTCCTTTTCTTTTCTTTTTTTAAACCCTTACCTTCTGTCTTGGAATCAGTAGTTCAAAGGCAGAAGAATGGTAAGGGCTAGGCTGTTTGAGTTGAATGACTTGCCCAGGCTCATGCAGCTAAACCTCTTCTTCCTTTTGCCTAAACTAGATAGGAGAGACTTTAGAGTAGCGAGGAGTTTAAAAAAAAAAAAAAAAAAAAAGACTGAGATAAGGAAGAAAAGAAATGATGAGAAGAAACTCTTAGTTGGAGGTAGAATCAAGAGGGCTGGGGGTTCGCTGAAGTCCCTGCCATTTGTTTCCTAATGAAGGACCTTGGCATTTTGGCCCCTAGCCTTCCACTGCCTCTGTACAATGCCACGTTGATATACCCAGCAGCTGTGACTCAGCCCCATGGCTCCCTGCCAACTTCAACTCCTCTGTTCTCCAGTTGTGTCTGAACATGTAAATCGTCTTCTGTCCCCTTCCCCCAACACACAAAACCCATCTTTCCTCCCTGGCATCTCGTCTTGGTTAGCTTAGAGGAAGGGGGGGGTGACAGGAGAACAGCTGGGAGCCTGCTGGCTCTGGAGGGAGATCTGAGGGTCCTCACGCCTCAGGCGTGTTGGCATGTACCATGCCCAAGGAGAGGGATTACCCCACCTAGTGCATGCGTGTGGAAGTCTCTTGGGGCTGCCTAGGGTCTGTTCTGTACCTATGTGCCGTGCATCTGGAATTACGAGGTGGCACGCACGGCATGATCCGTGTGGTTTGGAACACCCTGCATATGGCGGAGGAGGTGAAAGGGAGGAGCCGCTTATGACTCTACTGTGGAAGTAGAGTCTTTCTTGCTCAGAGAAAAGTGGGGAGGGTATAGAATCACAGAGATATGGAATGAGGGGTCTAGAAGGGGCTGGAAAGGTCACCTTGTGGAACCCTCTAATTTGATGATGAAACTAAGCCCCGAGAGAGGGTGGAATGACTCGTCCGCCATCTCATCAGTAGTCATTGGCCAAACAGGGACTCGAGCTTCTGCCTGTTGATGAGTCCTGTCCATTTTCCACAGTGGCGTGTCGCCCCTATGCCTGCCTGCCCACCTACCTCCTGACCTCCCCCTGGCCCAGGAGCTTTCTCTCCACTCAAGGAAGAGTCCCGGATGCCCAGAGGGAGAGAATGCCGGGAAGGCAACAGATGGGGCTAACAAAGGACCCAGGTGTCCCTGGCTTCCACATCCTGCCCACCTGAAAGTGGTTTCAGAGCCACAGACCGCTCAGGAAACCAGGTGGTGGTTTGGGTTGAGGTGCAGAGAATCCATACACTTACTTTATGGTTCCTATAGCACGCGGTGAGGGAGGATGCTGATGTGTGTCTCACTTAGACTCTTTGTGTCTTCCTCTAATATGTGTCATCCTGCTCCCTTGCAGACCGTCTCCCTCTGTGTTTCTGCCTTATACCGCTGTCTGTCTTCGTGACACTTGTCTCTCCCTATGAGGCTCTTGCTATTTCTGTCTGCCTTTCTCACCCATGGGGTGTGTGTGTGTGTGTGTGTGTGTGTGCGCGTCTGTTAAGAATTTGGCGAGGTGCTTCACCTTTTTTGACCTCAATTTACTCTTGTGTAAAAATTAAGTTGGTGGAGGAGTATTAAATTCTCTTCCAGGTCTGATATTCTATGACTCTTCTGTGTGTAGGTTTGGGGAAAGTGCGTGTGCATGCGTGTGCGTGTTTGTGCGTGGGGGAACAAGGCCAACATAGAATTGTCCGTATTTTGAATCAGCGATACCATCGTGTGGTGGTGGAAACAACAAACACCCCCGGAACGGCATAATTAAGTGCTAAAGCTATGACAAAGAGGACGGAATATCCTATTCAGACGGTCCTTCAAGTTTACAAAACAATTTCCTAACCACAGCCTGACAGTAAGGGTTGCGAGTCTCACCAGGCCGATTTTGGAGAGGAGGAAACGCGGCCCACCGAGGGGACAGGACTTGCCGTGGGCATCGGTCCAGGAATCTTCAGAGCTGGAATCCAGGCCCCGGGCCCCTAACCTCCAGTCTAGCTCTCTTTTGGGGCTGAGGGGAGTGGGTGAGGGAGCAACTTAAAGTAATCAGTCAGTAAATGCGCGTTAAGGGTGTGCTGTGTGCCAGGCACTGTGCTGGGTGTAGAGGAGGAAAAAGAGACAGAAGACAGCCCCTGCTCTGGAGGAGTCTGCCATCCCGTAAAGGCCATGGCTGGGGGCTCTTCCTGGGTTAGGCTTCCTGGCCCGAGCAGGCAGCAGCAGGGCCGGAGGCACAAAGGACCAGCAAGGAGAGTTCCTGGACAGCAGACGCTGACCCCACGCTAGTCAGGGGTGCAGCAGGGTGTGTGTGTGTCTATGTGTGTGTGAAGTGAGGACGGATTCGTGGTAGGGTTGGAGAAGAGTCAGCCTCCTGGGGACACCTCTGTGGCTCCCCGGGGTGGGGGGCTGCCAGTCCCTGGAGATGGGGGTCTCAAGGCCTGTGTGGAGGGGCAGCCTCAGGGCTGCGCACGCTGAGTAAAGAGAGCCTCAGTGACAGGGAAAGCAGCCTCGGAGGCCTGGGAGCATGTCTGCGTGGGTGCTGTCCCCACCCTGTCTTTAAGAAATCTCCGGCTGTCTCGTTTGGGAACATGTGTGTGTGTGTGTGTGTCTCCCCTTGCATAGCTGGCCTATTGCTCATCCAGGGCCCTTTCCGTAGCTCCTCCCTCCCTCCCTCTGTCTGTCAGTCCCTTGGTCTGTGAGTCCTGCCTCTCCCTCTTTGTTAGCCTCCCTCCTCCCTTCCCGGCCCCACCCCACCTAGTGAAGGAAACTGGGGCCTCTCCCTCCCCGGCCCAGGCCCCACCAAGCCCTTCCCGGCCCCAGTCTTCAGGAGTCCCCTCCCCCAGCCCAGCCCTGGCTCTTGCTTCCATATGTGGCTGCAGGAGCCAGGCCGGGCCTGAGTGACTCAGCGGGCGGGTCAGAGGCTGGCCCTGGGCCTGGGCCGGCCCCTTAGCCTTCCCTGGCTCGGGTCCCTCCTCCCAGCATAACTGCAGCCCCCACATCTCCTCTTCTCCCTCTCCCCTGGCTGGCAGCCCCGCGCTAGGCCTCAGGCCTCCGTGCCCAGGATTTTCTCCTCACGCAGGCTCTGGCCTTAGCCTGGCAGGCCCTCCCTTACTCAGAGATCTCTGGGTCAGTCACCCAAGTTCTTCCTCCCAACCTACCGACCGATCTCTAGCTCGAGGGATTTCTGTGAAGCCCCCTTTTTCTTCTTGCCCACCCCGACCCCCCACCCCGGTCTCTTCCCTTAGAATTGGGCTGGCCAAGATTTAGCAAAAGATGCCCCCAGCCAGGGTCCGAGATCTTGGCAGATAGGACAAGGGGGAGCTAGGTAGAGGTTCTCTCTGGGGGGGGCAAAGGGGTGGGGGTCTGGGATAGGACATGGGCAGAGCCAGGGTCTCCCCTGTGGGCACTAGAGGATTTCCCATGCCCGGGTATTGTCTAAATGAGGATGAGTCACCTGAGAAACCCCTGGTTCCCACCCTTTCTAGTTCTCTTGCCTAGACATGAATGAAAGGAGTGGATACCTGCCCACCAAACCCCTGTTGGCTATCCCTGTTGGATTCTTTTCCACAACCTTGGCACCCAAATGGCCACCTTGAGCATGAGCTCAAACATTGGCTAATACAATTTAGAACAAATTTTACAAATGAGGAAACCAAGGCACATTGCTCTCAAGCCCTGCCTCTTTGCCTAGCAGTTTTGGTTTCTCCTGATCCCGACAGGCCTTCAGTTGAGAGCTATTTTTGAAAGAACTTCCCCCCCTAATTTTTTAAAGGAAAGAACAAAAAGAATTCTCTTCCATTTCCTAAGTTTTAGCCTATGGTGAGATAAATGAAGATCAGAGATCTGGTTCTGGAGGAGAAGAAGAAACTTGGGAAATTCAGTTCTCTTAAGCTGGTGAGATTCCATTGAGGGGCCCTGAGCCCCTGAGCAGACTGAAGGGAAGGGAGATCCATACCACTCAGATGCCATCTCGTGGTCACTGGCTGTGGTTCCCCAGGCTCTGAGTCATGGGGCCTTGGGAGGTGGTGGCTTTCTCCCAAGGGATGGGAACCCCCTTAGCCTGGCTAAGGAAACCACAGAGGCCTCAGCTTCTCTTCCTCTGCTGGTGGCTTCCCTAGTCCGAGGGGTGTGACTTAGCCAGTCTAAAGAGCTATCCATCTTCTTCACCATACCCTAATCTCTTCTCTCTCAAACTATAACCCAGGCCTGCCAACCAAGCAGAGAAGGGAAACAGGGCTCATTCATTTCCTCAGGGGTATATAGGAGCTACAGCTACAGCTACTGAGACTGGACAAAAAAATAAGGGAGTTCTTTCCACCTAGTTTATGGATGAGAATTCTCCACCCTAGCCTCCCCCTATTGTTAAGAATTTGTTTATTCTGAGAGTATTTTAGAAAACTGTTGGAGAGATAGAAAAAAAAAAATGACCTAGACCAATTACCTCTCAGAGTCTTAGTTTCCTTATCTGTCAAATGATGATAAGAATCACTAGATGTTCTCTAGCTCCAAGATTCCACCAGTCTAAGATTCTAAATCCCATTTAGGATGAGACTGACTCACCAAAAACCTGAGGGAACCCAGCCCACTGACATCACCCTGTTCCCCTCCCTGCTTCTGCCCAGTGTGATAGGGCTTTCTCAGCTCATCCTGTGGCTTCCTCCATCCCTGTTTGCCATGCTTTTACTGGCTCCTGGCTTAGGAAGGTCTTCCTTCTGATTAGCCTTAAATCCAACTTACTGGACCTGGGGAGTCTGTCTATGACTATGTCTATGCTTCTGGACCCCTTCAGGGCCCACAAAAAAAACTCCTGTAGTTTTGGAGTCAGACAAGGATTCTCTGCTCTATCACTTAACTGATGGTTTTCCCCTTTTCTTTTCCTCCTCCTCCTTCTCTACTCCAGCTGCTTCAACTTCGGAAAAGTTCTGAAGTCATGGAAAGTTGGAGCTTGTACTCCCAGCCAGGGGCTGGGCGGGATGGCAGCCAAAACCAGAGCTGGATTTTGATTTTATTTTTAGCTTTTCTGGCTGAGACGAGAAGGGGGAGAATCAGTTCTAGGAGGGCCTCTTTCTGTTGATGAGATGGGTGTTGTATGAGACACCTTGTTCTGGGATGGGGGTGGGGTAGGGTACCTACAGCAGTACTGGGGAGAAGAGACCCAAAAGGGAAAACTCAGAAGTTACATCCCCTTCTTTGCCCAGGATCATCATGTCCCTTGGTCTGAGCCAATCAGATCTACTTAGGGTGACTTCTTATCTTTATAATTCCCAGGGCAGTGAGAGAAGAAATATGTCTGTTCCAATCTTATGCCCTCTTCTAGACTAAAGTCTAACCCAGGTCTGTCCTGCTGTAGTATGAATTTAAATAAGAGATTCTTAGGACTATCCTACTAGAAACATTAAATGGAAGCATGGGGGGTGGGGAGCGTAGATTTTCTTAGTTATCCCTTTCAAACCTTCCCTCTTCCATCCATCCCTATTATCTTATGCTTAAGAGCTGCGGATAGCATTGGGGGTTGGAGGCTGTGACCTTGATTCCTTGTTTATTTCCTGACTCTGAACTCTTTTCCCCTCTATCCTAAAGGGTCCCCTGTTGTAGACAGGATCATCTATTTAGAGCTAAAAGTAACTTGAAAGATGATCCAATCTAACATCTTTGTTTTGCAGATGAGGAAATTAAGGTCCAGGGAGGTTTCTTTACTTTGTGCAAGGTCACACAGATTCTAAGTGAAGCCATTATTCCAACCTCAGTCCTTTTTGTGGTATAAGCATAGGGCACTGGATTTGGATCCAGAAAGATCTGGGAACCAGTCCCAACTCAGAAGAGCTGCATGACCCTAAACAACTCCCTTAATCCTTCTATGGGCCTCAGTTTACTCATCTGAAAAATGAAGGGTTGGACTTCATGGTCCCTAAAGTCCCCTCCAGCTGGAATTTTAGAATTCTATGACTTCTAACCCACTAGATCTCAGAGTCTGAATTCCAAGAAGTGGTTTTTTTTTTTTTTTTTTTTTTTTTTTTTTTAAAGAAAGGCCCCTTCTATCTGCTCTGTCTGAAATAGCTAGTATCCCCAAGGTGGGGTAGCTAAAGCATGATCCCTGCTACCCCCAGATTTGTTTCAGGTTGGGTTCTAACAGTTTGAAGGGAAGCTGAGGGCCAGAACCCACATGTGCCCAGTTGCCTCAGTGCCAACATCTGGAGCCCAGATCCTGAGGTTCCTCATTTGTAAATAGGGTGGGTAGAGCTCCCCCAGGGATCTGATGGAAACTCTCCTCCTCCAAAAGAACTGGCTGACTGGGAAGAATAGAAGGAATCTAGCCATCTTTCACTGCCTAAAGCAGAGAATGGGAGAACCCCTAGTTTTGTTTTCCAAGACCTAATTGGGGTGTTGATTCCAATGAGATTTCCCTTTCCCCCAAACTCTCCCTCTGGTTCTTTCCTTTGCATCGAGGAAGGGGGCAGGGGAGGAGGGAATCCCAGATTTGACTCCTGTGGCAGCCATCTAAAAGCCTCTTGGAAACAGACATGGAAATAACTTGAGAGCCATGGTGGCTGGGTTCCGATGTGGGTGGTTGAGTTGAGGGAGGGAGAGAGGGAGGGAAGGAGGCAGGCTGGTTTTACAGGAGGTGGGTTGGGCTAAAGGAAGAGAAAGTTAAGGCCCTGTGTGGGAGGGAGGGGAACAAAGGTACCCCTGTTTCTTAGAGGAAGAATGGAAAGGAGCGGGGAATTTGTTCAAATCATGGGACCCAGGCTCTCTCTACACCCCCCAGGCACGTTCCTGGCCCCTGAGTCATGGGAGAGGTGGAATGTTTCACGGGGCCTGAGTGCTCTTGGCTGCCTGGAGTTTGGGTTTGGGGGGGAGTGAGGGGAGGGACCCTGGCACTGTCCTAACTCTTTGTTATAGGTAGGAACCAAACAAGGGTGCAGCCAATGCCACCCTCTGCCGGTATCAAGTGGAAAGGCAAGAGGCAACTGCTGGTCCAATGCTGACTGTCAGAGGAGGACAAGTGTGATATCATAGAATGTTACTGCTAGAACTGAAAGGGACTTTTAAGGGCATCCAATCTAATCCTTTATTTTACAAAATGGTGGAATTGAAGGCCAGAAGGTCAGCTTATTTGTCCACAGTCAACACAGCTAATGAAAATAGTCAGGCTGAGTTATCGCGGGGCGCTCTGGTTTTTCCTACTTTGTCAGGCTCCATCTAAGTGCCAACCATCTCCTAGGTTCCTAGGTGTGTCTGCTGCCCTTTTTTTTTTTTTTAACCTTCTATTCTCTTTTCTATCCAGCAATGCCAAGAAGGAGGGAGATCTGCTATCAGCCCAGGC
The DNA here is from genome assembly GCF_016433145.1 of Gracilinanus agilis. Lineage (NCBI taxonomy): Eukaryota > Metazoa > Chordata > Mammalia > Didelphimorphia > Didelphidae > Gracilinanus > Gracilinanus agilis. The sequence continues at coordinate 166,828,806 of NC_058133.1, read as the reverse complement.
CCGGCTTAAGGACCTGGAAGCATTGCTCAATTCCAAGGAGGCAGCTCTGAGCACAGCCTTGAGTGAGAAGCGTACTCTGGATGGGGAGGTGCATGAACTCCGGGGCCAGGTGGCCAAGGTAAGACCATCTCCATCCGTAGGTCCTACAAGGGACTACAATCCACACATTTCCTCCTCCTTCCACACTCTGTTCATTCCATTTTTTCCATTCTTCCTCCTTTTTCCATCTCAGGCAAGCTTATATACCTAATGCCCTTAGGACATTCTCAATGTGAGGTACACCAGGAAGAGTAACTTCTCAGTCACATCATGAAGGGAGGAAGAGATGTGAATGTTCCCAGGTGTCTTGCCTGTACTAGATTCTAAAGTTCCTTGAGGTCAGGGAATAGTGTCTTATACTTCTCTGGAGCACCTGGAGCTCTCATTAATTACTTGAGTTGAACTGAAGTGAAAGTTTGTAATTCATTTCTGTTTATGGAATCAACATATCCTGCCCTCGCCTGGCCCTAAATTCCCCCCACTTTGACCTTCATGTTTCCTCTGTATAGCAATTGCGTATGTCTAAGGAGCGCACAAAAGCCATAATTGGGAGTTAAATATTACTTAATATTAATTACATAGTGTGCAGAGAATACACAGTTTAATCATTCCTCCTAATAACACCTTGCATTTATATAATGTGCTTTACTTTCCAAAGTACTTTCCTATCTATAATCTCCTTTTATCTTCATGTTACAAGCTGGGGAAACTGGCCCAGAAAAATTCATCAGGCAACCCAAGCTCATCTTAGCTAGTTAATGGGTGAGCTGGGACCCTGCCTTCTGACTCATCATTCTCTTGCCCTGTCATCTTCTACCCTTGTGACACACAGTTCTTTCTGAGGCAAAGACTTGAGTGACAGCAGATTATTATCCCAATGTAGTCCCAACCAATGTTAGATGCAGTTCCAACACTTACTAAACCCTAGAATAAGAATCATCTCCACTAAGGTTAGGTGGAGTGTGCTTAAAAGAAGATGATATACATCTCTTGACAAAGACATGATAGGCTCAGGGTGCAGGAGGAGATGTAGTTTTAAAAATATTTTTGCTTCTTAACAATTACATGTAATATTGAATCTCTACACGTCATTTTTTTTTAACATGGCCAGTTTGGAAATTTGTTTTGCTTGACTATACATATTGTTACATATTTTTTAATTTTGTTTTTCTCCTCCTTTTCCCCTAATTGGGGAGGTAGGAGGCAGAAAAAAAGGTAAAATATTGTTCATTTTAAAGAATTGTTTTTACATTTGTCTTAATTAAATAAAAATTAAAGGAAGGAGGTATGGTAGAGTGTAAGGTCCAAAAAAGGACCTTTCTCATTTTCTTTCTGCCTTTTACTCCTGGCCCTGCCACATACTAGTTAAGCAACCTTGGATAGATATGTGTAGTTAAGTCCCATTTTGCTGGAGGAAAAAGATAGGCAGGTCATATGATACAGTGGAAAGCAAACTAGATTGGGAACATGAGAGTCCAGGCTTTTGGCCCTGGCTCTGTTAACTAGCCTCTCAGCCTCAGTTTCCTCACTTTAAAACTGTTCCCCACCCCCAAACACTGGGGCCTTTCCTCCCAAGTTACCTGGAATTTAATTACTTTGTGCATATTTATATTTCTGTAAGTACTTGTCTCACCCAATAGATCATAAATTCTTTTTGAATATTGTTTCATTCTTTGTGCTTATATCCCCAGTGCTTATCATAGTGCCTAGCACATAGTAGGTACCTACTTGTTTATTGATTGATTAGTTTTAGATTAGGGATTCTTAAGTTGCGTTTTTTAAAAAGTCGTGATTACTATTTCAAAATGATTAGTTTCCTTTGAATCCTATATATTTTATTTTATGCATTCAAAAGCATTGTTCCAAGGAGAAGCCTACGAGCTTCATCAGACTGCTGAAAAGGTCCACGACCCAAAAAGAGAATAAAACCTCTTTCCTAGATGGTCTCCAAAATCCCCTTTTTGGAGGTTTATGACACTAGCTTCTCTTTTTAACTTTCTCCCTCTCCCCACAGCTAGAGGCAGCTCTGAGTGAGGCCAAGAAACAACTTCAGGATGAGATGCTGAGGAGAGTGGATGCTGAGAACAGGCTGCAGACGCTGAAGGAGGAGCTAGACTTCCAGAAGAACATCTATAGCGAGGTGGGGGCCCAGAACTTCAGGGATGCATGGGAGCAAGGGTTGATTGGCTTATAGGGACTCCCAATTCGCTAAGCCTGGGGCTTATTTAGAAGGCACAGGCTGAGAACGTGACTACTTGGGTCACCAGAAAACTTTGCTTGCTGGTAGGGATTGGGAGTGGAGAGGTGGAATATCTGGAGTGCCTTATCTTTGGGCTTATGCAATTGAGCTCTGGCTGGCACTGACTCTGATTTTGCCCCCATGGCTCCTCTCTACTCACTAGGAGCTTCGTGAGACCAAACGTCGCCATGAGACTCGTTTGGTGGAGATTGACAGTGGGAAGCAGCGGGAGTTTGAGAACAAGCTGGCCGATGCCTTGCAGGACCTTCGGGCTCAACATGAGGAACAAGTGGAACAGTATAAGAAGGAGCTAGAGAAGACCTACTCTGCCAAGGTGCCCCAATCTGTGCCCTCCACCCCTTCCCCTTCCCTTGGGCTCTTGTAGGCTTCCTTTTCTGAAAAGCCTTTTCTCCTGCCTTCTAATCACAGTAGTAGCCAGGGGTTGTAGATCTATCCAGTCTGACAACACCCTTCATCTCACCCTACCTCTGTAGCACTAACAACCAGTTTTCTTACCTTCTCTCCACATTTCCTCCACCAGCTGGACAATGCCAGGCAGTCAGCGGAGAGGAACAGCAACTTGGTGGGGGCTGCCCATGAAGAGCTGCAGCAATCTCGAATCCGCATTGACAGTCTTTCTGCCCAACTCAGCCAGCTCCAGAAGCAGGTATTTATTGCCAGGCCCTATCCTGTGGCAGGGAGGGTGAGAGAGAAGCTGGGGATGATGGAGGTGCCAATGGCAAGAAGGAAAGATTTCCCCCTGGAACTGTCAGGATTAAACAGTGAGGGAGGGGAGAAAGGAGAGACATTCTCCAGGAGCCTCCAAGTAGATGGAGATAGGATACAGTTAGACAAATTGCAGCCCATGTATAGAAAGAGTACTCAAAAAAAAAAAAAAAAAACTGGTTCTGGGTGTGCAACTGGGGCTTCATAATGAAGCTGATGGAATTTTTTTAGCTGCAGGTAAGCAGTTTTTAAAAATTAATTCAAAATAACTTCTTATTCATCCCTTTCCTCCCCTCCCCACACCATAGAAAGTATAATCTGGCAACATATATAGATTAGAAGAATGTTTTTGAGTTTTTGACTTTATTTTATTTTAATAACAAATTTCCAGTAAGTTTTCCAAAGTGATATGATTCATGTTGTCTCCCTCCCTTCTTCCCTTCTCACTCATGGAGCTGACAAGCAATTCCACTGGGTTATACATATATAGAAGAATTCTTTTGAGAGTAGGGGCCAGTTCACTTTCTATCTGAATTACTAGTGCCTAAAAGGTTTGTGGAATGCAATTGAAATTGTTAGATCTTGCAAAATATTTCCCAGCATTTTGGGAAGTGGTATTGAGGTCAGTCAGCCTTTTGAGATCCGCTGGAATTCCTAGAGATCCTAAAGACCCTTACCACAGAGGGGAACAGAATGGATCCCTGGTATCTATGGATTTCATCAGTGGATCTCAGATCCCTTCTGAGAGTTCACTAGATCCTCAAGGATCTTTCTTCCTCAAATAGCTATCTGCCAAGGAGGCAAAGCTTCGGGATCTGGAGGATGCTTTGGCCCGGGAGCGGGATACCAGCCGGCGGCTGCTGGCTGAGAAGGAGCGAGAGATGGCAGAGATGCGGGCCAGGATGCAGCAACAGTTGGATGAGTACCAGGAGCTGCTGGATATCAAACTGGCCTTGGACATGGAAATCCATGCCTATCGCAAACTCCTGGAAGGAGAGGAGGAGAGGTGAGGCTAGGGAGGACTGAGAGCCGAGGGGCAGGCTGGTGGAGAAGGGGTGCGGGGACAGGCAGGCGCAGGACCAAGATTCCCAGTCTCACCCCTGGGCCTTAAGTGTCTGTCTTCTCTTTCCCTCTTTCCTTATCTGCCTCCCCCTCCGCCAGGCTGAGGCTGTCCCCTAGCCCCACATCGCAGCGAAGCAGGGGCCGGACCTCCTCGCACTCATCTCACACCCAGAGCGGGGGCAGCGTCACCAAGAAGCGAAAGCTGGAGAGCAGTGAGAGCCGCAGCAGCTTCTCCCAGCATGCCCGCACCAGTGGCCGAGTGGCTGTGGAGGAGGTGGATGAAGAGGGCAAGTTCGTGCGGCTGCGCAACAAGTCCAATGAGGTCCGTGAGGAAGTGGGCAGAGTGGGGGGGAGGAGCTTGGATACCTTGTGCATGCTTCCCCAGGGGACCCGAAGGGAGAGCCCGGCTCCCAAGCTCCTGGAGCTCAGGGCTTGTGGGAAAGAAGGAGCTGAGGAGAAAGGATGTGGGGTAGAGGAGCTGGGAACTGGAAAATGTGAATCCTCCTTGGGATGAGGCCTTGGGAGAGGGGGCTGCTCTGCGCAAACAATGGGGATAGACTTCAAAGGGCTGAGGAAGATCGAGGGAGGAATTTAAGGGCAGGCACTTCAGAGCCGAGGCTAGACACAAAGGAGGGAAAGAGAGGAGGGAATAAGGAGGTGGGGCTTCCTTTCTCCCTCCTCCTCTGGTTTACTCTGCCTTCTTCCCCCTCCTCTGACTCTTTCTCTCCCCACCCCCACCTCTTCCCTTCTTCTAGGACCAATCCATGGGCAACTGGCAGATCAAGCGCCAGAATGGCGATGAGCCTCTGCTGAGTTATCGCTTCCCCCCCAAATTCACTCTCAAGGCTGGGCAGGTGGTGACGGTGAGTGGGGAGCCCTCGCTATTTGGGATGCTTTCTTTTGAAGTACGGGCCAGAGGCTGGGGGACCCGGGAGAATGGGAGAATCAACCTGGAACTTCGTCTTCTTTCTTTTTTCAGATCTGGGCCTCGGGGGCAGGAGCCACCCATAGCCCTCCCACTGACATGGTGTGGAAGGCACAGAGTTCTTGGGGCTGTGGAAATAGCCTTCGCACTGCCCTCATCAGTGCCACTGGAGAGGTGAGGTCTCAGCACACTCGCACTCCTGTCTCATTCTCCATGTCTGGCTGTCACACACACACACACACACACACACACACACACATTCATCTTTCTCACACTCTCAAAATATTTTCCTCTCACACACACTTCCTCCCTCTATCCCCCTCCATCTCCTTGTTTCTCTCTCACACACACTCCTGTCTCATTTTCTGTGTCTGTCACACACACACTCCCTTCCCTCTCTCTCTTTTACACACTCTCCTCTCTTTCTCTGTCAACCCTCTTTCTCTCACATACACACAAACCCCCCCTCTCTCTCACGAGCGTGCACGTGCACACACACACACACACTCACTCACTCATTCCTCTTTCTCACACACAAACACATATCTCCATCTGTCTGTCTGTCTGTCACACACACACACATACATATACACGCCCTTTCTCCTTTTGCTGTACAAGAGCGTCCTCTGGTGGACATTTTCTTCTCCTTAACTGGCTACAGCATTATGTATGTGCTCTCTTCTCTCTCTATCCCTCTCTTTTTTCTGTTGTGTTTTCATTTAGAGGATTGCCTGTTGGTTGTTTTTGTTTGTTTGTTTGTTTTTTTTGTCACTCTCTGAGGTTTGGTCCATCAGTAATTAAACATTTATTAGGTACCTATCACATGGTAAGCATCGGGCTAAGTCCTAGAGATACAAAGAAAGACAAAAGACAAACCCTGCCCTGGAACTTGAGGAGTTCACAGTCTAATGGGGGAGATGACAGGCAGATAACTAGATATAGGGGAGATATGGACAGGATTGACAGGAAAAGATCAACAGAGAGCAGGCACTAGAATTATGAAGCATTGAGAGGTAGGGTCTTGCTGTTATAGGAGGAATAGAAATCAGACAGTCTAAAAAATTATTGGGCAGAGACAGAAGAACTCATCTAATTTTGGAAAAGAGATTAGAGAGAGAAAGTAGAAGGGAGACAGAAAATCTGTGATTTCTTTTTTGAGTTGTTCTTAGAGCACTTTGTTTAAACTACTCCTTTGTCCTGGTACAATCTAACTTCTACCTTACTTTTATGCATTTTCTTGTTCCTTGAGAGAGTAGAGGCTATATAATTTTTTCATCTTTGTCATTTCAGTGGCCGTTACTTATATTTTGTTGTTCGATTATTTCAGTCATGTCTGAATCTTCGTGACTCCATTTGAGGTTTTCTTGGCAAAGATATTAGAGTGGTTTGCTGTTTTCTTCTCCATTTCATTTTACAGACTAGGAAATTGAGGCAAACAGGGTTAAATGACTTGCACAGGGTCACACAGCTTGGAAGCACATGAGGTCAAATTTGAACCCAGAAAAACGGGTCTTCCTGATTCCAGGACTCACCATACTCTATCCATTGATCCACTAGTTGTCCTGTTACTTATATATAGTATTTAACATATAGAGTTACTTATATACGATAGGTGATTTGTTGATGTGTAGTGAATGAAAGAAATTTAAAAAGGTTCTTGTGAAGATGAGAGAAGATGTCGGGGGTAGATGGGCAAAGGGTATTGAGGAAACCTGAGGGAAGAGATGGTATTCTAAACTCTGAAAGGAAGGAGGAATTCTTTGGTGATCAAAGGATAAAGCAAAGTAAGCTTGATGCTACATCACATGGGCTGGACATTCCCACCCCTACCCCCTTTCCTTGACCTCATCCTCATTCTGTCTCCCTTTCCCAGGAGGTGGCCATGCGTAAGCTGGTTCGCACAGTGACTGTCAATGACGATGATGAAGATGAGGATGGAGAGGTCCTGCTCCATCACCACCACGTGAGTGGCAGCCGTCGCTGAGCCAAGTGGACAGGTGGCCCTCAGCCTAGGCACCCTGTCCAACCCACAGGGGTGCTCTTTCTCCTTGCCAATCCTTTCCCTGGGCCTTCCCGTGCCAAGTACATTCTCATTAAAGAGTTTTTTTTAATAACCTCACACAGCTGCCCTGGCCTTTCTTCTCCTCCTCCCTCATGCCTCAAACCCTGGGACTCAGGTGTCTGAGTGTCCGAGAGAGGGAGGGAGGGGAGGACATCTTGGTGTTATATAGTGTTCCCAGAGGAGGGCAGGCAAGGCAGTGGGCAAGATCTGGATCTTCTTCAGGTAGGGCTACAAAGAACAGCGGAGAAGAGCGATAGGAAGCCCCTGACTCCATCCCTCTGTATATGTATACCTCTCACTTCTACTTCATCCCATTTCTCATCCCTTTAAACAATTTAGAGTAGCTAAGGCAAAACCAGACTCTTTATCTTCTGGTTCTTCCCTAATATGAGGACTGCTTTCCTTCTAAAGGCATTCCTCCATCTACCTGGTTTCCCTTAACCCAACTTGCACTCTTGCCACTCATGGCCCCTGTAGTCTTGGAGGGAGCAGAGATCCTCACTTTTTTTAGCCTGATAGCTAGAAGCCTAGGAGCTTTGGGATGGTTGCTCTCATTCCCAGACTCGCCCCATCCCGCCTGAGTCTTGTCTCCCTCCCCAGGGTGCCCACTGCAGTGGCTCGGGGGACCCGGCCGAGTACAACCTTCGTTCTCGCACCGTGTTGTGTGGGACCTGTGGGCAGCCAGCTGACAAGTCCGGGAGCGGTGCTGGGGCCGGGGCTGGTGGCTCTGTCTCCTCTGCCTCCTCAGCTTCCAGTGTCACTGTTACTCGAAGCTACCGAAGTGTTGGGGGCACTGGGGGCAGTGGCTTTGGGGACAGCCTGGTTACCCGATCCTACCTCCTAGGGAACTCGAGACCCAGAACCCAGGTGAGTCACCTCTGTCCCTTGCCCACTCCTCATACACCTGCTTATCTGGGGGAAGGGCCTTATGGAAGTTTTTATGTAGCTTGGGGTCAGTAGAAAGCTTCCATCCTCAGGAGATAAGGGCCTTGTCCCTCTCCCAGAGAGAAGGCCTTTGGGTAAGGGTAAACCTGTTTCAATTTTGAGGGGCAGGGAGAGAAGGTGCCTAGGAGTCTTTATTCAATCCTCCCCTTCTTCTTTCTCCTAGACTCCCCAGAACTGCAGCATCATGTAACCTGGAGAACCTGGTGTGGGGAGAGCCCAGCAGCCCGTCTGCTTCTTCTTCCCATTTCATGCCAATTTTCTCCCCCTCCTCCTTTCCTGGAGGGAGAGTCTGAAGCCAAAAAAAACCCCAAACAAAACAAAAAGCAACCCCCCAACCTTTCTATGGTTTTTGTTCTCCTTCCCTGGATCGTTCCTGTGTTTTGTGTTTTTTTTCTAAAAGAAGTTATTTTCTACAGTGGTTTTATACTGAAAGAAAAACACAAGCGCAAAAAAAAAAAAAAAGAAAAAAGGAAAAAAAAGGGAAAAAAACAGTCCCCTCTCTCCATAGTGGTCTATCCCTCTTTTCCCTTCCTCTAAACCCCAAACCCCCATATTTTAAGCCAAAGAGGGTTTCCTGTAGGGGCCAAGGGGGGGAGAGGTGATTTTAGAGTCTTGCTTTTGCTTTTTGATGCCCCCTACTTCTATTTCAAATATCCTCCTCCCCTCATATAACCAGGAACCCTCCCAAATGGTGCCTGATCTGAAGGTGGAAAAAGTCGCCTGCCCAGCTGCTTTCTGTCCTATGAGGAACAAGGGTTTTCTCCTTGCTGTTCCAGGGGGTGGCCAGCATGCTGGGAGAAAGGGCACTTGGGCCATTCCCTCTGCTGAGGTTTCTCTGTTCCCTCGGGGGCTACTCTTGCCTTCTTCCTTCCACTCTGCCCCCAGCTACAGTGCCTTTACTTGCATTTTATTTAGACAAGGGATGGGAATGAGGGGAGAGGGGAATGGAGGAGAGGTGCTGAGTTTGAGTCTCTGCTCTCTACCTGCTTTTAGGTTTGGTGGGCTCCATTTATGTCACTGAAAGTTGATGAAAGGAGAGGAGGAGAGTGAGGGGGAGGAAAGGCCACCCCTGGAGCTGGGAAAATAACCTACCTGAATCCTAGCCCCTGAAGAGAAAAGGGGAGTATGTATGTGTGTTTGGGGGCTGGGTGGAAAAGTAGATTTTTCAGGTGGTTTTTAGGCAAACACTAAGGAGCCCCTTACCCCAAACCCCTAACCCATCCGCTTTCTCCTACCCTGCCCCCCAACAAATCAATACACTAGACTTTTCTGTCCCCATGTGTGTGCTGGTGTCCTTTGTGGGGATGGGCTGTCAAAAGGAAGGTTCATGTCTTTGGAGCAATTTGTTGAAGAGAACCACACATCACCACCAATGCTCACATGTTTTACCAAATGTGGCTGTCCATAAAGCCGAGATTTCCTTCCAGATTTCAGTTCATTTTACAGATGAGAAAACTGAGGCAAACAGGGTTACATGACTTACCTGTGGTCTGCCACATAGCTAACAAATGCCAGATTTGAACTTAGGAAGACAAGTCTTCCTGACTATAGCACTCCCTCCATTGTGCCACCTACTTGTTCACTTTACTTATTCCCCCCTCCTTATTCTAGTCACACAGTGCACTCAGAGCCACCAGCAGAGTTTAATCGGACTTCTGCATCCATAGTGTCTATTCAAGGAAGGTGTGCTGGGGAAGAAGAGATAGGGACTTTGACCTCCAGACTCAGTTGAGTCACTCACCCACAATCTCAATCTTTGACTTTGAACATGCCAAACTAGATCCTGGTACTGAAAAGCTACCAGCCTTGGGACTGAAAGGATGCCATAGAAAGGAAGCCTAATGGGTTACTTCCTAGGCACACCAGCCCATTCGGCTAGGCCAGCAATTTCTAAATTGAAGGCTCTTAAAACTTTTTGTGTCGTGGACCTGAATGGCAACCTGATGAAGCCTATAGATATCTTATCAGAATAATGGTTTTACATACATAAAACAAAAATTATGACAAAGGAAAGAGTTATCAAAGTAAAAAAATGTTCACAGACCCCTGGCTAAGAATTTCTGCTCTAAATGACACTTGATGTCCAAATACCTTTAGTTCCCTATCCAAGTTAGAAGCAGAATGTGACTTTGTAGTTTCTCCTTCCTTTTCCCTCTCCCTTCTTTTTTCTCTTTTCCCTGTTCTCTCTCTCTCTCTCCTTCCCTCTTGCTCTCTTCCTTTCTCTTTGTCTCTCTCTTTCCCTTTATTCATCTCTGTCCCTCCCTCCCTCTCTGTCTCTCCCCTCTTACACTCTCTCCCTCTCTCCTTTCCTCTCTCTCCCTCCCTTCCTCTCTCTCTCCCCTCTTGCTTTCTTCCTTTCCCTCTGTCTCTCCCCCTCCCTTTCTGTCTCTTTCCCTCTTTTATCTCTCTGTCTCTGTTTCCCCTCTCCCTCTCCTCTTCTATCTCTCTGTGTTTCTGTCTCTCACTGTTTCTGTCTGTCTGTCCTTGTTTGTCTCCTTTCTCCCCCATCTCCATTCTACTTTTCCTCCGCTATTATTATCTATACAATAGAGACTCTGCTGCTTAAACTACCTCACAGGGTGCTGTGAAGAAGGCTCTTTGTGAGGCTTAAAGAGCTATAGAAATGTGAGTTATTAATAACAATAATTAATATCATTATAATGGAAGCTGGGAAGATGGTTTGGGAGTCTTTGGAGGCCCAAGTGCGAGCACCTGCCAACCCTGCTGCTGAGTGGGCCGTTCTAGAAGATGAGGCCTTTCTCTACCTGGGAAAGGAAGCCCCTGCTTCCCTGTCCCCACCACTAGAGAATGGGCACTCTGGCCTTAGGAAGGATTCCCTGAATTCCAGGGCAGCTGATACATTTCATGGTAACTAGTACAAGTACACATCACAATGGTGGTGTGATAGGGCAGAGGGACTGCTGGGTTGGGAATCAGGAAAGACTCATAATTAAGTCCTGCCTCTGATGCTTCAATTTTCAAGAAACAGTTTGAAAGCCAGAAGGAAGACACCAGGCTAAGCATGGGAATTCCCATACACAGACAATGGAACAATCCCTGCCTTCAAGAAACTTCTGGGGGGATACACCCCAGAGGCGAGTAAATAGAAAGTAGAGTCTGGCCATTTCCAGGTGAGCAGGTTCCTCAAAGGCTATATGTGTGTACATATTGCAGATGTGTGTAATGTGTACATATGATACCTATACACACACATGAATATATGTCAGTGCCTGTTTCTCCCTGAGCAGCATTTTGAAGGAAGGTCAGGATTCTTTGAGAAGGTGGGAAGGGTGAAGTGGCCTCCCAGGTATAAGGGAACTGTTTATTTGTGCAATGGCCCAGATTTGGAGATGAAATGTCTTGGGGAGCTTAGCAGGCCACATTGACTGGAACAGAGTGCCCAAAGGAGAGTAATAAGATAGATGAGAACAAGATTGTGGGGGGCTTTAAATACCAGACTGCATTGTGTTCTCAAGGGAACAGGCCTGGAATTTGGACAATCATGTTATCCCCAACTTACGTTTGAGGAAACTGAGTCTCAAAGAGATGGGCTCCAAAGTCACTCAGAGATTTGGATCTAGGTCTCTCATGACTCCAGATTTGCCTTTTCCTTGGTAAGTTGGCAGACATTGTGGCCTTTATGCCCCAGAAACTCTGCCTCCTGCTGACCAGTACTTCCTCTTCTTATCCTCGGAGGGCACCATCCACTCATTCCCCAGCCTAGAGAGGCTCCCACTCACCCCTGTGCTATCTCCGATTCTGTCTTGATCACTTTCCTCCTGGCTCTCCAGGGGTCCCTGAGGCACAAAGAACCACTGAATGTCAGAGAGCACAGTGACCTTAGAAATCATTCATCCAGGTCTAGGCTAAGAGAGGCCACAGGACAGCAGGAAAGCGGAGCTTGGAGTGAGAAGCCCTTTCCGCCCCAGCTAAGTCCTGGGCAACCCTCGATGACCTTCAGCTTCCCCCTAAGAAATACTCCCAGACATACCTTAGGCCTGGGGCTAGATAAGGTACCTGAGAAATGGGAACTGTGCCCTGTGAAGGGCTACTGAAGCTGTGTAGGGTGGCACGAGTTAGAGTGGACAGAAATGACCGCTTAGATGCTTGGATTCAAGTTGGCCTCTGGCATGTCCTGGCTGTAGGAACCTGGATAAATCCCTTCATCTTAACCTTAACCCCCCCCCCCCTTTTTGTCTATCTCTCTAACTCTCTCTCTCTCTCCTCCACCCCCACCCCACTGTCTGTCTTTCTCTTTGAGTCTGTTGGTCTATCTATCGCTCTGTCTATCTCTCTCTGTGACTATCTGTCTGTCTCCCTATCTCTCTTTCTCTACTTCTCTTTCACTCTTTCTCTCTGTCTATCTATCTATCCCTCTCTCTCTATCTCTCTAACTCTCTATCTATCTCCCTCTGTCTGTCTGTCTATCTATCTATCTATCTATCTGTCTGTCTGTCTGTCTATCTATCTATCCATCTATTGATCTGTCTGTCTCCATCTGACTATCTAGTTATCTGTCTGTCTGTCTACCTTTCTATCTTTCTCTAACCCTCTGTCTGTCTATCTATCTATCTATCTATCTATCTATCTATCTATCTATCTATCTATCTATCTATTTGCCTACCTGCCTGCCTGCCTGCCTGTCTATTGGTCTGCTTTTCTATCTATCTATCTATCTATCTATCTATCTATCTATCTATCTATCTATCTCTATTTAACTATCTATCTGTCTGACTATCTATCTGTCTCACTACCTATCTCTATCTCTTTCTATCTTTTTCTACCTCTATGTATTGATCTGTCTGTCTGTCTCTATCATCTGTCTATCTTTCATCTGTCTCTCTATCAATTTATCTGTCTATCTGTCTCTTTCTCTGCCTTTCTCTCTCTATATATATATATCTACCTATCTACCTGTCTGTCTATCTATATGAGTGTGTGTACACAGACATATACACACAGACAGATTTTGTATATAGGAGAGGTCTGATCATATATCCAACAACATATTAAATATCTATATGTTATATCCATATCCATATATATACATACATAGATACTGTCATGTGTATGTGTATATAATAAATGGAGCAGCTAGGTGGCGCAGTGAATAGTGCCAGACCTGGAGTCAGGAGAAACCAATTTCAAATTTGGATGTAGATACTCCCTAGTTATGTGCCCCTGGGCAAGTCACTTCACCCTGTTGGCCTCAGTTTCCTCATCTCTAAAATGAGCTGGAGAAGGACATGGCAAACTAGTCTGGCATCTTTGCCAAGAAAATCCCAAATGGGGTCGCAGAGAGTCAGATGCCACAGAACAACCATATACAAATATGGACATATCCACGTGTCCACATGGGTAGAGATGTCTAGAATTGTGCATACAGAATGGGTTATCTAGTCCAATATATGTAGGAATGTGTGCATGTATAAAATATGTAGTGAGAGCTATCTAGTCCTAATCTCTCATTTTCTAAGTGAGGAAATTGAGTCCCATTGAGGTCAGAGCCAGTTAACAGAGCTAAGGTCCACAGCCCCTCACCCACCCAGTGCTCTTCCACCAAACTCCTCAGGTCCTCCTTCTCCCTTCTCTTGGTCCCACCCCCTACAGACAAAGGACTAAATAGATGGGCTTACTTTCCCTTTTTCTGTTAAAGGCTGGAGCCCAAGGAAGAAGAGGGTGGAATTCCAGCTGCCTGGGTCCCTGTCATTCACCTCAGGGCCCCAGTTTTCCATGATTACTTCAAAGACAGAGACAAGAAAGACTTGAAGAAGCAAACAAGATAGGGGCAGGAGAATCCCTCCCTGGACAATTAGGGGCCCAGCTTCCTTCTCTCCTGGGACCCCACTCAGTTCCCTAAATGCATCAAGTCTGTCCTATAGAATCTGAGGATCTGACTTCCCTTCCCCCTCCCTCTCCTTATGTTCCCTGGGCCCTGTCTCAGGGGCTGGGTGCCCATACTCTGTGCCAGGCAGTGCCAGCTGGCAGCCCCAGTCAGGAAATGAGGTGGCACTAATTCTAGTGTGTGTGTGTGTGTGTGTGTGTGTGTGTGTGTGTGTGTGTTGGGGGGGCAGGGTGCTTGGACCCATGAGGGGAGTGGTAGCCTAGGGTCAAGGGGAACTGGGAGGTTTGGACACTAGGGTCCCTCAGAGGAATACAGGCTCAGGAAGAATAGAAACCAATCATCTGGGAAGATAGGATGCTTGGGTTTTCTATGACCCAGAAGTGACTGAATGGTGCTGATCTGGGGCACTCAAGGGAGTGGAGTTGATTTAAGGCCTAGCAGCCCCATCATTCACTCTTCTACACATACCAACCCCCTTAAGCTGCCCCCAGTTAATCCAACCTGGCTCCTTTAAGAGCTGCCTGGGAACTGGGGCACCAGAGGGGGCTGGCACCAGAGGACTTCCCCCTACCATGCCCGTCCTGCCCCGCCTCTTGCCTGATACAGACACTGCTGGGAGCCTGGACGCCTGGGTTGGGGTCTCTACTGCTGGGCCAGGGGTAAGATCTGGGATGAGGGGGAAGGGACCCTAAGACTCTGGAGCTGGGGGCTGGGACATGTGGGTGCCTGGATTTCTTCTCTAATTCTAATCCAAGTTCCTGGAGGGCCCCTAGCCGAGTTCCCAGATTCTTCAGAGAGTACAGCTCTAGGACTTGGAAGATTTTTGACACCTAGGCGCTAGACAGAAAATTCATTGAAATCCCAAGAGACAGATGGGGAGGTTGGATGCTCAAATCCCTATCTTTGCTGCTTTTCTCCAGGCCTCAGTTTATGCTCCCCCCTTCAGGTCTCTATTTTTCCTGAGTCCCTCACCTCTTAACCCTAATCCCCCAATAAAGAGACAGGATCCAGGCATACTAGCTTCCCTCAGACGAGGAGACTAAGGCTGAGAAAAAGAAGCAAAGGAACAGCAAAGGAATTGGTATATAAGGAGAGACAGAGCTTCAGCAAAGCAAAGAAAGGGCTTCTTTCCCATGGCCCAGGATGGAAGGACCCACCACGTGTCCAGCTTACCCTAACCAGTTCCTCCTTTGCTTCTCTGCCCAAGGTCAAAGTCCTTGCTTCCTTATCCTAGTAACTTAGTTTTTTCCTTGATTAGCAGGAACTGGGCCAGAAGAACTCAACTAGATAAACTGAGGTCAATCAATTAATTAACAAGTATTCATTAAGTACGTGAGATACGAATACATAGCAAATAACTTACAGTCTATTAAGGGAGTGGTTGTTGAGTTATTTTCAATTGTGTCCGACTCTTCATAACCCCATTTGGGATTTTCTTGGCAAAAGATGCCGAAGTGGTTTGCCATTTCCTTTCCAGCTCATTTTACGGATGAGGAAACTGAAGCAGAGTTAAGTGACTTGCCCAGGGTCACACAGCTAGTAAATATCTGAGGTCCAATTTGAATTCAGGAATATGCTTCTTTCTGATTCCAAGCCCAGTGTGCTATCTACTTTGTCAACTAGCTATTAGGGGACACAAAAAATGTAAAAATATGCAAAGCATCAATCTCTATCCATAAAATAGTTAAATACCTCTTTGTTTGGGAAGAAGGGGACTAGATCTTGAGAAGATCAGAAAAGACTTTATGTAGAAGATAGTGGTTCAGCTTCATCTTTTTTTTTTTTAACCTTCACCTTCTGTCTTAGTATCAGTTCTAAGACAGAAGAGTAGTAAGGACAAAGCAATTGAGGTTGCCCAGGATCACTCAGCTAGGAAGTGGCCGAGATTTGAACCCAGGTCCTCCTGACTCTAGACCTAATGCTCTATTCACCGTGCTACCTAGCAGCCCCTTGAGCATCATCTTAAAGGGACACTGAGGCTGAAGTCAGGAAGGAGGGCATTGCAGGCAGAGGGAGCAAAGACACAGAGATGGGGATTTGAGTGTATGAATGAGGAACAGAGATGGCCAGTTTGGTTGAATCTCAGACTGTAGGAAAAGAAGTAATGTTCCATGAGGCTGGAAAGAGAGGAGGAAAGGAGGAGGCAAGAAAGAGACACAGAGCTGGAATGGAGTTTAGAAGCCATGAAGCCTAATTTCCTCCTTCTATGGTTAAGGAAATGGGGATAGTTCATCAGTATCAGTGTGAGGCAAGATTTCACAAGGGGAAATCTGTCCTGCAGTCTAACTGCCTGCCTTCTAAATCCAGGCAATATCTTCTTTTCACATTTCCCATCCCCACGCAGGGGGAAGAAGACAGAACTAAGGCCCCACCCTTACCCCCAATAATGTTGAGTGGGGCAAGCTGGATAAGACTGGCAGGAAGTGCTGGGGAGGGGATGTGTGTCTAGCTGGCCTTCTGCTTTCTACCTTGCTCAGCAGGAAATTACTCAAACCCTAATTCTTCCCCAGACTGGTTGTCACTCTAAAGGGGAACCAGACAGGTTTTATGTAACCTTTGAAACCCCCATCAATTCTGACCACCCCTCACCCTTACTCTTTCATTTTTCCTGGAAATGCAGCTGATTCTGGGGGAAAGCCCCAGCTCCCCAAAGCCTTCCCCACACTGGACTCAGTGTTTCTTGATTTAAACCCTTACCTTCTTAAAATAGATACTAAGTTTTGATTTCAAGGCTGAAGAGAGATAAGAGGTAGACAATTGAGGTTAAGTGACTTGCCCAGAGTCACTCAAGTAGGAAGCCTCTGAGGCCACAATAGGAACCCAGGACCTCCTATCTCCAGGCCTGGCTCTCTATCCATTGAGCTACCTGGCTGCTCCTCAGACTCAACATTTCTACAGTACTTTAGTGTTTCATAAAGCATATTCCTTATAGTAATCCTTGAGACAAGTAGAACAGGTATTATTATCCCCATTCTGTGGGTGAGGAAACAGCCTCAAAAAAGGTGAAATGTGATAGTGGAAAGATCATGGACTCTGGAGTCTCAAGACTCAGGTTCAAATTTTGCCTCTGATGATTACCATCTTTATGATCTTGGGCAAGTTACTCCTCATCTATAAAATTAGAAGATTGGATGTTGTTTCTAACCTCAAAGGCCTCTTCCAATTCTAGTTTTATGACATTTATTTGCCTACATTCATACAGCTAGTAAGTGTCAGGGATAGGATGCAGGCCTAGATCTCCTCCCGGGTATGAGATTAGTGCATTTTCACTTCACCAAGCTCCAGTCTAATGGTTCCTGAAAAAGGAAACCCCTGGGAGATTATGTCAGGCTGGGGAATCACAGGATAAAATAACACTAGATCCCCTAGATCCTTCAACCTCAGACTGACAATGTAGGAGGCAGCCCTTGGCCCTAAGGCACACCAGCTCTTTCTCTTCTTCTCGGAGGAGAGGGTCTCATCAGAACATTGGGAACTACTTTCTGATATCTACACTTTGTCCTTATTTAAGTGCTGGCCTCACTCCTTTCTTTTTTGGACATTAGCAGGAGTTGCCTGGGGGAGGTGAGTAGGGCAGTCAAATAGGAGGGGCTGGGACCTGCTACCCAGTCAAAAGCAGATGAAGGGAGAAAAAAAATCTTCTTTGATTTTTGAACCACAAAGCTAATGTACACCACCTCATTTGCCCACTAATATATACACTTATTTGTATATGCCAGTACCATCATTATTTGCCTGGGGCCAGGCTAGAACCCAGGTGTCCTGTCTCTCAATCAGTCCCTTGGGGTTGGTGGGCATGTAGGAGAGAGAGCAGTGGAGAAAAGGTCTGCAAAGAAAGCACTGGCCCTAGTTAGTTTTGCTTACCACATCTGGAGCACATCTGCATCTTGGGCATCTGTGGAGGGAGGGGTTGTGGAGGACTAGATGGCCCGAGGTAGCTCATGCATCTTTCCCCTACATCTGGCTTCCTGCTGCGAAAAGGTGGGGAGGGTAGGAGGAGAGAGATGGGGGAGATTATGGCCCCACCCCCCCAAAGGAGATGCGGTTGCCATGGTGACATGAGGACCAGAGGGGCGGAGAAGAGGATGCCGTGAGGGGCGGGGGTGTGGCAAAGACTGAGACAGAGGGAGATGGGGACATCCCGATCGCAAGGGGGAGGGAGGCTCGGAATTCCCAAGCTCCAGGTAAGCGTCGTGGGGGGAGAGTAAGGAGACAGATGGTATACTGAAAAGGTGGGGGCCATGTTATTGTCTGGTACCGATTCCTGTCTGAGGAAGAGATAGACTGAGGGGCGGGGGCAGGCTATTGTGTGGAGACCCCAGCTCTCTCAGTGTCACTGGATTGGAAAGGATTGGGATGGGGGAGAGAGTCTAAGGGGGGAAAAGATTCTTAGGAAGAGAGGGGTAGGGGTTAAGGGACACTGGGAAGGAAAGGAAAAGAGAAACACTGTGGAAGAAGGGAGGGGATAGGGGCTGGGGGACATCTGGAGAGGAGGGCCAGGGGCTATGAGGACAGGGAGGAGTAAGGAGGGACTATGAGGTTATTTAAACCACAAAGAAATTCAGAGCTGGGGAAAGAGACTCATTTAACAGAAAGGAGATCTTTTGGGACTTCCTGTATGCCCCTAGAGTGAAAAGCATCCCCTCCCTGGGTCAGAAGGAAAAGGATTGACAGGTGGAACAGGAACCAGTATGGATTTTTCCATTTTCCCTCTGAACAGACCAGCTCACTCATTGCTTTCTCCCTCCTGGAAGAGAAGATACCCTCCTACTTTGCTTGTAGTAGAGTTCAGGAAGTTATCCACACCGAAATTTAGATTTCAGAGGGAGCTTGTGGGTGGTGGTGATTAACCCAGGGAAGCTAGGGATACCTGGGTCTTCACTCCCATCTCTACTCCCACCTAGGGCTACATCCGCAGGCCATAAAGCATAGGCAGGAAGGAGTTAATGTTTGATGTGGTCTGGGAGCTAAGGGGGAGGAGCCCTGAATGGAAAACCCAAGCTGTTCTAAGGTTTTCCAGTTCAGAATGTCTCCGGGCCTCCTATAGGTCACTGGGGTCAATCCCCTGCTTCTGGGTAGCTCTGTCCCCTGGACATTATTCCAAAGGTTCAGTCTCTGATTTCTGAGTGAAGAGGAGGAACACCAAATCAATAACTCTCCCAATTAATGGGAGGAAGATAGACTTTGGGAGGGACTAGATTGCAAGGGATAGGAAGCTGGGAGAAAGGAAGGTGCTTTCCATCGCTGTGGGGCTGGGTTTAGGGAAAGAGCAGCTCACTGTCAAGACTCTGGGAGGGAAGTGATAAAGGCCTTTCTCTTCTGAGGTTTCTATTCCCCCTATAGCACAACAGAGGAAGAGAAATATGTCTCTAGCTTCAGAAGGGTTGGGAATTTCCCTTACCACACCCTTCTCCCCACCCCTCCCCAGGGTGAACCTCCAAGATGGGTTACCTGAAAGATACATATATCCATGTATATGGGAGTTAGAAAGGGGGGAGAGACCTAATGCCCAAGTCCCGGGGGTACTGGGGGTTAAGATGCCTGAAATGGGAGAAACTAGGGGCTAGAAATGCCTCCCTAGCTTTCCCCCTTCACAATAGTTCTTCTTTCCTTCCTTCTTCCACAGTACTGGGCCAGAGGACCCAACATGACAGAATGTTATAGTTAGAAGGGACCTCAAAGGTCATCTAGGCTAATTATTATGTTTATAGGAATCTCCCAGACAGACAGACAGACAGACAGACAGACAGACAGACACACACACACACACACACACACACACACACACACACACACACTATTCCCCCTTAAATGATAATTCAAACTTTGCTTGAAGACCTAAGGGGTAGGGGTTGGGGGGAACCCACTACTTCCCACTTCACTTTTTGAAGGCTCTAATTGTTGGAGAGTTTTCCCTTCTGCCAGGCCTAAACCTGCCTTCTTCCAATTCCTACTTATTGTTCCTAGTCCTGTCCTCTGAAATCAAACAGACCAAGTTCCATTTTTCTTCCACTAGCTAGGCCTCCAAAATTGGAAGATAACTTCTACATCCCTTCTAGTTTAAATGTCTGCTGTTCATTCCACTGGTCCCCATATGTCATGGTCTCTAGGTTCCTTGCCATTCTGGATAGTGAAGAACCCATTTCAGGTGTCCTGTGTTTGGTTGAGAATGGAGGGGAAGTTCCAGCTCCACCTGCCTCCCTTTTTTATCAGAACTCCTCCCAACTGACCCAGATGCATGAGTATCTCTTCAGATGGGGCTGGGAAACTGGGCAGGCACCTAAATCAGGAATTGGGATAGGGTGGAGACTGGGATGGGATGGGTTGGGTATTGGAATTCATCCAGTTCCCTTCAATCTCATGGATTTCAAGGGAGAAAGGGTTGACACATGGTCCTTTCTCCTGGGGAGCCAGGCATCTGGATGTAGGGGAGATGGGATGCCTTGTGGAAAACTGTGACTAAATGAGATAGTATATATAATATTGCCTTTGAGTCATTTTTCAGTTGTGTCTGACTCTTCGGGACCCCTTTTGGGGTTTTCCTGGGAAAGATACCAGAGTGGTTTGCCATTTGCTTCAGCTCATTTTACAGATGAGGAACTGACAAAGAGGGTATTAGTGTTTTTTAAACCTAAAAGCACTCTATAAATGCTAGTTATTATTATTATTACTATTATTCTGGGCAATAATTGGTGGGAAGAGGAACCACCTGGGGTCTTGCCACAGTCCCTTGGATGGATAGGAAAATAGAGAGGAGGGTTTAGGTTTGAAGACTTCAAGAAAAACAGGATGAGACAGGGAGAGGAAATAGACTTTGCATATAGTTTCTTCATGAGCTGTGATGAACTACATTATGTCCTCTCAGTGAAGGCTGCTGAATAGGAGGGGCTGATGTACAGGGGGAGGGGTGTAAAAAAAAAGGCAAGTAAGCAAATAAAAAGTAAACTAGGAAGAATGAAGGACAAGGAGATGTTACCCTTAAAAAATGAATCTCCTTCCACTGGGAGGAAGACTTAGCTGACCCTACTAAGAGATTCTTAAGTTGGGGATCCAAACTACTCATGTTATAAATGAGAAGACTGAGGCCTAGACAGGGGAAGTGTCTAATTTTTCTCAAGGTCTCCTAACTAGTGGTGATAGAATTGAGACTAGAATTGGTCTTTCTCCCTCAAGTCTCTTTCCACTCCAACAGAGCTTCCATACAACTGTTCAGTTGTTTTTAAGTCCTGTCCAACTCTTTGTGACTCCATTTGGGATTTTCTTGGCAAAGATACTGGCCATTTTCTTTTCTAGTTCCTTTAATAGATGAGGAAACTGAGGTCAACAGGGTTGAGTGACTTGCTTAGGGTCACACAGCTAGTAAGTGAGGGCAGATTTGAACTCAGGAAGATGAATCTTCCTGACTCCAGACCCATCACTCTATCCATGGAGTAACCTAGTTGCCACATAGCTACCAAAGGAATTTTCCTTAAGTGCAGATGTTAGTAATAAATATGCATTTATTAAGTACCTACTATGTGCTAGGCACTGTGCTAAGCTCTGGGAATAAAAAGAAAAGAAAACAACAGTCCCTGCCTTTAAGGAGCTCACAATCTAATGGGGAAGATGACATATAAACAACTATGAACAAACAACTATGTACAAATATATAATATTGTACGATATAAATACAATATTGAAATATACAATATAAAAATACAAGAAACTTGGAAGTAACCAGCAGTGGGAAGACACTAAAATTAAAAGGCATCAAGAAAGGCTTCCTGTAATAGTTAAGATTTTAGCTGGGACTTGAAGGAAGCCAGGGAAGCCTAGAGGCAGAGGTAAGGAGGGAGAAGTTTCCAAGCAGGGGAAAAACTAGTGAAAATGCCCATTGTGGACCAATAGAATGATTTCCTCCCGAAATAGGACCATGTGTGATGTTCTCTTACTCAATAAACTCGTTCTAGTGTCTGCAACCTTTAGACTAAAATAGAAATTTCTCTGTTTAGCTTTTAAAGCCCAAGGGAGATCAATATTATCAAAGGAGAAAATATTTATGAAGGACTTGGCACAAATGTCTGGCACACAGTAGGCATTTAACAAATTCCTGTTCATTCCCTCCCTCCCCTTCACATTCTAGCCCAACCTATCTTTCTAGCCTTACTATAATCTGTATAATACATATGCAAGTATTTATGTCTCTCCCATTCCTGAATTCTACAGTCAAAATGGCCTTCTGTCTGTGCCTCACCTATAGCATCTCATCTCCTATCTCCACCTTGTGCTAGCCATTCCCTAAACTTTGAATGTACTTCTGACTTTACCTTAGAATCCCTTATTTCTGGGGTAGCTAGGTGGCTCATCCGATAGAAAGCCAGACCTGGAGACAGGAGGTTCTGGGTTAGATCTGGCCTCAGACACTTCTTAGTTGGGTGACCCCGGGCAAGTCACTTAACCCCAATTTCCTAGCCCTTACTGCTCTTCTGCCTTGGAAATGATACTTAGCATCAATTCTAAAGCCATAGGCAAAGGATTAAAAATAAATCCCTTATTTCCTTCAAGACCCAGATCAGGTACCACCATCTTTCCTGATTCCTCCCAACTGCTAGTGCTCTCCTCTCAAAGCACCTTCTATCTAATTATCTTGTATTTATTTTGTATTTATGCTGCATAAATGTAGTTTGTATATTGTCTTCCCTAATAGAATAAGCTCCATGAGAGCAGGAATCATTTTTTGTCTTTATATCCCCAGGGCTTAGCACAGTTCTTGGCACATAGTAGGTACCTAATAAATGCCTTTCGATTGATTGATAGGTTGACTGATGGAATACAAATCTTTGACTCCCCCCTCCAGGGCTCCTTCTACCAGAGCACCATGACTTATGGGGCACAGAGGCAGGAGGATGGGTAGAATCAATCCTGACCCCCCCATGCTTCCCATTCCTAGGAGGCTGTAACCAGGACCCAGGAAGCTTGCCCCTTAGCACCTGGAATGAGGTGGGTCATGGGATCTCTAAGCAACTTAATTTGCAGTCCTGGCCTCATCTCCTCCTGGGGATGATGGAGGCTGAGGCTGACCTGGTCTGGGTGAACAGGAAGCTAGATGTGGCTTTATGGGCTGCTGGGGCCCTGATGGAGGGATGCCTTGTTAACTTGGCTTTTATGGGTTTTTCCCTGGAGCCAGGAGTTAAGAGAAGAGGGAAGACAATCCAGGGAAATGGAGGCCCAAGAAAAATTGGCTGAGGGCAGATGGGATAGTATCCTGTCACAGACAGAGGTTCATGAAAGAAGGTATGAGGAGGAGACATCTCTGTGGAAGGGTCAAGAGAGAGGGGTTGATGTTGCAGCATTAAAAATAGAGAGGTTAGATATCAGGAGGGAACTATGGATTAGAGCCCTAAATATGATCCTCTGCACTCATGTTTTTATTTATTTTCTTTTACTTTTTAAGGATAGGGCTGGGATTGACATAGGAGGGATGGAAATTAGACCTCATGAGGGACTTTCTGGAGTGGGGAGAGTGGAGTGAAGACCCCAGGTTGTGGTTAGATGAATTTGGGGAAATCAGAGGGTATGTTATTACTCCTTCCAGGGAGATCTTGGGTAAAAGAAAGGTCCAGGGAGAGGGGGAAGGACAGTAACTTCTTGGTCCTGAAGCAGGGGGATGACTGATATCACCCTAGAAAGGTGGTTTTGTTGTTGTTGTTGTTTTTTACCTTTTCATGTTTGACCTTTGTTTTCTGGATGACTCAATGGGGAAGAAGGGGCGGTCCCTTGGGGAGAAGGGGGAGCCTACCTCACTCTCCTCCCCATTTCCCAACTTCCTGGTACGGATTGGGATCTGTAACAACTTGAGAGGCGGAAATTCTGGTTTGTTTGACTCACTGCCCCAGGAGTCCTTGCTTTGAAATTGGCATTTTCCTGGGCACCATGGGCACCTGGATTGCTGCCCTCTTAACTTGGCCAGATTGAGCCTCCCCCAACTGCCCCACTGGGGCATTGACACCCCCCACCCTCCCCTTTCCCCTCTGGTTCTTGGATAATCTTCCCGGCTAGGAGCCAGGACATCTGGGTCCTCCAGTTGGGAGACAACTCAGCACTGCATCTCAAGGGTATGTGAAAGTGGGAAGTGCTACTGGGGCAGTGAGGGGCGGGGTAGAGAAAGATTTAGGAGGGGGAAGGAGAGAATTTGGTGGGGTGAAATATTATATAAAGGTAGTGAAATATAGGGAACCATAGAAAAACACCAAGGCACAGAGGAACACTGAGAAAGGAGAGAGAGGCAAAAAGAGGGAAGTAAATACTAGGGAGAAGAGCAAACCAAAGACAGGCACGGACAGCAGGCAGCCCCCTCCCTGCTGGTTAGTGCCCAGATTCAGTTCTATACACTAACTGATGTGATAGACCCATACCCTGTTCCCTGATGTTGGAGTGGAACCCAGACAAAAAGGTCTTAGTGATTTGCTTTTGGCTTGAAGTTAGTGTCAGGGAATTACCTACACTCTGTCAAATAGGGCGATTCAACTGAATGTAATTTAACTTGCAAGGAGACCGAAGGAGAGAGAAACTGAGAGCTAGAGGGTAGAGCCCAAACTGGATCAAGCCAAGGCAGAATTTGTGCCCCAGGATCATGTATGGGTTGGGGGGAGGCCATTGGGGAAAGAGTGCTGGGAAAGGATGATTAGAAAGGGGAAAGTGGGAAGGATGGTGAAGGAGAAGGAAAATCTGAATGGATGTGTGCTTTTTGTGCTATTGACTGGCTCAATGTCTGCCTCTAGAAGTCCTGAAAAAAAGATGAAAGGGATGGTGTCTTGGTCTCCGAGATTCTGAAGAAGGATCCTCAGTAGGCTGGCACTTATTAGACTTCTTTTCCCTGGAGAGGGGAATGAGAACAAATGGCCATACAACAGGAGGGATAAAGGTTAGACTTTTTCAGGGGTCAGACTTGAATGTGGAAATGGAGAATGGCAGAGGAGACCCAGAGGAGATGAGAATAGGGGTTGTTCTACTTTATTTGCCACAACAGGCAGAGCTAGGGGGCCCACTCAGATTTTAGGGAGAGGGATAGAAGTTGGAGGAGAGTCATCCTCTACCCCGATTTCTTTCCAGACTATTTCTCCACTCCCAACTTACCACTCACTCACTTCTTCCTCCCTAGGCTGTGCCTCTTTGACTTGGTGGGGGGATATGAGAGGGTGGAGCTAAGGAGGCGGGGAGGAAGGGATGTGGTAAAGGTTATTCAGCTAGACTATGTGTCTTCCTCTCTTTCTACAGAGTCTCCAAGTGACACTGCAAGTCACCATGGTACACTTAGCCCTGCATCTGAACTCCAAGATCCCTTTCCTTCTCCTGTTCCCTGCTCTGCTGCTGTTGCTGTTCCCTGGAGGTTTGGGGCAGGGACCAGTGCCCAGGGTCAAATATGCTGCAGGTGAGAAGGTCCTTAATGGTTGGGCAGGAGGAGATGAAGAGGAGGAGGAAGAGGGAGTGGATGGAGAAGGAGAAAGGGTAATACTGAGTTAAAGGAAAAAGTAGGAGAAAGTAGGGCAAAAAAGCAGGAAGATGGGGGAGGAAGATACAGAAAGGTGAAAATGGACAGGAAGGTAACTAGAGAGCTCAGTGGATAGAAAGTCAGGCCTGGAGACAGAAAGTCCTGGGTTCAAACAGAGACACAAGGGTGACAGAGAAACAAAGAATCAGGGGAAAGAGAGATGGAAGTGAGATAAAGAAAGACAGAGGTGATGGAAAGTTACAGAGGGGTCTAAGACAGAGAAGTGGGAGAGAGAGAGAGATGATAAAGAGAATGAGATAGGAAAAAAGATTCATCAAGCAAAAGATTCAAGAAGCAATTTTAAATGTGAAATAGACTAGGTGCCAGAGATACCAAGATAAAGTAAAAAGTCCCCCATAAGGGACTTACATTCTTGACAGATAACATTTATATACACACACATATCTATAAACATATATACACACATATACTAAGAAGACCAGTTTGGCTAAACTGCTGATGCTCACAGAAGGGGAGGAATGTGTAATAAGGTTAGAAAGGTAGGGTGGGGTCAAGTCATAAAGAACCTTCAGTGCCAAACAGAGGTCCTTCATTCTTTTTTTTTTTTTTTTTAACACCCTTACTTCTGTCTTAGTAACAACTCTAAGACAAAAGGGCAAGGGCTGGGCAATCAAGGTTAAGTGACTTGCCCAGGATCACACAGCTAAAAATACTTCATTCTAGAGATGAGAAGCTAGGAGTTTATTAAATAGGGGAAAATTTTGGTTAGACCTAAACTTTAGGAAAATCACTCTGACAGCCACGAAGAGACATAGTGAAGCAGGGAAATAGCTGAAGAAGGGAGGCCAATTAGAAGGCTATTTCAATAGTCTAGAGAGGAAGGGATAAGAGACCTGGACTAGGGTAGTGACTGTGGTGAGTGGGTAATGGAGAGAGGGGAAGAGATGTGTGAAATATTGTGAAGGTAGAAACAAGATTTGGTAACTATGGTGTGACAGAGATAGAAGCGAAACAGAGAAGAGAAAGATAGTAGATGAACAGAAAAAAGAAGTGGGAGAGAGAGAACTTATAAACTCTGTAAGTGTTACTAATAAAGAAGACAGATAAAAGATGAAAGATGGGATTGGTTCAAAGAGAAGAAAGAAATAAGGGAGAGGAAAAGCAGAAGACATGTATACACAAAGAATTCTATAACAAAGAGAAAAACAGATATAGTGAGAGACAGTGCAGCATTGTAAGAACTAGAGAAGAAAGACCCATTGGAGCAGGAGAGGAGAAGAATAGAAAGTGAAGACACCTTCAGGAAAGAATCAAGGAAGTCGGAGGAGGAAGTGTGAGAGGAATATGAATACAAGAGATGGCCTGTGCAACCTCAGTTCTCCAGGGTCATAGGTTTCCCTTTACTCCCTACCCTACAGGTATACCACAGAAATCCTTGGGAATCTGCTGTCACAGAACAATAAACATTTGTTAAGCATCTACTATGTGTCAGGCACTCTGCTAAATGCTAGGGGTACATAAAGAAATAAAAAATATGTACAAACAAGCTATATACAGTATAAATGGGAAAGAATTAACAGAGAGGAAGGCATTAGAATTAAGAAGGCTGGGAAAGACTTCCTATAGAATAGGGGATTTTTTTAGTTGGGACTTAAAGGAAGCCAGGAGACCAAGATGAGGAGAGCATATTCCAGGAATGGAGGGCTGGCAGTGAAAATGCCCTGATTTGGGAGATTGGAGTGTCTTGCTTGAGGAAAAGCTATGATGCCTGTGCTACTGTCTACTTTGGATGCCAAATGGAGGATTTTGAACTTGATCCTGTCATAGTCACTGGAGTTTGTTGAGTGGAGGGTGAGTGGAGTGATATAGTTGGACCTTTGCTTTAGGACAGTGATGGGCAAATTTTTTAAAGAGGGGGCCAAAGGAAAGGAAATGCTCATCTGTCAGTCTGTTTCTAAAGCAACTCTTTCGAAGTTTCATTGTATTGTATCCTACTCATTGTATTCAACAGATTAGGAATAATGTCAGGAGGCCAGAGAGAACATTTCAGGGGGCTGCATCTGCCTCAGAAGGGCTGTAGTTTGCCCATCACTGCTTTAGGAAGATGACATTAATAGTTGTGTGGAAGATGGACTGGAGTGAGGAGAATCTTGTGGTAGGGAGACCAACCAGAAGGCTATTCCAAGGGTCCAAGAAGGAGGAGATAGGCAACCAGGGTGATGGCAGTGACAGAGGAGACAAGAAGGCATATTTGAGAGACATTTCAAAGTTACAATTGACAGACTTTGGCAATAGATTGAACATGGCAGATGAGAGATAATAAGAGTTGAAGATGACTCCTAGATTGAAAACCAGAGAGGCTAGGAGGATGGTGTTACCCTCTACCATAACAGGGAAGGTAGGAAATGATGATTTTGGACAAGTTTAAGATGTCTACTAGACATCCTGCTCCAGATGACTGAGAAGCAACTAGACATGTGAGCCTGGATATTAGGAGAGAGGTTAGAACAGGATAAAATAAGAGCTGTAGGCACGAAGATGGTAATTAAATCCAAATGAGCTGATGAGATCACCAAATGAAATAGTATAGAGGAAAAAGTAAAGAGGGCCCAGGACAGAACCCTGAGGGGCATCTACAGTTAGAAGATGTAAACTGAATAAGGATTTGGTAAAAGAGCCTGAGAAAAGAAAAGGCTGGGAGGAGGAAAATCAGGAGAGAGTGAGAGAATCAAGGAGGAGTGACCAACAGTGGCAAAGGCTGAAAAGATGAGAAAAGGCTATTGGATTTGGAAATGATGGATAAACCAATAGCAGTGTCCCATAGCATTCCTATCTAAGGCTTTGAAGCAACATAATACATTGGAAAGAATATAGATTTGAGGTCAAAATTCTTGGGTTCAAATTCTCCATCTGTCATTTACTATCTGTATGAGCTAAGCAAGCCACTCAACCTCTCTTGGCTTTTGTTTCCTCATGTGTAAAACTAAGAAGTTAGACTAGTTGACCTTCAAGGTCTTTTCAAACTGTAGATGAGGGGACAAAAACCCCAGTAGACCTGGCACAAGGATCACAGCTACACAGCTGAGCCATAGACCAGGATTCTGGCCACTCTGCCCATAGCCTGGAGGCCGATAGCTGCCTATGCCCTTATCTGCAACTCAGGAGGGATGTGCTTCCTGTTGTCAAGAAAGGGTTGGGCTGGGATTTCTCCCCTAGGCATATGGAACTGCTCATCTTTCTCTTTTGAGGTCCAAGTTAGAGCCTGGACTGAAGTTGAGCCTGAAGAGATAAAGAGGACATAAGATTGGGGGTGCTTTGGTTACTGGACTAAGAGCTAGCTAGGGCTGTGGTTAGCAGGATATAGCAGGTGGACCTAGATGATTAAATTTAGACACCTCACTCTGTTTTGGGGTGTTTTCGTCACTTATTTTTGTGTGTGCGTGTGTGTGTTCTTGTCATTTTTTCATGTCTATGTGGTTTATGGTTAATTTGAGGGCAAAGTAGATCTCTAATAGCCCCTAACCCAGTCTTGCAATTGATATAGTCTAACCTATTCCCTTTTCTAACCTTTACCTTCTGTCTTACTAAGTATCTATTCTTTTTTTAAATTTTAAAATATTTTTCCAAGGTTACATGATTCATGTTCTCTCTCTTCCCTCTTCCTTCCCCTGCTCCCAGAGCTGACAAGCAATTACACTGGGTTTTACGAGTGTGTTATCACTTGATACCTATTTCTATATTATTCATTTTTGTAATAGAGTAATCTTTTAAAGCCAAAACCCCAAATCACATAGTCATATAATCAAATGATAAATCATATGTTTTTCTTCTGCATAGTAAGTATCTATTCTAAGGCAGAAGAGAAGTAAGGGCTAAGCAATTGGGGTCAAGCGACTTGCTCACAGTCACACAGGTTAGGGCCACATTTGAATCTAAATCCATCTCCTGATCTGGCGCTCTATTCACTGTGCTCCCTGGCCACCTCTAGTATCACGTATTCTTGAATAAGGTTCTCTTCTGCAATGTACTTTAAAAGTGTTCATTCCCTATTAACCTAGAAATTCTTTGAGATCAAGAATATTATTTTCTTTAAA
This sequence comes from Gracilinanus agilis, assembly GCF_016433145.1. NCBI lineage: Eukaryota > Metazoa > Chordata > Mammalia > Didelphimorphia > Didelphidae > Gracilinanus > Gracilinanus agilis. The sequence goes on along the minus strand of NC_058133.1, from coordinate 166,799,378 downwards.
CTATTTCACCTTGTGCCTATAGTGTTCCTATACTCTAGGTCACAAGGGTCGGCAACCTTTTTGGCTGTGAGAGCCATAAACGCCACATTTTTTAAAATGTAATTTCGTGAGAGCCGTACAGTGCTCACAGTACACTCCTGTAACAGCGCCTGAAAAAAAAATGGACTTTATGGCTCCTGCATAAAGAGCCATATCTGGCCCTCAAAAGAGCCACATATGGCTCCAGAGCTATACGTTGCCGACCCCTGCTCTAGGAGCTTAATAAAATCAGCCAATTCAGTCCAGCAAACATTTGTTTGGTCTGGAGTCAGGAAAATTCCTCTTCCCCGAAGTTCAAATCTGGCCTCAAACATTTACCAGCTGGATGACCCTGGGTACATCTTATCACCCTGTTGGCTTCGGTTTCCTCGTCTGTAAAATAAACTGGAGAAGGAAATGATAAACTATTCCAATATCTTTGCTGAGAAAATCCCAAATGGGTTTATGAAGAGTCGGACAGGACAGAAATGACTGAACAAAATAATATGGAAGGCATTATGTACGATAGGCTCTGGATTTATGTAGATAAAAAAATAGTCCTGCCCTCAAGAACTGACATTCTAAATGTGGGAGAATAACCACACACAGATAAATACAAAATATATACAAAGTAACTTGGCATGCATAAAGACCTCTTATAGGATGTGGCAACTGAGCTAAACCTTGGATGGATAGAGTAGTTATTGAATATGAATTATAAATTTAGGATAACATTATTTCCTTTTCAATTAGGTAACCCCACTCTCTGTTTCTTGGGAGAATGTGATTTACTTATATATTTTCAAAAACTAAACTTAAAATTCTCACCAAACTGATCGTTTTAAGTTATTTGTTAATAAGAGATAAGAAATGGGACTGAAAAATGATTGGGATGTTATCTTTGTTTCACATTGATTACTACTTATTAATAAAGGATTAGAGATCTCTCCTTTTCCCCTTCCCCGCTCAAAAAAAAAAAAAAAAAAAAAGTACTTATCCAGCTTTGACTTAAAGACTCCCAGAGGAGGGGAATTTACTCCCTCTTGAGGGAGCTCCTTCCACTCTAATTGTTGGAAAATTTTTTCTTCAATCAATTCTAAATCTACAGTTTTCACTGCACTTCTTCCCCTTTGGCTCTCTGGGGAACAAGCAGAAAGGGACAGCCCTTCAGGGACAGCGAGATTGCATTCTCAGCTAAGATTTCCCTTTTCCCGTCTCTGTCAGCATTTCTTTCTGGGTCTGCATCTCTATAAATCTGGATATGTGTGTTTTCCTGGTCTGGTGAGACTGAGTCTGTGTGCGCATATCTGTGCCTAACATGAGTTCCAGCCCAAGTTCTGGAGTGTTTCAAAGTTGTCTTTCTCTTCCTTGTCACCACTGCTCTATTTCCTTGTTTTGGAGTATCTCCTTGGGAAACCTTCTTATGCCCAGAATGTCCCTGGGCTATCCTCTGACCACCCAAAATAGATAGATAGATAGATAGATAGATAGATAGATAGATAGATAGATAGATAGATAGATAGATAGATAGATAGTCGGGGAGAGAGAGAGAAAGAGAGAGGGAGAGAAAATAACCCTTATCTTCTGCCTTGGATCTACACTAAGTATTAGTGGCAAGGCAGAAGAGTGGCAAGGGCTAAGCAGTTGGGGTTAAATGATTTGCCCAAGGTCATACAGCTAGGAAGTATCTGAAGACAAATTTGAACCCAAGTCCTTCTGACTCCAGACCATGCTCTTTTTCCACTATGCTAGCTAGCTGTCCCCAAGATATATATCCTTCATCCTGCCCACATGTACATTTGTTCAGTCATTCAATTGGGTCTGACTCTTTGTGAATTCACAGACCATAGCACGCGAATTCTTTTCATGGGGTTTTCTTAGTAAAAATACCAAAGTGGTTTGCCATTTCCTTCTTCAATGATTGAAGACAAACAGAGGTTAAGTGACTTGCCCAAGACACTGCTAGTAAGTGTCTGAGGCCAAATTCAAACTCTTTCTAACTCCACCCACTGAGCCACTTAGCTGTCTGCATATGCATAGATGCCCAAAACTTCCTATTCAAATTTTTTGCTTAATATATTTTGTTTTAACATGCTTGTTTTATTTATATATTTAGAACTTAGCACAGTTATTTGGCATATAATATAGTAAGTGCTTAATAATTCTATCTCTCTGTCTGGCTATCTCTACTGTCTTTGCAATGGAATCCCTCTCTATACAATCCTTGAAAATAGTTAAATAAAATATCATGGATGAAGGATTGCAAATGATAGTTCTCAAAATCTTAGTCTTTAGCGGGCAGCTGGGTGGCTCAATGGATTGAGAGACAGGCCTAGAGTCAGAAGGTCCTGGGTTCAAATCTGGCCTCAGATACTTCCTAGCTGTGTGACCCTGGGCAAGTCACTTAACCCCCATAACTCTTACTGCTCTTCTGCTTTGGAACCAACACACAATATTGATTCTAAGATGGAAGGTACGGGTTTAAAAAAAAATCTTACTCTTTAGTAGTTTTCTTTCTGTAAAGATAAAGAATAGGTGGGTTTTGGTAAGGTACTACCATAGATGCCCAATGTTTTTGACAGCAGGAGCTATTTGAGGCAGTATCTAAAAGGATGTCTTCTGGTTCCAAGTTGCAAGCTCTAATCCCTACTCCACCTAGCTGCCTCAGAATTTTATTAGCCCCATTTTTTTAAAACCCTTACCTTCAGTGCCCAAGGTCACAGTATCTGAGGCCAAATTTGAACCCAGGACCTCTCATCTCTAGGCCTGGCTCTCAATCCACTGAATCTCTTAGCTATTCTCATCTTATTAGCCTTATTTCTTGGAGAAGTCACTTAACCTCTTTAGCCTCAATTTCCTCATCTGCAAAGTGGGAATAATAATAGCATCTACCTCAAAGAGTTGTTTTGAGTGGCCATATGAGAGAACATATGTAAGGCACTTTGCAAAACTTAAAAATTAACTATGTTTTAGTTATTAATATTATCTGAGTTTTGCTGCCATTTAAAGCTATTTCCTTTTGTACCATAAAGAGAATATGTATTATTCTCTTAGTTTTGCTTTGTTCACTCTCCAGCATTTCATTGGGAGCTTCTTTTATACTCTCAGGATTACTCATTTGCACTAATAAGAGAGTGCAGGGAAGAAACCTTCCATCCCTTCCACGCAGACATGCACAGACATACAGATATAGACACACACACACACACACACACACACACACACACACACACCCTACCCTTCTTTCTCAGGAAAAAGAGACATTTTTACAGGGACCTTCTGGAGATAAAAGCACTGTTTTGGTTGTCTAAAACAGAGGCTCACTAATGGTAGGTGGCTTGAGCCAGGTAGAGGAGGGAGACTCTGGCAGGCTAAGATGTTGAGGGAGGTGTTTTTTGGGTAGGGAAACTACAAGGTGCTGCTCAAATATCACACATGTAGGCAGCCACCTACGGGTGTTTCTTGTTTCATCTGTGTGTCTGCCTGATTATGATCCTGTCTGGGTCTATTTCTGCATTTAGTGGTCTGTCTATGCCCAATCCTAGAGTTGTCTGTTTATCTGCTCATGCCTTCATGTCTGTGTACCTATCTTTCCCTCTCTCTCTCTTTTTTTTAAACCCCTACTTTCCATCTTAAAATCAATACAGTGTATTGGTTCCAAGGCAGAAGAGTGGTAAGAGCTAGGCAATAGGGGTTAAGTGACTTGCCCAGGGTCACAGAGCTAGGATGTGTCTGAGGCCAGATTTGAACCCAGGATCTCTTGACTCTAGGCCTGGTTCTCAATCCACTGAGCCACCTGGCTGCTGCCCCTTCTCTCCTTCTCTCTCTCTCTCTCTCTCTCTCTCTCTCTTCTCTCTCTCTCTTCTCTCTCTCTCTCTCTGTCTCTGTCTCTGTCTCTCTGTCTCTCTCTCTCTGTCTCTCTCTCTCTCCCCCTTTTAGTTTATTATTTGTTTGATCTTTCTTTTAAATTTTGAATTCTAAATTGTCTCCTTCCCTCCTACCCCTCCTCTACCCCAGAAGACAAGCAATCTGATATCAATTATCCATGTGGAATCATGCAAAACATACCTCCCTATTGATATATTTTTTAAGTAAGAAAAATGAAGTGAGAAAATTATACTTTAGTTTGCACTCAGAGTTTATAGATTCATTCTCGAGAGGTGGATGGACAGCATTTTTTTTTTTATCATATGTCTTTTTGCATTGTCTTGGATCATTGTATTGATCAGAGTCTCCAAGTCTTTCACAGTTGGTCACCATTATAACATTGCTATTATTGTCCATAAAGATGTGAGATCATCTCTTGACACTACTTCCTTCTTGCTTCCCTTTTGGTTTGAGACATTAGTGTCGCCATCTCCACCCATCTCCGTCTTGGTATGAATCTCTCACCTAGTCTCTCTGCCCTGTCTGTCTTTACATGGCAAATGTGCAGGGGAAAGAGCCTGAGTATAGAAGCTGGTAGACCTGGGTTCTATGTCCTTGGACAAGCCCCTTCATTTCTCTGAACCTCATTTCCTTCATTTATAAAATGAGAGCATTGGCTTTGATGGTCTTGATCTTTAAGGTCCCTTCTACCTCTCATGTTCTATGTTTCTCCTTTTGTCTGTTTCCTTTGGGCTCGTCCCTCCTCCCCCCCCCCCCCATCCTTAAAGCTCTGTGCTCCCCAGCCACAGGGCTGTCATTACCCTGCCTTCTGGATGCCAGGCCCTCCAACACAGCTGGTTCTTCACACAAAGCAGGCATGGCTGCCAGCAGGATGGGGCAGGAGGAGGGAGATACTGCTGCCAGAGCCTGGGTGGTGATGGCACACACTGCCAATCCCCTCCCTGTTCCCCATTCTCCTACTCCTTGCTGTTTTGTAGCTGAGGCCTCCCCTTGCCCAGCTCTCCACCATCCCACCAAATCCTGACTTCTCTCTTCACATTCACCCCGCTTCAGGTGATAGGCATCGGTCGGTAAACGTCTTTAGCAAGGAGGGTCTTCAGGATTTTGATGAATTGCTTCTAAGTGAGGATGGGGCCACTCTGTATGTGGGAGCTCGAGATTCTATTCTAGCACTGGACATTGGCAAACCGGGTGTCCCAGGTCTTCGGAGTATGGTGAGTGCCAGACTGGGAGGCTGGGAAACTGATAGAAGGGGACACAGGCTGATGATCCTTGGGTGGGCTGTGGGAGGTGCTTGCTCATAACTAATTGTTCAGCATTCATGCATAATGTAACTAATTAATGAAATAATCCAAATGAGCATGCAATTACCTAGGCTAATGAATGTTAGAATAGTTGTAATTATGTTAAAATTTCGGTCAAAAGGAACATTAGTTTCACCTATGGATATTCAAGAGCACTGTGGTCTGGCAGAAAGAACAGTTTTATATATAGTTACAGCCCAGATAGCTTTGAAGCCCAGCTCTTCTACTTTGCTTGTTGTGTGAGTTGGAGCAAGTCTATTCCTCTTTTCAGCAAAATGAGGAAATCACTCCAAGGGACTCATGATAAAAAATGTATCCACAGCCAATGAGAGGAACTGTTGGAATCTGATTGCAGATCAAAGCATGACATCTTTCACTTTATTTCCTTCAGTTTTTTTATTTTACATGTGATATGGGTCTTCTGTCACGGCATGGGGAATTTGGAAATATGTATTACATGAAAACACTAGTAAAACCTGTATCAGACTATCATCTCAGGGAGAGAGGGGAGGGAGGGAGAACATTAGGATCACAAAATAGCAAAAACAATAGTCAAAAATTGTTTTGATGTGTAATTGAAAAAATAATAAAAAATCAAACAAAATGAAGAAATCAAACTATTAAATTCCCTTTTGGCTCAAAATTCCATAAATATCCATAATTATTTATAGCAATACTTGCAGCAGAAGTGTTTGGAGAACTACTATAACTATGGACACTAGTATTAAGAGACGAATATTAACAGTAGTCAATCATTAATGTTGCTAAATAGACAGGCTAATCAAAAATCTAACAGCAGTTTCCATTGATACACATTCTTTACAACTTACTTTCACTGTGTGGGCAGAACCTATGAGGGGAAAGTTGGTGATGGGAGGGAGTAAAGTTAGGCTGTTCGTGAAATAATGAACCTGTCTGTATTCTCCCTCCTTTCTTCTTTCCAGATTCCCTGGGAAGCCAGTCCTAAGAAAAAAAGAGATTGTGTCTTTAAGAAAAAAAGCAATGAGGTAAGAGCAAGCGAAGGGGCAGAGCTTTGGAAGGAAAAACCTGGAGCCTTTGAGATGAAAACCTGTTTAATAACTGTTAGTTGAGTTAAATGGGTCTCTGGTTATTATCCCCAGACTGGGTACTTCTCTAGCATGCCATTTTGGATGTTAGAACAGTGCAAATATGGCCACTGATAGCCACTAATCCAGTCCAGTTAAACAAAGATCTTCATGCATGGCACTGTGCTAGGAGCTGGGGAATACTAAAATAAAAAGCAGTACCTGTCCTCCCGACCTTACATTCTATGGGGGGAATACAACATGTACACAGACAAATAAGGTGATTAGAAAAGAGATCGAGAGAGCACACTAATAATTGGGAAGATGAGGAAAGGCTTGGTGTAGAGGGTGACCCCTGAGAAGAGCCTAGAAGGAAACCAGGGTTTGAAGGTGAGAAGGGAATGCATTCCAGGAATGGAATTTTTGCCATGCCAAGACACAGGCATTGGAGGTGGAATACTGAGTTCAGAGAACTGCAACTACGCCAGTTTGGCAAATACAGCATTTGTGAAAAGAAAGCAACATGAAACAAGTCTGAAAAGGTAAAATAGGAGCCAGACTGTAGAAGGCAGGTTGGAAAGTCAGGAGAAAACCAAGGGAGAAGAGAGTATCCAACAGAAGAGGTCAGTCAATACCGTCAAAATTTGAAGAGGCCATAAGTAGATGAGGATTGCTTCCTCTTCCATTCTTTTTGTGTCTTTCCATCTTACCTCCCTTCTCCCAGTCATTCCTCTGTCTTTCTCTTTCAGTGTCTTCTCTCAGTCCTCCTAACTCTTGCCCTTCTTCCTCAGTTTCTAACCTTCTTCTTTAGTATGTCCAAGTCCCTACCTTTCTCCTGGGTCAACCTTGGGCCCTGTTCTAGGAGGGTCCTAGGTATCCAGAAGGATGGCATCAGGAAAACATTGCTACTCCTTGTCCTCCAGACTGAATGCTTCAACTTCATCAGAGTCCTAGTGGCTGTCAATGCTTCTCAGCTCTACGCCTGTGGAACCTTTGCCTTCAGCCCAGCCTGTACCTACATAGTGAGTCCTTGGGCCTCCTGGTTTTCCATCTTACTCGGCCACAATCCCTGTTCCATCCCTTTAAAAATATCCCTTCTCAGACATGGCACTTGGGCCACAGCTCACAACCTTCTACTTTTCTTCTCAGAAGGCTATTACAGGGGGCAGCTGGGTAGTTCAGTGGATTGAGCCAGACCTAGAGATGGGAGGTCTTAGGTTCAAATCTGGCCTCAGACACTTCCCAGCTGTGTGACCCTGGGGAAGTCACTTAACCCCCATTGCCTAGCTCTTACCATTCTTCTGCCTTGGAGCCAATACACAGTATTGACTCCAAGATGGAAGGTAAGGGTTAAAAAAAATGTTTTTTTAAAGGCTATTACAGGGCGAATAACCTGACATTTAGCTCCCCACCCCACCTCTCACAAAAAACTTTTCCTCGTACTCTGGATAATTTCTTTCCTAGACATGGAATACTGGCATACCAGACTCTTGAATCCTGACCCCGGGGCTCTAAAATATAGCCACCCCTTCTCCCATCCAACTTGCTTCCCAGACTTGAGACTCTGTTGACTTAGCCTCCAATCTTTCTTTTCCACTCCCTTCCTCATCCCCAACCCAGGAGCTGCAGGACTTTTCCTTGGTCCCTATCCCAGAAGACAGGATCCTGGATGGCAAAGGACAGAGCCCTTTTGACCCAGCCCACAATCACACTGCAGTCTTTGTGGGTAAGTGTCAAGTTCTCCTCTTCCATCCTTTCTTTCTTTCTTGGGATATAGATCCATGGGGGTCTCTAGTTTGGAGATTTGGAAAGACAATCACAAAAATAAGAAGGCAAACCAGAAGTCCTCTCTTACCGAACTTAGGGGAATTCCAGATGTCCCCATCTTTTAGACCTTGACTTTTAGAAAGGAGACAAGAGAAGATTCCAGAGAGAATTTGAAAAAAAAAAAGGTGGAGAGGAGAGTAAAGGGAGAAATGATAAGACAAAGAAGGAGAAACACAAGCCATGTTTCAGAGATGGCAAATCAGAACAGAATAATGAAGTAGAATGCTTGGAAATAAGTCTGGAAAGGTATGATTAGTCTAGATCTTATTGGGTCTCAGTTGTCATAGAAAACCATTGAAGGATTTTGAATAGTACCATGGAGACATAATAAGAGTAACAATTTTAAATTGAAGAGCGGTAAGGGCTAGGCAATGGGAGTTAAGTGACTTGCCCAGGGTCACACAGCTAGGAAGTGTCTGAGGCCACATTTGAACCCAGGACCTCCCATCTCTGGGCCTAGCTCTCAATCCACTCAGCCATCTAGCTGCCCCTCCAATTCTTTTTTTTAATTGAGACATTTTTTCCAATTATATGTAAAAACAATCTTTACCATTTTCTTTTTAAAATCTTGAGTTCTAAATTCTCTCCCTTCCTTTCTCCCCTCCCCCTTTCTTGAGAAGGCAAACAATTTGATATAGATTATACATGTGCAGTCATGCGAAACATATCTCCATATTAACTAGGTTGTGAAAGAAAACACAGATTAAAAAAAAAAACAACCAAGAAGAAAAATAAAGAAACCAAAAAAATATGCTTCAATCTGCATTCAGACTCCATCAATTCTTTCTCTGGACCTACCTCTAATTACTAACAAGCTTTGTGATGGGGCAGGTAGAGGGATTGTATATCTCTGTGTGGTTTCCTTATCCATAAAATGGGGATAACAGGTTTTTGTAGGATTATTATGAGGATTAGATTAAATAGTATTATGTAAAGTTATTTACAAACTTTAAATCACTATATAAATTTCAGATATATATTAGACTTTTAGAGCCAGTAGAAATCTTAGATATCATCTAGTTCACGTTTTTCCATCTTACAGAAAAGGAAAATGAGATCAGAAAATGAATGACTTGGCCAAAGTTCCCAGTGTGACCCAGGTTTTCTACTCTTGTCCCAGTGGAATAGTGGGGAGGAAGGAAGGATGGGAAGAAGGGAGATAGGTAGAGGAGTGAGCAAGGGGACCAAAAGAAGACAAAAAACTGGTTCTCAAGCCCTCCCCCACCTAAGGAGGGCTAAGGGAACCTTGCCAAGGTTTGATCATCCTGTATCTTCCTACTCTCACCCCAGATGGGATGCTCTACACTGGCACCATGAACAACTTCCTGGGCAATGAGCCCATTCTGATGCGAACCCTAGGAACTCAGCCTGTGCTCAAGACTGATGCCTTTCTCCGATGGCTCCAGCGTAAGGACCCTTAAGTCATATGGCCCCTGGTGGCCTCAGATTTCAGTACAGCTACCAGAACTTTGTCTGAGACCCAATCCTAGGATCCAGACTAGGCAAGGGAACCAGACATTCAGGCAACTTAGGTTCTGGAGTCCTTAGCTTCATGGGGTTTCACTGTGGGAAGGGATATAGACCTTTGGGCTCCCAGACCCTAATCCCATTTCCTCTTCCCCCCTGAAGCGGATGCCTCCTTTGTGGCCTCCATCCCCTCCACCCAGGTCGTTTACTTCTTCTTTGGGGAAACAGCCAAAGAGTTTGATTTCTTCGAGAAACTCACCATCTCCCGAGTAGCACGAGTCTGTAAGGTCAGAGGGGAGCTTTTGGGATAGGATGGAGGGGCCAATGGGTCAAGCTGACAGGAGAGGGTGGATTCTAAAGCTTGAGAGAGAAAGGGGTCCTGATGCTTGACTCTACTTCCCAGAATGATGTGGGTGGGGAGAAGCTACTACAGAAAAAGTGGACGACGTTCCTGAAAGCTCAGCTGCTTTGTGCCCAGTCTGGCCAACTGCCCTTCAATGTGATCCGTCATGCAGTTCTAATGCCTGCTGACCCCCCTGCCTCTTCCAGAATCTATGCAGTCTTCACATCCCAATGGTGAGTCAGAAGCACAGGAGCCCAAGGGTGGGGAGCAGGGGCTGTCTGGTAATTAAGAGTTCTTGGACATCTGAATGGAGCTAGCACCTGGAAGATCTAGTAACCGAGTGGTCGGACACAGATAATCTGAGGTTTTTAATTTTTTAATTTTAAGGATACCTGGTATTCCAATAGCTTTCTATGGAGAGGATCTAGAAATCTGGTTAATTATAATTATAATTATAATATGTGGTCTGTTAAGAGATCTATGATCTATGATCTGGTTTGAAGGGAGAGAAGGATAGAAGATTGAAGGGATAGAAAAATCTACCTTCCAGCATCCCCTTTCTGTTCCTGAGACTTTCTAAGACCTAAGTTCTGGGACTCTGCCAGTCTCACTACCCCTCCCATTCAGTGGCTCAGTCCTTGGTGGAGCAAGGAAGAAGAGCAGGTGTGAGAGACACCTCCACCCATCCGTGCTTGCCACCTGCCTCTGGGCCTGAACCCCAATTAATCCTCATTAAGAATAATGACACTTCAGATCACATGCTGGGCAAAGATCCTGCCTCAGGCTGGGTGGCCAGCATCACCAAGGGGATCTCTAAGTGCTGAATGTCACCCTTCCTGCAGAAGAAAAGGCAGCCAGCCAGAGGTCCATTCCAGTCCTTGTGTGTGTCTTCAGGCAGGTTGGAGAGACTAGGAGCTCAGCGGTCTGCGAGTTCTCTTTCTCAGACATTGAGAAGGTCTTTGAGGGGAAGTACAAGGAGATGAACAAAGAAAGCTCCCGATGGAATACATACAGTGGCCCTGTGAGCAACCCTCGACCTGGCAGTGTGAGTCTCATCTTTGAACACTATACCTGCCAAGCTCTACCTTCCAGGTCTGATAAGTATGGGCCATTCTCTGTCTCTCGGTACACACCCAGAATTTGACTTGCCAACACTTGATGTGTAGAGCAGCAGCTCCAAAGGGAGGTAGGGAAAGCAAGGACATGGAGGAAGACCTGGGCCAGGAACTGGGGTAAGGAGAGAGAGTAAAGGGGACAAAGATCCCTCCTAAATGACTATGTCTGTGTTGGTCTCCTGGACACCAGTGTCTTGGGGCCCAGCCCCTTAGTGAGTAGTTCCAAGTAATAGGAGTAAGAGCTGACATCTCCAGTGCTATAATAATAATAACAATAACTAGTACTTACATTCTACTTTGGTTTGCAAAATGCTTTACAAACGTCATTCTACTTGATCCTCACAACAACCCTAGGAGATGGGTGCTATTACTTTACGGATGAGGAAACTGAGGCACAAAGTGGTTAAGTGATTTGCTCAGGGTCACACAGATGGCAAAAAGTTTGAGGGAAGATTTGACCTCAGACCTGCCTGATTCTAAGTCACTCTTATCCTGCCCTGTGCCACCTAAGCTGCTGAGATTTATAAAGCATATTTATTATTATCACATGATCTTCCTCCATCTGGGGCTGAAGCAGCATGGAAAGAGGAACTCAAAGGAGCACAGTGAGAAAGGAGAGAGGGGAGGAAATATCAAGCAGTAGATTCCAACCAGTATCCTTGACCTTGCCTCTGTTTGGCTTCAGTGCTCTGTGGGACCCTCCTCTGACAAGGCCTTGACCTTCGTGAAAGAACATTTTCTGATGGATGAGAAGGTTGTGGGGAAGCCCTTGCTAGTGAAACTGGATGTGGAGTATACCAAGCTGGCTGTGGAGACGGCCAAGGACGTCAGTGGAAAAGACTACTTGGTCATGTACCTGGGTACCAGTAAGTGCTTAGAGATTTCCCTCAGAGGAACTTGAATAAGAATGTATTTTGCTGGACAAAAGGGAGATTTGATGTGGGAAGGTATAGATGTCTTCTAGAGATCCATTTCCATAGCTTTTCGAGATTTATGAAGGGCTTTTCTTACGACAATCCAGTGAGACAAGCAGCATATCATTATCTGTATTTTATAGCTGAGGAAACCAAGGCTCAGAAAGGGAAAGTGGCTTATAAAGTCAATGAGTTGGAAAATACCAGAGGTCAGATTCACAGCCAGGTTTCTGGACTTCTACCATAGGGCTCCTTCCATTAGGCCATGATGCCTTTCAGATCTAGGGGGTGAGAAAAACAGGGAAGGAAGAGATGGGCAGCTAGGGCCCAGAGAAGAGAAGGCAGGGTACAGGGTGGGAATTCTTAAGGAGGATTCTCTGAAATCCATCTTGTAGAGTCTTAGAGTTACAAGAAATCTTAGAGATGATGTAGTAAGGAGAAGCATGTAAGTTAGATTTCAAAAAAAGGAAAAAATAACATATGTCAACTTTCTTGATAGTTGGAGAGGGTAAGCCCAAGAAATGAGAAAGGATTATCTTACATGAAAAAAAGCAGAGTGAAGGAGGGGAAGCCAGGAAAGCTAAAATCCCTTCTCCACCATGCTCCAGTCTTTCTATGTCTCCTACCAGACACAGGCTCTCTTCACAAGGCTGTGGTGAATGAGGACAGTGATACACATCTGGTGGAGGAGATCCAGCTGTTCCAAGAACCTGAGCCTATCCGAAACCTACTACTGGCACCTGCCCAGGTGGGAAGGGACCCAAGCCCTGCTTTGAATGGGGAAGGAGATAGAGGGAGCTTTGCTGGCCATCAAGGAGACAGTCTATCATGGTGTGGGTCTCCCCTGGGGAAAGGGATGCTTTGGGTTTAGAATTTCCATGCTCAGAGTGACATGTCTTTCTATCCATTCTTCACACAGGGAGCACTATTTGTGGGCTACTCTGCGGGACTTTTGAGGGTGCCCCGAGCCAACTGCAGTGTCTATGGGAGCTGTATAGATTGTGTTCTTGCCAGGGACCCCCACTGTGCCTGGGACCCTATTGAAAGAGCCTGCCGTATCTTTTTAAACACCTCCACAGACTTGCAAGTATTGTTGCCTGGAATTTCACTCTTGCTATAGTGCTGGTGAAATGGAAAAGATGTTTTCTAATGCCTAACTGCTCTGATTTTCTTATACCTCACCCTCCTATGGTTGTTTTGAAGGGATCTCTTGTTCGAAGTTTACAAATTTAAATTCTGGCTTGTCTCCTGGCTTGCTTTGACTCTGTCACAATGGCCCTTTTCTTTCCTTCCCCTCATAGTTGTTTTGAAGTACCCCATCTTTGCTAGAAGGTAACAGGGCCTCCCCTCTCCCATCTCTCTGACTCCATTCCCCATGGCACTTTTAAGATTTTGATCCACCCTACTCCTCCCCACACCATGCTTTCTAGAGCCCCACCTGCTCCTTTAGCAGTTTCTGGCCTCCACCCTTCCCTCGCCCTGTCCTAACCTTCAATAACTTATCACCCTTGCCTTCTTATCTACCTAGAACTTCCTGGAAACAGGACATAGATCGAGGGAACCCAGCTTGGGCATGTGTTAATGGGCCCATGGGCAGAAGCCATCGACCCCAGAGCCCACCTCAGCTCAGTGAGTATGGAATGGGACCTAAAGGAAAGCAAGAAGAAGATATGGTGTTGAGATGATAGGGTAGAGGTTAAGGGATAATCCAAACTTTCCCCTGCCAGGAATTTTGTTCATTAAGATTCTACTTGTCCACCTTACCTAGTTATTCTGAGACCCAGGCATCTGCAGGTAGGAATTGAACAGGCTAGTAGGAAATAGAAGCAGGGTATTGTAGAAGGAGAGAGTAAAGATATTTGGCCCAAGACTAAAGTTGGGGGTCAGAATTGGATGAAGGGGAAGATTTTGAATTAGAGTAGAGGTTGAGGCCAGAATTGTATCTGGAGTTGGGATGGAAGACTCTCTAGAACCCTGTGTGATAATTTCAAGTGCTCTCTTCTACTTGTCAATCCTGCTCTGTCTCTCCGTTGCCCCAGGGACTCACGTACGAAAAAAAAAAATAAAATAAGGGAGCCTAGGGTAATCTCTGTCCCAAATGTCAAATAATGATATGTGTTAAAGTTCCTCTTTCCACCTTCCTTACTTTCCCTACCTTTCTTCTTTCTCTTTCTCTCTCCACATAGTTAAAGAAGTCCTGGCACCCCGTCATTCCATCTTGGAACTCCCATGTCCCCAAACCTCCACCTTGGCTACCTACCACTGGACTCATAGAGCAACCCCTATTCCGACTTCTTCCTCAGCAATCTACAATGGCTCTCTCATTCTCCTACTTCGTGAGGAATTCAGAGGCCTTTACCAATGCTTGGCAACTGAGAGTGGCTTCACTCATCCTGTTGTCTCCTACTGGATACAAAGCGAGGAAGATCCTTTGCCCCTGGATCCTGAATTGGCAGGGATTCCCAGGGAGCGTGTGGAAGCCCCTTTGACTGTTGGGGAGCCCATCCCCCTAACCACTCCTAGGTCATACTGGCCCCACTTCATCGTTGTTACTGTCCTCTTGGTTTTGGTGCTCTCAGGGGTCCTGATTGGCCTTGCCTCTTCTCCACTGCGGGCACTCCAAGCACAAAGGAAAGTCCAAGGCTGTGGTACCCTGCCTCCTGGGGAAAAGGCCCCATTGAGTGGGGAACAGCCCCCTCTCCAGCCTCCCAAGGACACTAGGATCGTGAATGGAGGAGGTGTAGATGCTGACAACAACCAACTGGGGACGGAAGTGGCATAGACTCTGCAACAGCACACATGAGATAATGAAAGTTTATAATGGATTCTATGGTATGACAAAGAGTTGTCCTTGGTAAAGATGACCTAACCCTACCATAGGAAATTGTTGGGGTGATCCTACAATAACAAATGGGAAGGGATGGCCAGAGAAAGCCACCTTCCTCTTACCAAGAGGAGTTTGTCCTCCCTCTGCCACTCTGAGCCACTCTACAGAATAATGAGGAGTATACCCAGCAGCTTAAAACCACTGGGACATGACCCATCTTGCAAGGACATGCCAGCTCCAGGTACCTTCCTCTGACCAAGAGCTTGGGTGGAACCTCTCATCAAGAGACTACCCTAAGTGCTAAACCAGTTTGGCAGTTACAAACCATTCCAAGAGACCCTCCAGAAACATACCATGCTAGGAAATCCTCCTGGAATAATATTCCCAAGCAACACAGTTATCGACTCTGGATGGAAATCTAATCATAACTTGTGCTGGGACTCAGACCATTATATCCACTGGCACTTCTGTCCTACTTCAGACTTAGGAGGATCTGCAGGAGGTCACATCCCTCCTCATCCCAGTATTCTCACAAATGACCCTAGGGTGTTCTCTTCACCTCTCCTGATGCAATGGGGAATAATTTCTAATTCCCCTCACCCACCCCATAGAATTCTGGGAAATGGGGTAATCTGAGCCTTGCACATATCTGGCCAAGCCTGGCCTCTTTCAACTTTGCCTCTCCTCTTCTCCACCCTGACAGTCTCCATACAAATGCATCCTCTTCCTTACCCTACTCTTCCCCTTTGTTTTTGTCTTTGGAAAAGTGTATGTCTTGCCACAAACAGTTTATTTTTTATTAAAAAGACAAAACTTAAAGGTGGCCACTTTCTTCTTGAAGGCGCTGTGGGGAAGTTGGGACAACAAATCTAGGTAGGGTGCATGAGCTGAGAATCTTTATAGTATTCATGGCTGACCATTTCCACATACATGCTTTTTCTAGCACTGTAGGCTGCCTTAATTTCTTGACTTTTTCCTTTGCCAATCCCTAACCTAAGGTTACCCTTACCATCTGCTTTCTAGGCTACTACAGTGGTCAGAGAAGGGGTGAACTCATCTGTTACACATTCATGCCACCCAATTTCTTTCTTTTCTTTCTTTCTTCCTCCCTCCCCTCCCTCCCTCCTCCCTCC
>NC_058133.1:166712436-166783151 GCF_016433145.1 Gracilinanus agilis | reverse complement strand
TTTCTTTCTTTCTTTCTTTCTTTCTTTCTTTCTTTCTTTCTTTCTTCCTTCCTTCCTTCCTTCCTTTCCTTCCTTCTTTCTTTCTTTCTTCAAATGGGGTTAAGTGATTTGCCCTGGTTCATACATCTAGGAAGTCTCTGAGGCCAGATTTGAACCCAGGTTCTCCCAACTCAAGACCTGGCACTCTGTCAACTGTGCCACCTAGCTGCCCCCATGCTACTTGGTTTCAACTATTTGGCAATCCTTCTATTCATCCTTCTTCCATTCCTCAGAAAATCCCCTATGGTGGTTTGCTTTAACTCATTTCTACATTCTCCTCCCTTTCAGAAGATGGAAAAGATCAAAGCCATGAGTTATTAATGTCAACAAGCATTTAGTAAGAGTTTGCTATGTACGTGCCAAGCACTGTGCTAAATACTGTGGATACAAAGATAGACAAAAAACATTCTCTGTTCTCAAGGAACTCACTTTCTAATGAGGGAAAACAACATGCAAACAACTATGTACAAATGAGATCTATAGGGGGTAAATTGGAGATAATTTCAAAGTTAAGGCATTCACATTAAGGGAGTTTGGGAAAGGCTTCTCTCAGAAGGTGGGATTTTAGCTGAGTCTCACAAAAGTGAGAAGGCAGAGATAGTGAAGAGAATTCCAGGAATGGGGGTCAGTCAGTAAAAATGTGCAGAGTAGGGGAAAGGAGTGTCTCATAGGAGGAACTGTAAAGAGGCCCAATGTCACTGGAACACAGAGTATTAGAGAAAGGAAGAAAGACCGGAAAGGTAGGAGGAGGGCAAGTTAGAGCTTTAAAAGACAAATGGGATTTTCTATTTGAACCTGGAGGTAATAGGGAGCCACTGGAGTAGCTATTGAATGGAGGGTGGGGGAAAATGACATGGTCAGACCTGAAGTTTAGAAATATCCCTTTCAGAAGTGAGTGAAAGTTGGAATAGAATGGAGAGAAACCTGAAGCCAGAGAGACGACTATTGCAATACTTTAGGTGTAAAGGGGAAAGGACCTGCACCAGGTGCTGGCAGTGTCAGAAGGAAGGGAGGATATTATGAGAGATGTTGGGGAGGCAGAAATCACAGGACTCGCCAACAGATTGGATATGGAAAGGTAAATGAGAGGGAACAATCAAATCTGACACCTATGTTACAAGCCAGGGTGACTGACTATAGGTGTCTTTGATAAACAGGGAATTTTGGAAGAAGGGAGGGTTTGGGGAACAAGGATGATGAGTTTAGTACGGTAGTTCCCACCTTATCCAGGGTTTCACTTTCCATGTGGTCAACCACAAATTATAGGAGGAGGGAAGCTGACCATGGTCTCTCCCAAGGCAGTTCTTTTTTTTTTTTTTAATTTGCATGTGTGTGTGTGTGTGTGTCTTATAGCCATGTGGATGGTTTCAGTCATACACTT
This sequence comes from Gracilinanus agilis, assembly GCF_016433145.1. NCBI lineage: Eukaryota > Metazoa > Chordata > Mammalia > Didelphimorphia > Didelphidae > Gracilinanus > Gracilinanus agilis. Next base: position 166,781,731 of record NC_058133.1, on the reverse strand, counting down.
ACAACATATTCCCTAGGGGCCCTGCCATATTGAACATACAGAGTTTAAGATTTCTAAGGGACATTTAATTTGAGATCTCTAAAAGGCAGCTGGAGATGCAAGACTTGATGTCTGCAGAGAAGTTGGGACTAAAATAAATAGATCTAAGAATAACCTATAGAGATGATAATTGAATCAATGGGTGCTGTAGCAAAACAGCACAGAGGGAGAAGAGAAGAGGGTTCAGGACACAGCCCTGGGAAACACTCAAGATTAATAGGCATAATCTGGATGAAGATTCAGCAAATAAGACTGAGAAGGAGCAATCAGACAGGCAGAAGGAAACCTAGGAGAAAGCAGTATCATCCCTCCATCCTCAAAATGTCTGTCCTTAGGGAGCAGCTAGTGTAGCTTAGTGGATAGAGAGCCTGGTCTGGAGATAGGAGGTCCTGGGTTCAAATGTGACTTCAGATAGCAATTCATCTAACCCTCATTGCCTGCAGGAAGTGTTAAATTTAATGGTTTGGCTAAATATATGAAAATTATAAATCTTTTATTTATAAAGTAGAGAAATACAAAAGGGTAGAGAAGACATTAGCCTATCTAACTAAATATTGTTCCAGCACTTGGCTCAGCCAGGACTTGTTAACCTTCAATCAGAATTAAACTATCTTCAGAAGACAGGAAGGGAAACCAGCTATCCACTCACCCAAGACAATGACTTAAGCTCAAGGTGACTCCTGAGGAGTACTTTCTTCTTTGAGTCAACCTTCTTCTTGAAGCCAACTTCCTTCTTGGAGTGACTCTCTTCTTGGAGTCCACCCTCTACTAGCCTCCTTAACCAGACCTTCACCAGCTTCCTTCCTCAGGGATTTTTATGACTTTTATGTTGGTTTCCTGTCACTGCCCCTTTCACTGGGGGCCAATCAGAGTTTCCAAATTGTCTGAGTTCTCACCTTTGGAACCACCCCTTTCTGAGTGTGTGAATTCTTAAATTTCCCGTTTGTTCTCACCTAGCATCAAGTAAGGTATGAACTCACAGAGAACCAAGAATTCTCTTTCACATTACCCCCTACCAATGAACAAAGAACAAATGCACAGTACTTAGAAGATAAGGGTTTAATTTTTTTCCCCTATCCTTATATTCATCTTTCTCTCCTCCCCTGTCTCAAGGAAATAGTTCTCCTTTAAGTTGGTTAGCCTTTCCACTTATGCTCTGACCCACTCTAGAACTTTGCTCCACCAATTTTCTTCTTTCTCCAGAATCTTTAACCTCATCCTCTGTAAAGGCTCCTCTTCTACCTTCAGACCTACTAAAGTCATGTTGGGTTGCAAAAGAGACTGTAAACATATAGAGACCAATTCACAATATTCCCATTATTTATTTAATAGAGTTCAACTACACACAAGCAAGCATGTGCACACACACACACAATCACAGAATTCTCTAAATGGATCCACTAGAGATAGCTATTTTCCAATAATTAATAATAATAGCCAGAATTTATATAGTCCTTTAAGATTTGCAAAGTGCTATACATATCTCACTAGAGCCTTACCCTATGAGGTTAATGCTATTATTGTACCCATTTTACAGATGAAGAAACTGAAGCTAAGATGAAATGAGTTGCTTAGTGTCATGAAGCTAATTAGTGGGTATTCAGGAAAGGAGAGGTCCAGCTTCAGCCCAATGAGGAGGCTTTATCCAATTCATCTTATTATCTTGTTTTTCTAGAAAGTTTTATCAGTTCTTTTTGTTTTTTATATCATAGTCATTTCCCAGATATGCCCTGCTTCCAGCCCACCCACCCCTCCAAATGGAACACAGGGGAAAAAACAGGGTTAAAGCAAAACCAATCAACACAGCAATTGCATTCAATGGCATATGCAACATTTTGCACCCACAGTCTTCCATCTCTTTCCTGAGACTACTCATCATTATCCCCAAGTTTGGTCTTTAAGTGTTCTCTTCATTTATATTAATGCAGTTATTTCAATTATTCTCCTGGTTGTGCTTATCTCACTCTTTATTAATCCATATACAGTTTCTCATGTTTTTCCGAATTCCTGATAGTCTTTGTTTGCTTTTTGGTTCAGAGCTGGGATTTCACTGGCAAAGGGGCCTTTTGAATAAGGATTCTCTACTTATATGGATGAGCAATATGTCTGTAACTTATAGAATTTGAGAGTTGCTTGGGGTGTAGAGAATGATCCAATTACAATAATAATAGCTAACATTTTGTATCCTTCTTATGCTATATCAGACACTGTGCTAAGTGCTTTATAAATACTGTCTCATTTGATCTTCATATGAGGTAGGTGCTATTATTCCCATTTTAGAGATGAGGAAACTGAAATGGACAGAGGTTAAGTGATTTACCCAGGGTCACACAGCTACCAAGTGTCCAAAGTTAGATTTGAACTCAGATCTTCCTGACTCCAGAAAGTTGGAGGACACTTTATTCAGAGCACCACCTAGCTGTCTATTACCTCAATTTGTTCAGCTAGTCTGCAATTAAAAGGCATCTCCTTCCTCCCTCTCTCCCTCCCTTCTTCTCATTTCTTCTTTTTTCTTCCCCCTCTTCCTCCATTCTTTCTTCCACAGAAAAGTGCTTCTATGAATATTTTGGGGGCGGCTAGATAGCACAATAGAAATAGATTGTTGGACTTGGAGTAAGGAAGACCTCTAAGTTCAAATCCAGCTGCAGATACTTATTGTATGACCCTGGACAAATCACTTAACCCTGTTTGCCTCAGTTTCCTCATCTGTAAAATGAGCTGGGCAAACCCCTTTAGTATCTTTGCCAAAGAAAGTCCCAAATGGGGTCATGAAGAATTGGACATGACTGAACAACATGAATACTTTGGTTCATAAAAGGTCTCTCTGTCTTTGACCTCCTTGGGTTATACACATAGTAGTGAGTTGTCTGAATTCTGCTGTCTGTGCTCTTTTTCTCCATCTTCTTTAGTACTTATTCCTGCAGGATGAAAGTATCTCTCATTGAGTTTGATTTCTAGGTTTCATTGAAGTCTAAAAATTATTTTGGGTTTTTTTCTTTAATGAGTCTTCCTCCTGATCTCTTATCAACCAAGGTGTGTGTGTGTGTGTGTGTGTGTGTGTGTGTGTGTGTGAGAGAGAGAGAGAGAGAGAGAGAGAGAGAGAGAGAGAGAGAGAGAGAGAGAGAGAGAGCGCAAGAGCCATGTGACATAGGTATAGGTTCTGGAGAGAGGAAGAAGGTGAAAGTAAAAGTTGTTCCTTCTTGAAATTCTACTGAATGCAGGGATACACTGGAAATGTTTAACAGCTGTCTCTTGGTAGTGGTAGAGTTGTTTGAAGAACATTTTAAAGTTTAATCTGAATTACTGACATTTTCTTAAACTTAGCCAGTCAACTAAACAATAAGTTAAGTTCCATGATTTGCAGCATTTTACCAATAGTGTAAATGCTCACAATCAAAATTTAATAATCAACTATTCTGAGCTGGTTTGAGATAGGTCTGAGCAGAAGGTTCTTCCTGGTTCAGTGGCCAGTCCTCTAACAGAAGCCCCCTTTCTGTTGTCACAGAGTCTAAGAAACTAACAAGATTACTTTGTTATCCCAAAGCATAAGTCCTTTAGTACAAAGCCATCATCAGAAGTGTACAGAGGAGTCTAGCTCAACTCCAGGCATCATCCAATGGGATGTGTTCTAGCTGAAGCAGATGATAAGCCCCTATTACCCAATCAAGAACCACTTTCTGTACTTCTGCATTATCAGAACTACAACCAGTCACATTTATAACCTAAGTTGCAATGTCTTACAGTGGAAAGAAACCTTAAAAATTATCCTTTTCCCTACCTGAGGCAAAAAATCTCTTCAAGGCATCAGATAAGATGTCCTTCAAATAGCCTCTGTTTGAAACTTCCAGTCATTGGAACTCACTGCTTTCCATCTTGGCTGGGCTTTGGTTGATAAGAAATTCTTCCTTATGTTGAACAAATCTACTTTTCTATAATTTCTGCCCTCTGGAACCAAGCAACTACATATAAACCCTCTTCCATATAACCTACTAAATATTCAAAATAATAATACTTTTCCATTTGGATATGGAGAAAGTACAGTTTACAAAGCACTGTCCTAAGAAGCTTGAGAGGAAGGTAGTACAAAAATTTCCATCTTACACATGAAGAAACTGAGGCTTATAAAATACAAAGCTAGTGTCATGGAGGGATCAGAACCTAGACCTTATAAGTCCAGATCCAGGGCTAGTAGTATTATCTGGAGACAATCATATGCTCCCTAAATCTCCAGAGAAAACATGCTAATTCCTTCAACAGATCCTTATATGACATCACCTTGAGGACTCTTACCTACATCAGGTGACCTCCTCCAGTTTGTCAACACTCTTATGAAAGGTGCCTTGAACTGAACAAAGATAAAAGCATTACCACTCTGGTCATACCATTGCTTTTTGCTTTTATTTTTAAACCCTTACCTTCTTAGTTTCAATTCTAAGACAAAAGAGTGGTAAGAGCTACACAATCAGGGTTGATTGACTTGCCCAGGGTCATACAGCTAGGAAGTGTCTGAGACCATATTTGAACCCAGGACCTCCTGACTCCAGTCCTGGCATTCTATCTACTGTGCTACCTAGCTGTCCCTGGAAGTTATACTATGGTCAATTGTCCTAAGACCAAATTAACTTTTGTGGCTGCCACAGCACACTCTTCCTTAATGACGTCATAGACTTTCCTCAGTCCAATTATAAACCTTATGTAGTTGACTCCCAAATCAATATTTACAGAGTTTCAGCCCTGAAATTCCAACTGCTTACATGTCATCGCAACCCTGAACTTTCTCAGCAGCCTAAAACTGAGTAATTAAAAACACAACTTCTTGTAAAGGTGAGTGTTTTTACCTCCACCCAGTTAAGGTAATCACACATATACACACAAAACAAAATCAGCCAGTTTTATCTGATCTGTCAATCAATTAAGCATGAAGACTGAAAGGGAACAAAAATTCATCATTTGAGGAGGAGTGAAGTGTTTTGATCATTAGATGAAGACAGATGACTTGCATAGGGAATGTCTTGTGATTGGTTGCAAGAATAAGATAAATCCTTGCCCTATCAATAACACAGCAAGCCAATTCTGAATTATGCATTCCAGCATCTGTAAGTTGTTGTTATTGATGTCCAGTTGTGTCTGATTCTTCTTGACCTGTGGGACCCATGGACCATCACACACTAATAACATCTAAGGGGTTTTCTTGGCAAGGATAGTGGAGTGTTTTGCCATTTCCTTCTCCAAAGGCAAACAGAAGTTTACCAACTTGCCCAAGATTACAGTCAGTAAATGTCCCAGGCTAGATTTTAATGCAGGTCTTCCTTGATTCCAGGCCCAATGTTTTATCCACTGATCCATCTAGCTGAGTCTATCAGTGAGTAGAGTGGTGGTTAAATCCAATAGTGAAGAACTCCTGAGAGGGAATCTCCTCCTCCCCAACCCCATTTAACAAGTGACGATCTTGTGTGTATGAACTTGAAAGATGAGAAAATCTGGAATCCCCATGAGTGTTGTTAGGAGTTTCCCCCAGAGTAGAGACGTATCAAGGTCAGACCAGACATAAAGAAGTTCTATGTCTCTAGAATGGCACTGATCTTCAGAGGCTAGAAAAGAAAGAGCTGCACTAAGTGGAGCTTCATGAGACCTTGAAAAGGGGACAAAGGGTCTTCTGGTAAATAGGAAAGGTGAGTTTTCCCTTTGACCACATGTACTTTCTCCTTTTGAGCACTTTTTTCCCCTCTCTCCCCAGGGACTTCATGTATATAGGGGGAAGATGTGTCTCTGATTTAGGTCAATAAACATTGATTAAATGCTTACTATGTGCCAGGATCTGTGCTAAGCAGGAGATAGAAAGAAAGGAAGAAAACAATCCCTGCTTTCAAGAAGCTAACATTTGAATGGGGTAAAACAACTCATTAAAAAAAGAAAAAGCTGAAAGGTGGGAGGAGATTAGGGGAGAGGAAGAGAGAAAGAGGGAAGGTACCTAGCACAGAGGCATGATGCATTCCAAGGGAGTTCAGCTGATTAGGGAGAGAGGGGCTGTTTTTGTAACTGTACATGCCATACTTGCTTAATAAATACCTTCTATAAAAGCTAATTCGATCTGATGATCAATGGAGACTATACTTGTGAGGGCTCATGAGCAACAGTGCAAGAATAACCCCAGATCTTCCAGATTACCCCTAGAATTCTATGGCATGAAGTAGTAAATAGGCACCCTTTGAGCAGTTGGCCTGCCAATATGAATTGAGAGTTGGCGAAGTATTCCTGGAGGAACTGTTATATCATCTTCCTCTGCCCAATCTATGACTAGCAGTTATTTCACACAACTTATTTTTGTCAGGGGTAACAACACTGTCTGGTCATTTGTATTCAAAATGTGAGAATTCAGTCAGAAATAATTTCTTATCCATTATCTCTTGCTGTTACTAATTTTTCAGTTGTGTTCAAGTCTTTGTGACCCCATTTGGGGTTTTCTTGGCAAAGACACTGGAGTGGTTTGCCATTTATTTCTCTAGCTCATTTTACAGATGAACTGAGGTCCTGTTTAGGATTAAATGACTTGCCTACGGTGACACAGTTAGTAAGAGTCTGTGGTCATATTTGAACTCAGGAAGATGTCTTCTGGACTATCCACTGTGCCACCTAGCTGCTCCATTATCTTTTGCAGCACCTCTTAAATTTGTCTCTTCCGTTCCTTTTCTTGGAAATAGAAAGACTTGACTAACATTTACTGGTTTTATGAATTTGAGGAAGTTCCTTGACCTCCCTGGGGCTGTCATAATTTGTAAAATGGTGATAATTCCTGTAGTACTTACCTGACAGGGTTGCTGGGAGGCTCTAATAGGATGTGTATATAAATTGCTTTGGAAGCCTCTTGAAATGTTAGTTATTCTAACTATTTCCCTAAACTACTACTCTACTCCAGGTTTTTTGACCTTACATCTAGGCAATTATTGTCAATGTTTTCTAACTTGTCCCCTCTAGTTTATCCCCACTCCCCATAACCCATCTTAAATTCAACTGGCTAAATAATTTTTCAAAGAGACTAATATCTTCTTGAATAGTGGTGCATAACTATTATTAGTCCTATTTTACAGACTAGAGAACTGAGACTCAGGGAGGCTAACCCAGCTGCCAAGGTCACATAACCTTTATCTTCTGTCTTCATATCAATTCTGAGACAGAAGGGCAAGGGCTAGGCATTCAGGGTTAAGTGACTTGCCCAGGGTCACATAGCTAGTAAGTATCTGAGAATACATTTGAAACCAAATCCTCCCAAACTTCAGGACTGGCCTCTATCCACTGTGCTACCTAGCTGACCAGAAAGCAATAGCAATCTAACTCACACCTTCTGACTCACTACTACATGAGGAGGTTGCCCTTCTTCCTTCAAAGCATAGCTAAAGTTCTACTCCCTCCATGAAGCATTTCCTGATCAGTCTTGTACTGAATGATCACTTCCTTGCCTTAATTCCTATGTTGTATCTCATCATAAATGACACATCAGACATTTCTATAAGTTACTTTCTTTTTCTATATTTTATCTTCTCTGTGTCTTTTATCTTCCAAACTTGACTGTGAATACTGAAGGGTAAGGACAGGTTCTCACATAACTTTGGATTCTCTAGTTTCTAAAGCAGGGCCCTACAGAAAGCATAGTTTTAAACATAACTTCATGTCTAAGTCCTCCCAAACTGAGATCTACAGAGGTGACATCCTGTCCTCTGAACAAACCAGAAAGGGATTACTACCTGTTGCTTTCTTACTCCTTTCTTTGCCTCCTATATTTCCTTTCCTTTTCAGTCTTTCCTATTGCCTAATGTTCACCCCTCTGGTTACATCATTAGCTTCTACAAAATTGAGCAAAATATCCTCTTTAGAGCTGGGCCCCTGATTTTCTCTTCTCCAAATACAGTTCAGTGATGATCCAACAAAAATATGTATTGACTGCCCATCATGTGCCATCCACTGCTTGGGATTTTTCAAACAAAAATGAAAAAATGATGGTTTTTCCCCTTAAAGAGCTTCTAGTCTAACAGGTGAGTATGTGAAATGTGCACAGACAAGTATGATACAAAGCTGATTGCAATGGGGTTAAGTAAAGATCCAGAAAAAGTTTATGGAGACATTTGAAGAGAGTAGGATCACAGAGGGCTTCCTGAGGTTGGTGGCACTTAAGTGCAGCCTTTAAGAAAGTGAAGGATTTCAGTAAGTAGATGAAAATGAATTTGTTGCAGGTATGTGGAATTAGGGCAAGATGTAATTAAGCAGCTGAGACTTTGAGGTGGTGGAGGGGAGGAATATTTACTGGAGAGGTACAGTTTGCTCTCTAGTTCTCCTCTTTGCCTTTTAAAAATATCTAATTTGGGGGGGCAGCTGGGTAGCTGAGTGGATTGAGAGCCAGGCCTAGAGACGGGAGGTCCTAGGTTCAAATCTGGCCTCAGACACTTCCCAACTGTATGACCCTGGGCAAGTCACTTGACCTCCATTGCCTAGCCCTTACCACTCTTCTGCATTGGAACCAATACACAATATTGACTCCAAGACAGAAGGTAAGGGTTTAAAAAAAATAAAAAATAAAAATATCTAGTTTTTATTTAATTTTTTCTCAATTCCACGTGCACATAATTTTTTAATAGCCTTTTAAAAAATTTTCAGTTCTGAATTCTCTCCCTTATTCCTCCCTCCCTACTTTGAGAAAGCAAGCAACTTGATATAAATGTATATGTGCAATCATGCAAAACATTTACATATTAGCCATATTGGAAAAGAAAATGTAGACCAAAAAACCCCAAGAATAATAAAGAAAGTAAAAAAGGATGATATAATCTGCATTCAGATTCCATCAGTTCTTTCTCTGGAAATGAATAGCATTTTTCATCATAAATCTTTCAGAATTGTCTTGGATCCCTGTATTGATGAGAAGAGCTAAGTCATTCACAGTTGATCACTGAACATTACTCCTGTTAGTATGTTTGTCATTTTTATAGTACAATAGCATTTCATCACAATCATATACCACAACTTGTTTAGTCATTCTCCATAGGCTTCCACCCACTTTTTATTATAGTGCATCACTCCTTGAGGTTTTATAGAATATCAGAGATTAGAAGTTCAGTCCCCTCATTTTTCAACCAGGAAAGACTTCTTGTAATAGGTGGGGTTTTAGCTGAGACTTGAAGGAAACCAGAGAGGCCAAGATACAGAGATGAGGAGGGAAAGACTTCCATGAATAGGATGGACAGTCATTAAAAATTCCTAAGGTAATGACTTGTGGGAAGACCACCAAAGAGACCAGTGCCACTGGATCACAGATCATGTGGAACAAAGAAGGATGACTGGAAAGTTAGGAGGGAGGCAGGTCAAGAAGGACTTTAAAAATCAAATAAAAGGGAGTCAAGATGGCAGAGAAAAGGCAATGGTTCACCTGAACTTTCCCCAATTCCCCTCCAAATGTCTTAAAATAATACCTCAAAATGAATTCTGGAATGACAGTAGCCACAATAATATGGGGTGAAAAAATTTTCCATCCCTAAACAATTTAGAAGGTCAGCAGGAAAAATCTGTCACACCATGGTGAGAGTGGAGCACAATCCAGTTCAGGCTGAACTGGGGCAGGTCCTGCCTTAGCAAGTCAGAAGCAGGCCTTGGGGACAATTGAATCAACAGTAGCTGTTTCCAGACCTTTTAGCCCAATGATGGAAATGGGGCCAGACCACTACTCAGAAGGAAATGACAGGGGTTCCTTTGCTGGCACTGAGTACAGGACTCTGTTGCATTCATTGCCCATACTCAGATCTAGGTCAAAGTCCCCAGTCACCGTCCCAAGGTGAGGAGGAACATTAACAGACTAGAGTATTTTGGCAGCAGGGGAGCAGGGATCCTAGTCACAGTTCCAGGATGGAAAAGAGTGTTTATGGTTGCTTACCAGAACACAGACCATGAGAGTGGTAAACAGGCCTTTCCTTAAATCATACCATCTTGGGAGAATTGACAACTTATATACCCCAGAACTAGCTCTAGAAGCAAGCTACACAAAGAACCTGAAGCTTGGGATAGTGCCACCCCGGGATAGAGCCCAACTTTAACAGTTGTTTTTTAGTTGAAGTTCAAGAAATATGAGGGCAGCTAGGTGGCTTAGTGAATTGAGAACCAGGTCTAGAGATGAGAGATCCTGGGTTCAAATCTGGCCTCAGATACTTCCTAGCTGTGTGACCCTGGGCAAGTCACTTAACCCCCATTGCCCAGCCCTCACCATTCTTCTGCCTTAGAACCAATACACAGTATTGATTCTAAGATGGAAGGTAAGAGTTTTTTTAAGAATCAAGAAATAGACTAGGAAAGTGAGAAAACAATAAAAAAAGAAACTGATCATAGAAAGTTACTCTGGTGACAGGGAAGATCAAAACAAAAACTTGGAAGAAGGCAACAAAATCAAAATTGTTATATTTTTTTAAAATGTCAATTTGTATCAGGCACAAAAAAATATTCCTTAAAAAAAAAAACAAAAAGGATTTTAAAAATCGAATGAGAGAGGTAGAGGAAAAATTGGGAAAAGAAATGAGAGTGGAGGCAGTTAGATGGCTCAGTGAATAGAAAGTTGGACTTGGAGATAGGAGGTCCAGGATTTAAATCTGGCTTCAGATACGTCCTCCTTATGTGACCCTAGGCAAGTCATTTAACTCCCATTGCTTAACCCTTACCACTCTTCTGCCTTGGAGCTAATACATAGTACTGATTCTAAGCTGGAAGGGGTTTTAAAAAAAGAAAATAAATAAGTCATTAAAAAAACATAAAAAATAGTTGACAGCTTGTTAAAGGAGGCACAAAAAATACTGAAGACAATAACACCTTACAAGATAGAATTGGTCAAATGGGAAAAGATATCCAAAATTACTGAGAACTCCTTAAAAATGACCAAATGGAAAAGGAGATACAAAAGCTCACTGGTGAAAATAGTTTAAAAAAAACAGAATTAAGTAAAAAGAAGCTAAGACATCAAGAAACAGCAAAGCAAAATCAAAAGAATGAAAAAAAGAAGAAAATGTGAACTATCTCATTGAAAAAATAACTGACTTAGAAAATAGATCCAGGAGAGATAACTTAAGCATTACCAGACTTCCTGAAAACCATGATCAACATAAGAACCTAGATATAATTTTTCAAGAAAGTATCAAGGAAAACTGCCCTGATATTTTAGAAACAGAGAGTAAAACAAAAATTGAAAGAATCCAACAATCACCTCCTGAAAGAAATCCCAAAATAAAAACTCCCAGGAATATCATATCAAAATTTCAAAGCTTCCAGGTCAAGGAGAAAATATTGCAAGCAACCAGAAATAAACAATTCAAATATCATGAAGCTACAGTTGGGATAACACAAGAGTTAGCAGCTTCTACATTAAAGGATTGGAGGGCTGGGAATATGATATTCCAGAGGGCAAAAGAGCTAAGATTACAACAGAGAATTATCTAGCCAGCAAAACTGAGTATATTTTTCTTCATGGGGAAAAAAATAGATATTCAATGAAACAGAGGATTTTCAAGCATTCCTGATGAAAAAAAGACCAGAACTGAATAGAAAATTTGACTTTCAAATATAAGATTCAAGAGAAGCATAAAAAGATAAACAGGGGGGGCAGCTGGGTAGCTCAGTGGAGTGAGAGTCAGACCTAGAGACAGGAGGTCCTGGGTTCAAACCTGGCCTCAGCCACTTCCCAGCTGTGTGACCCTGGGCAAGTCACTTGACCCCCATTGCCCACCCTTACCATTCTTCCACCTATAAGTCAATACACAGAAGTTAAGGGTTTAAAATTAAAAAAAAAAAAAAAAAAAAAAAAAGATAAACAGGAAAAAAAAACCAAGGGATTCAATAAGGTTAAACTGTTCACATTCCTATATTGGAAAATGATACTTATAACTCCTGAGAACTTTATCATTATTAGGGCAATTAAAAGGAGCACCCATAGAAGGCAGGGATATGAATTGAATATGATGGGATATCTAAAAAAATAAAATTAAGGAGTGCCAAAGGGGAATGCATTGGGAGAAGGGGAAAGAAAGAGGTAGAAGAGGGTAAATTATATCACAATAAGAGGCATGAAAGAGCTTTTATAGTGGAGAGGGGAGCACTTAAACCTGATTCATCAGAATTGACTCAAAGAAGTCATAACAAACACTCTCAGCTGGGTATAGAAATCTATTTTACCCTATGGGAAAGTAGGAGGGAAAGGGGAATAAGAAAAGGTGGGAGCATTGTTAGAAGGCTAATGATCTTTTCCTCAAACAGGGGAAAAAATAGGATGGAGGGAAATACACAGTAGTCATAACTGTGAAAAAAATTTCCCAGCATGTTTCTCTGACAAAGGTATCATTTGTCAAATATATAGAGAAGTGAGTCAAATTTATAAGAATACAAGTCATTTCCCAGTGGATAAATGGTCTAAGGATATGAATAGTCAATTCTATGAAGAAATAATAAAAAATATCTATAAACATATAAAAAATGCTCTAAGTCATTATTGACTAAAGAAATGAAAATTAAAACAACTCTGAGATACCACTCCATAACTATCAGATTGGATAATATGACAGAAAATAAAATTACAAATGTGGGAGGGGATGTGGGAAAATTGAGACACTACTGCACTGTTGGTGGAATGAATGGATTTAATCATTCTGGAGATTAGTTTAGAACTCTGTCCAAAGGGCTATCAAATTGTGCATACCCTTTAACACAGCAATGCCAATCCCAAGTCTACATCCCAAAGAGATAAAAAAAAAAAAGGGGAAAGGACCTATATGTACAAAAATATTTATAGTAGTTCTTTTTGTGGTAGCAAAGAATTGGAAATTGAGGGAATGCCCATTAAGTTGGTAGTGGCTAAATAAGTTGTGGTATATGATTGTGATGGAATATTATTATGCTAGAAGAAATGGTAAACAAGATGCTTTCAGAAAAACCTGAGAAGACTTACATAAATTGATGCAAGAAACAGAACAAGGAGAATATTATATACAATAACAGTAATATTGTACAATAATCAACTGTGAATGACTTCGCTATTCTCAGAAATTCAATGATCCAAGACAATTTTGAAAGATTTACAATAAAAAATGTTATAAACTTTCAGAGAAACAACTGATGGAGCCTGAATCAAAATCAAAGCATAATTTTTAAAACTTCCTTTATTTGGGGGAGGGGAGGAGTTTGTATTTTCTTTTATAACATGACTATTATAGGAATATGTTTTGCTCGAGTGGGAATGACCATTCCCATCAGGGCCAAGCCCAAGCAGAGTGACTCTTCTTGTTTCCAAAAGCCTTTCCCACTGTATCACACCCTACTTTCGAGGATTGAACTCAGGATCTTCATTTTACTTACAAGACAGACCAGTGCTGCCACTTTAATGGCTTCTTGGAGTTGTCATCTAGCTTGGTGGCACTCCCAGTAGTCTGGTGACGGGAGCTACCAGAGTCTGGGACTCTATGTGGGTTGATAGTGCTCAGCTCTTCGAGGAGGCCTAATTTTAGTGCTAAACTCCTTTCCTTAGTTAAAGAGTGGTTTTTCTGACTATTTAATAGTTCTGTATTTTTTTCCCAGTTGACAACCTTTAGATCTAACAATAGGTGGGTAGATCTATAGCTATTTCTCTATCTATCTATAGATATGTGATATAGTTATCTCTTTATATCTCTCTATAATTATCCATTTAGATAGACATGTCTATATAACTAACTTTAGAGAGATCTCTAAAGATTTAGACATAGACACAGATATAGGGAAGATATGATGATAGGATTGAAAACATTTACCAAGAGATTAAATATTGGGGGGTGAGTGAGAGAGTGAGGAGTACAAGATGATACCTAGGGGACTGGGAGGATGGTGATGCTTTTAACAATAACAGAGAAGTTTTGAAGAGGAAAAGATTTGGGGGGACGGGGAAGATACAGTGGATTCAGTATTTGAGTTTATGATGATTATTGAGTATTGAGTTTAAGATGTCTGAGGAGGATCCAATTGGAGATGTATAATGGACAATGGAGATGGAGATATAAGACTGGAGGTCAGGAAAGAGGTTATAGTTGGATAAGCACATCTGAGAATGATCAGTCTAGAGATGACAGCTGAATCTTTGGAGCTGATGAGATAAACAAATGAAAAAGTATAGAGGGAAAAGAAAAGAGAACTCAAGACAGGTTTGGGGGACACCAGCAAATAAGGAATTCTGATAGAAGGAAAATTAGAAGAAAGCAGTGTGAAGGAGAGGGTCATAAATTATCAAAGACTGCTTGTAAAAAAAAAAAAAAAAAGAATGAGGATTGAAAAAAAGGCCGTTAGATTTGGAAATGAAGAAATCATTGGTTTCTTCAGAAAAAAGAATTTTACTTGGATAATGAGTTTTGAAGCCAGATTGTAGAGAGTGAAGAGGGCAAGAAAAGCAAGTGGGAACAGTGACTGTAGATGGCCTTCTCAAGGTTATCCATGAAAGAAAGGACAGATATAGACCATTGCTAGCAGGGAGAGTAACATCACGTGAGGTTTGATTTTTTTTTTTTAAGTTGGAGACATGGGTATGTTTGTAGGCAACAGAGAAGCAGATTATAAATAAGGAGAGATTAAAGATTAGTGAAAAAGTAGAGATGATAGAGGGGACAATCTTCTAGTAAAGACTAGATTGAATGGGATCACTTCTATATATAAAGATTTCTGCTTTGGCAAAGAGAAGGCTTTATATGAAACTGGAGGAAGAAATTGTACAGAAAATGTCTGGGTGACATGAGATGAATATGAGGGGGAAAATGGGGAGCTTTTGACAAATTGCTTCAATTTTATAAGTCAAATATAAAGCAAGATTCTCAGCTGAGAGGGTCTGAGGTGGGGGATTGAGGAGGCATGAAATAATAAATTGATTAGGAAGGCATAAAAAATTGCTTTGCTATAAGGAAAATCCAGGTGAGAATATAACAGAAATCTGTAATGAAGCCAATTGGCATAATTTCATGGTTTTCTCCAGACCTGTTTAGTAGTATCAGTATTGGAAAAGGTGACCAGGTATGCAAAGTCATCAGGAGGGAGTCAGGGCTCAGGCAATGTCAGAAAATGGAAGGATCGAGGAAGAAAAAGGTTTATAGCTACAAAGAAAGCAAGTTTATTCATTATGGAACAGGTATTCCAGAAAGCACAGTGGAAGAGATGGAATTGATGGGGGTGGGATATTTTGAGTTGGGTTGGAGAGGGATGGGAGTACGGAAAGAGGCAGTTGGGGACAGAGAAGAGACTTTGGCACTGTACTTTGGCAGCTGGAGGGCCCAGAATCAGCAGGATGAGGAGAATGTTAACCATTGACAAAGGAGTCCAGATAGAATACCAGTTATTGGAGAGAGGTCTATTGAAGAAGGCACGGGGTGAGATGGTTCTAGGTTCTCATGGCAGGTGGTGACATTAGATTCTACAAAGGCTTGGGAGGCCAATCTCACAGCAGTCAAAGGTGAGTCTAGTATGGCCCAGGAAAGTCCAGGTAGGAGACAAGAAGTGGAAATGGGAGGTGGGTCAGGTACTAAGATGGCCCCTGGGGCAATGCAAATGTCCCTAGAGCACAGTCAGTGGTCTGAAACTGAAAAAAGGCCCTTTGAGAAACCCCAAGGGAAGGGACCTTTAGGTGAATAGCTTAAATCTTGGGCCAACACAGAATCCTCTGAATTGAATGACACTGTTGCTATCCTTTTCTGGATACTCTCTCCACTATGGATTTTTATGACATTACTTTCTCCTGACTCTCTTACCAGTCTTCAGTTTCCTTTGCTGGTTTATCATCCATAACCTGCCCATTAATTGTGGGTATTCCCAAGTCCTAAGTGTGTCAACTCCCCGTAGATGACTATGTCTAAAAATATATAACATACATATACCTAGACATGGACACATACATACACATATGCACACATGTACATATGCACCGCTTAGAAAGAACCTAGGTATCTCTCCTGGGCTTCAGTTCTGCATTGCAACATTGTCTATTGGATATCTTGTAGGTAACTCAAATCCAATATTTCCAAAACTGAATTCATTACCTCGCCTCAAACCTTCTTTTAAACTTCCCTATTTCTGGTATCAAGTGATAATACATGTATAACCCATTGGAATTGCTTGTCAGCTCCAGGAGGGGGCAGGGAAGAAGGGAGGGAAAGAACATGAATCATGTAACCATGGCAAAACCTTTTAAAATAAATAAATAAATGAATATAAGAAACTGATGGAAAAAAATAAAATAAACTTCCCTATTTCTGTTACAGGCACCATCATTCTTCAGATCTCCCAGATTTAAATTGTTCTCACCCCATAGATGCTATCAATCGCCAAATCTTGTTTCTACCTCCAAAACACATCTTGTATCCATATCCTTCTTTCTACTCACACAGCAATCACCTTAGTTTAGGCCCTTAATCCCTCTCACCTAGATGATTACAAAAGCCTCCTAATTGGCCTCCCTCTGCCTGCAGTCTCTCACCACACTAGTCCATCTTAACCACTGCTGCCAAAATAATTTTCCTTAAGCTGTAGATTTGACTGTGTGATTTCTCAATCAACTTTAGTGTCACCTTGTTGCCTTTAGGATAAAATATATACATTTCCATTTGGTCGTTAAAGCCCTTCATAGCCTGACCCCAATCTATCTTTTAGTCTTGTTGGACATTATTGCCCCTTCTGTTTTCTTCTCCCGCCAACTGGTCTCCTCTGTATCTCATACATAGCTCTGCACTGTCTGTCTGTCCTTCATAACTGGAATGTACTTTCTTTCTACCTCATCTCCATAGAGTCTTTCTCTTTCTTTTAATTTGCAGCTCAGATATCATCTTCTGCATGAAACTTTTCCTGATCTTCCCCAACTTCTCCTGAACTACCTTGTACTTAACTCCTTTGTATATAGTGTTTTCCCAAAGTCTTAGAGGAGTTTTAAGCTTTAGCTATTACATTAGCAGTTTAAAACTGCTCTGGACTTTTTTTTTTTAAACCCTTGTACTTCGGTGTATTGTTTCATAGGTGGAAGAGTGGTAAGGGTGGGCAATGGGGGTCAAGTGACTTGCCCAGGGTCACACAGCTGGGAAGCGGCTGAGGCCGGGTTTGAACCTAGGACCTCCTATCTCTAGGCCTGACTCTCATTCCACTGAGCTACCCAGCTGCCCCTGCTCTGGACTTTTGAAACATTCTGCATTTGTATTTTTTCTCTTTGTATTTACAAATTTTGTATATATTTATAAACATTCTTGTCTTTCTCTTTAGAGTATAAGGTCCTTGTTTCGTTCTTTTGTTCTTATATTCCCAAGCTTGCACAATGCCTGGCACACAGCAGGTACTTAAATATTTGCTGATTGATTGAACCAGTCTATAAGCAGACTGATGACTGAGCATTTGCCATCTCACAAAGTAGTAAAGATTTGCATGTGGAACTGAGACTGACTGCCAGCATGGCAGAGAGGATAGATGGAATACATGACTTGGTCAGGAAAAAACCAGCTGATTCTATTCACATACAGGCTTATAAAATACTTTGCATATATTATCTCATCTGAGCCTCACAGCTACTCTGTGAAGCTGGAACTATAAGCATTATACCCATTTTACAGATGAGGAAAGGAGGGCTCAGATATTCTAATGATTTGTCTATGACTACACACAACTTCTGAGGGCCAGAGACAGTTCTTCTTGACTTTATGTCCAATACTCTGGTCACTACATCACTGCCATTCTTTTAAGAAAACCTGGTTTCAGATCCCACTTCTAACCCTAATTAGCCTTGTGACTTCATTCCTTTGACCTTGGTTTCTTCATCTGTAAAATGGGCACCTGTAATACCTGTCCTCTCCTTCCTTGTTGCAGAGACCTCATTATCTTTACCACTTGTTTGCCCTTTGATTTCTGTGACTACAGCAACTGAGCAACGAACAGAAATCACTGGTCAAAGACCAACTGTTGTTGCTGTTGTTGAGGCTGCTAGGTAGATAGAGTACCCCGCTTGGAGGCAAGAAAGACTTGAGTTCAAATCCTGCCTCAGACATGTATTAGTTGTGTGACCCTGGGCAAGTCCCTTAACCTTGTTTGCTTCAGTTCCTCATCTGTAAAATGAGGTGGGTAAGGAAATGGCAAACCACTCCAGTATTTTTGCCAATGAAACCCCAAATGAGGTCACGAAGAGTTGTTCACGGCTGAACAACAACAAAAGCACCTTTTAGTGTCAATCTTTGTTATTTTAAATTAATTGGCAAAAAAAACCCCACAACCCAAAGCACTCTTTCAGAAGCAGGATTCGAACCTCTAATTGTTCAAGTCACAAGGTGACCCACGAGCAAGAGGCTTTTTAAGAAACGTTCCATGACTCGACCTCCGAACTGGAAACGAGCAAAACGAATAAGAAAGGCAGATGCAGTTGGAGCTCGCTGAAGCGGAAGGGGGCGTGGCTTATGCCCTCTCCCAAGATGGCCTCTGAATCTCCCCATCAACACTGTCCTTGGAACCACGCCCGAACTCATCGACTGCATATAAACTTCAGCACACATTGGCTACGTCATCCGTCAATCAGCCCCACCTCTTTTCACTCACGGCAGTGGGCGGAGAAGGTCGATGACAGCTTAACTTCCGGTTCCGGCGGTGTGGGGAGCCGGGCCGATATGGAGGAAGATGCTGCCAGGTCCCGGCTGCCGGGAGCTGAAGCCAAGGCAGGAGCAACAGCCTAGGAGTGCCGGCCGGCAGGACGCCTGTACTGTCGACGGGCTGTCCGGAGTTCAGGAGGTAGGAAGCGGCTAGTGTACTGGAGCCAAGGCTGCGGGTGAGAGAGTTGGGGGAAGGGCGGGCTGTCTCTGAGGGCGGGGCGAGCGCCTGGGGCGGGGATAGGTGGAAGGCGGAGCCTTTGGGTTCCTAGGGGGTTGCCTTTGGGGCGCTAAGAGGGTATAGGGGGGGTTGAATCTGGGGTGTCAAGCACGGTATATATCTTTTGAGGGAGGGTGGCTGGACAGGATTCAGCTTTCCGGTCAGTATGAGGTCGGAAAAGGTGGATTTGGGGAAGTCGTGTGGCCCCTGCAGAGCAGGGTCATTTGGCATTTGTTTTGTGGAGCGGGGTCTCGGACGGGTGGGGGGTGGGGACGAAGAGCATGTTAAGAGCTGCGTTGCATTGTATATAGGTAATATTAGAGGAGAGAAGTTTGCATGGATGGTGTATTACTGAAGAGCTTGCATAAGGTAGTTATATAAGGGCTAACAGAGAGGCAGAAGCCTACTCATAAGGGTAAATGAGGTCATCTAGAATCAATCAATCCCTTGTGTGCCCATAACTGACTTTGTTGTTGGACTAGTAGAGGTTGGTGGAAGGAATTCGAGCCCCCTCACCATATTCCCCAGTTCCAGGTGTCTAGGGGAGACCGGTCATCAAAGAGAAGTTATGACTTGTGAGGCGATTTGAGAACTCTGCCCCAGTCAGTGACATCAAAAGGACTGAAGTTATAGACCTGGGCAATGATGATTTCCCCTGGGACCAGTCCTAATGAAATTAGGATGGAGTCAGCCATATCCTTTTGGTAGACTTTACTGGGTGGTTTGACTTTGCCACTCTTCTAGAGTATGACTTCCCAGGGCCAGAACCTTACCTATTCTGGGCTTTCCATTTCAGCTATCAACTTTTGTGCTTCTCCATAATGTGGAGAAATTGGAAGGCATTAGGCCATGCACACTATTAAAGAACCAGGAAAGAAACAAAGTAATTGGGTTGGTTGAATTTGGAAGATAAGGTTGAAGGGGAGTGGCTCTTTTAAGGGAAGTTCCATAAAGGAAAGTATTGGGGGCACCATCATAGCAGAAAGTATGGAGGTTTGACAGAAGGAAGAGATAATTCAGATACAACTGATTAACAATCACTGCCTGAAGGAACTGGGGGTGCTGGGTGCTCTGTGTGTCCCTCATTTTCTTCATATTCTTCTTCCCAAAATATTGAATCACCTCTGAGGAAAATCCTTTAGCTGCCTGTTAGCTTGGAAATAGTGTGAATCAGTAGCCTTAGGGTTCCCTTCTCTTTCAGAGAATTTAAAATAGACAAATGCAGGTGAAAGTGAAAGAGGAAAAAAGTGAGACCATAAGACCAGGAAACATAGGAACTTTGAGAAAGGTAAATTAATTAAGATAGTCTGGTGGTCTGTGATTTGTCATAAAGATTTTCAGGGCCAATTCCTCCTTTATCTACCTCTCCTTCTAAAATTGAACTCTTGAACTGATCTCACCCTCAGCCAGATTCTCCTTATCTCCTTTAACACTTTGTTCCTATCCCTCCCAGTGCATTGTGAGGTTTGCATAATTATAGCAGGAGGCCTGTCTTCCAGGAACCATGTTGATTTGTCCTAGGGAAACAGCATATTCAGCTACTCAGAAATTGGATTGAAAAAGCAGAAAAAGGTATTGATTTTTCCAGGGCAAACTGAAGCAGTGCCTGAGCATCTAGCTAGTCATCAGGGTCACTAAAACCTGGTGGCCCAAAGATGGAATTTCCACTCTTGTGCTTCCTGTTCTTGAAAAGGAACTCACAGTAAACATAGCATTGGGTGAACTATTGTGGAATCACCCACTCCCCAGCACAAAAAATCCTAACTCCTAAGGTTAGAAATGTATTGGGCACATTCCTGTGTCTATAATCAGGAAAATGGTAATGGCCTCCTTCTCTTCACACTCAGAATAGAAGACACTAAAACCAGGATGGGTGAATATCCACTCCAGAGAAGGAAGAAGAAAAAAGGAAGTGCCCTTCACCCTTCCCAGGCCCTGTCTCAGTATTGCTGTTTCTGTATTATCAATTTCAAGTAGTTATTCTCTTTGATCTCAAAGTCTTACCAATCTTATTTCTTATGACTTGCTACTCTAGCCAAGCCAGCCTGTTTCCTATGTTTTCATAGTCTTCTATTGCCAAATTTTTATTTAGGACAGTGATGGCAAACCTATGACGCATGTCAGCACTGACATGCATGGCCATTTTCACTTACAGAGAAGTATGGGGCCGAATGCCAAGGATGAAGCATTTGCTGTAGTGTAGTATAGACACTCTGTGCACTATAGATGACAATTCTACCTATGTTAATTTACCTATTTTGGTTTATTAAATACAGTTATATATTACAAGTATACAGTTTTGTTATTTAAACTATAAATATTGCAAAATTATGTTTTTTTCCCCGAAATGACACATCACCTGAGTTATGCTTGTTTTTTTTGACGAATTTTGACACAAGTTCAAAAGATTGCCAATCACTGATTTAGGCTGTTCTCCACTTAGAAAGGAATGGAAAGGGTGTTTTTGTCAAACCATGCCCCAATCCTGTGTTCAAAGTCTGCTTTATATCCTTTTCTTCCAAGGAAGAAAAGTATCCTGATGGAAATAACCCTTACCATTCATTTACTTTAAATAATTGACTCAACTCTCAACTCTTATGTACTCAGTTTGCTCTACAAGTATCCTTTGTTTCATGAAAGATTTGTTTCGTTAAGTTAAGTGAATTTCTCTAAATTGACTGTTACTTTAGTACAAAGTGACTTCTATTATAAAATCAAAAAGTTGTCCTCTGAAAAACATCTGCCAGGGGATAGTGTTGAAACCTTTAGACAAAGAAGAGATAAAGATACAGATCAGGCATTTGTAGTACTGGATGTTATAATACTGAGGATGTTTTTGCAACATTTGTCATTTTTTCAGCAGTCTGGATCTTCCCATTCATGTTGCCACTCCCTTTCCATAAAGCTTAAGAATTTTCCCCATTCCTCAGGATCCCCTGATTTCATAGTCAACTTAGTGTACAGGTATTTACAGTGCTAGAGTACTATTACATTATGACATAGAGCTATTAGAGATTATTGTATAATCTGTGATAGACCTCAGCCTAAAAATTCCTCAGACCAGAATTTCAGTCAAACCTACCTAATATACTTTAAGAGTCGGTTGTGTGTGGGGCAACTAGGAGGCACAGTGGATAGAGTGCCAGGCTTGGAGTCAGGAGAACCTGGGTTCAAATCTAGTATTAGACACTTCCTGATGGTGTGACCCTAGGCAAGTCACTTAACCTTATTTGCCTGGCCCTTACTTTTCTGTCCTAAAGCTACAACTAAGACAGAAAGTAAGACTTTTTTTTTTTTTTTAAAGAAAATCTACTGTGTGCCAGGCACTGTGCACTATAAGCTCTGGGAATTAAAAAAAAAAAAAAAAAAAAGCAAAAGACAGTCCTTTTATTCAAGAAGTTCACAGTCTAATGGGGAAGGGAGAGGAATCATACAAACAACTATTTACAAATAAGCTATATACAGAATAAATTAGAAGTAACCAATAAAAGGAAGGCATAGGAATTAAGAGGGGTTGGAAAAAGCTTCCTACCAGAGGTGAGATTTTAGCTGGACCTTGATGGAAAGTAAGAAAGTCAGGAGTCAGAGATGAGATAGGAGAGGCAATAGCCAGAGAAAATGTCTTGTTCAAGGAACAGCAGGGAAGTCAGTGCCACTGTATTAGAATGTATTTAGGAAACATGTAAGAAGTTAGAAGACTGGGAAAGTAGAGGGGAGTTGTTTACGAAGGGCTTTGAATAAATAGGATTTCATATTTGATCCTAGAAGTGATGGGGACCCTCAGATGTTTACTGTGTAGTTGGATGACCCTTTAAGAAAATCACTTTAGCTGCTAAATGGAGGATAGAGTAGAGTGGGGAGAGATTTGTGGCAGGTGGACTAATGAACAGGCTGTTGCAGTAGCACAGATGTGAGGAGCTGAAGTTCTGTCTGCACCAGGGTGATGGTAGTGTCAGAAGAGAGAAGAAGGAATATTTGAGGGATGTCATTCATTTGTTTTAGTTGTTTCCAATTCTTTGTGATCCCATTTGGCAAAGATACTGGAGTGGTTTGTCATTTCCTTTTTTGGTTCTTTTGACAGATGAGGAAACTGAAACAAACATGGTTAAGTGACTTGACCAGGATCATACAGGTAGTACATGTGTGAAGCCAAATTTGAATTTAAGTTTTTCAGGACCCAGGCTTGGCATTCTATCCATTGCACCACCTACCTGCCCTCTTAGAGATGTTACAAAGATGAAATAAGTCTTGGCAGTAGGCTCAATATGGACGTGAGAGATAGCAAAGAGTTAAGAATGGTACCTAGGTTGTGAGCCTGGGAGACTGTCAGGATGCAGTTATGCATAACAGTAATAGAGAAATTTAAAAAGAAGGAGGGGGGGCAGATAGGGAAAATAAGTTCATTTTTAAACATGTTGAATTTAAAATATCTATAGGATAACTAGTTCTAGATGTCTTATAGGCAGTTGGAGATGTTAGACTAGTCTGGATAAGTAGGTTTGAGAATAGTCAGCATCAAAGATGCTAATTGAATCCAAGGGAGCTGATGAGATCACCAAATGAAGTGATAGAGAGAAGATAAGAGTACCTAAGTACCTGGGACAGGGAAAAGCACACACAATGGGTTTTCAGGCCTGGGAACTTGGGAGTGAGAGTCTGACAAAACTTTAAGGAAACCTAGTCAACCTTCTCAAATAGGTGCTCTTTTCTTCCTTTTCCTGAAATGTATTCTCATAATTAAAGGGACATTTACCTTTGGCCTAGCTTTGTTCCTCCTGACTATCCAAGAAAATCTCTAATCAACTTGTCCTGTCAGTGGTGAGGATGTATGTGAGTGTGTGCTTTTGTGGGTGTTTTTCCGATTCTGTGTGCGTAGTACACTTTACCCCCCCCCCCCCCACCTCCAGCCCTCATTATTGAGAGAAAATGTGATCGATCCACTGAGTGATGTGGTGATTAAAAAGCAGGAAGAGGAAAACAGGATATGAGGATTCAGAAGGATTGGCATAAGGGACTGGAAATGGAGAGGTTTACTTATCAAAGAGGAAGAACTGACACTCCAGTCGTGAGGGAAAAGAGAGAGCATCATGCCAGATGGACCATTTAGCTTTCAGGAGGTAACTACGATAGGAGGAGCAATGACTTTGGGTCTCTGTATTTCCCTGTCTTGCTCAAGGCCGTGGGACAAATAGAAATTGAACATCTTTTGCCAGTCCCTAGAGACCTCACCCACTGGCAAATAGCCAGTCTGCTTCATTTTGGACCTTACTGGGAAGACTGAGGAGAAAATTACACAGCCCCTGACCAGGAATATGCTACCAGAGTCCAGGCAGAAATAAGGCAAATTATTCATGTATTTGGAGCTTCAGATCTAAGAGCTGCTTGTGGGCAGAATTAGAAGTGAAGCCAAGTGAAACAATTTAAGAACTTCTTAAAGTACAGGAATGTTTAAATTATTTGGAAGGGGCAGGGTGGGCAAACATGAGAGTATCAGGAATCTCTGTGGTTGGAAGGTTCAACCATTGTGAAGATTCAGAGAGTGGAAATGGACAGGGATGAACCTAAGACAGGGAGAAGTTTATCAGGCTAAAGTGGTGTTTGACTGGGATTCCTAGAAGGTGAAGGATTAGCTGGGATGCCTGGGGATATAATCTCAGAACTCAAATTGAAGAGATATTGGGCAGAGGAGTGCTGACCTTTCCCTTTGTACTGTTTCTCTTCCTCTTTTTCTCCACCTTGTTCCACTCCACTCCCTGCATTGCCTAGGCATTCAGGCACAATGGAGGATAAACGCAACATCCCAATCATTGAGTGGGAGCATCTGGACAAGAAGAAGTTCTACGTCTTTGGTTTGGCAATGACAATGATTATCCGAATCAGTGTCTATCCCTTCACCCTCATCCGCACTCGACTTCAGGTACAGAAGGGCAAGAGCCATTATCAAGGAACTTTTGATGCCTTTGTCAAGATTCTGCGGACAGATGGGGTGTTGGGCTTCTATCGGGGTTTCATGGTCAACACACTCACTCTGGTCTCTGGCCAATGTTATGTTACTACCTATGAGCTCACCCGAAGGTTTGTGTCGAAGTACAGCCAGAACAACACTGTGAAGTCCCTAGTGGCTGGTAGCTCAGCTTCACTGGTGGCCCAGAGTATAACAGTGCCCATTGATGTGGTCTCCCAGCACCTGATGATGCAACGCAAGGGTGAGAGCATGGGCCGATTCATGGTGTCTCAGCGTTCAGATGGCCGGGGTATACTGGCTTTTGGCCAAACCAGGTATATCATTCAGAAGATCCTGCAAGTCGATGGAATCCGGGGCTTCTACCGAGGTTATGTGGCTTCTCTGCTCACCTACATACCCAACAGTGCTTTATGGTGGCCCTTCTACCACTTTTATGCAGGTAGGCAAGGGTGAGGTGGGTAGTTGGTGAAGAGTGTAATACTGAACAGTGGTTGTAGTCACCAACAGTATGTGGGAACAGAATCAGAATTAGCTAGTGGAATGGGACATTGGAATGAGAAAGAAGCAATTAACTGTCCAGGGAAGGAATATTGAAAATAGGTTATAAATCCGGTGTAAGAGGGGAATTGCAAGAGATCCCCTGAGTTCTTTAGAGATCAGAGATCTTAGATATAAAGATGACAGGGATTTTAAAGAGCATTTAGTTGAAGCTCCTCCTCACCTCCCCCCACCCCCCCAATTGAAAATGGAAGCCTAGAGAGGTGGCAGAGCCTGAATTTAAACTCAGGTTCTCTGATTCCAAGTCCAGGACTCTTGATGCCTTCTTAGGGTAGGTATCTATATTTAGCATTGCTTCTGTTGTGAGATTTTAGGTGAAACTGAACCCTCAGAATCTCTTAATTTCTCTCTTTAAGGTGTAAGAAGTGTTTCTTTCCTAGCCTATAATTGCTTCCTTCCAATTAAGCTTCTGCTTTCCTTGCTGTATTGGAACAAATCTCAGAAGTTACCAGTGACATTCTGACCATTAGATTCAGTTACCTTTTCTCAGTTCTCCTCTTTGACCTGCCTGTAGCATTTGACACTGACCCACCCATTCCTTCTTAAAAGAAAACTTCTTCAAATGTTACCCCTTCCTTCATTTATCATTTTTCCTCTTTCTTTCTTTCCTTCTACTGCAAAATTTCTAGTGAGAAAAGTGGACAGCATACAAAGGATTCCTACAATACACAGAAAGTTGGATAAGATGATTTTTAACATATTGCCAACTCTTTAGATTCTAAAAACAGTCTTTATTCATTGCCTTCTTTACCTTCTTGAAATTTGTTTTTTTCATTGGCTTCCATAATCATGCACTGTTCTGTTTTTTCTCCCAATTTTCTACTTGTTACTTTTGTTGGTTTCTTCACACTCTATTTGTGAATGATCCTCAAAGTTCTGTCCTTGGTCCTTCTCAGTTTATTATTGTATTCCTTGGTAATTTCATTTAATCTCACATATCAATGACCTCCCAATCTATATTTTCAGTCTGGACCTCTCCATCTGTATGTCTTGCTGACTTTTTAAACTCAACAGGTCCAAAACTGAACCAATCAACAAAGCTATTTCTATACATGGAACTCTCTCTATGGAACTATCTGGGTGTGAATTCTCAGAGACATCTTTGGCTCCTTCCTGACATCCAATTGTCAAGACCTATCAGTACTACTATCTCTGTAGTATTTCAAGTACTTGTCCCTACTATCACATTTTCAGGATCATCTGAACTTCATTATCTTTTCCTAGACTCTCCTAACTCATATTAGTCAAAATTCCATTAAATCCAACCTGCACACTACTGCCGAATTAGTCTTCCTAAAGGGAAGGATTATGTCTCTTCATGGATCAGGAGACTTCTTTAAAAAAAATAATAATAAAATAAAAAAGCCTGTTCCCCTTCACTTAATTCCACACACCAGCCAAACAAGATATTTTCTGTGCTTTCCCACATCAGTGTGTTTGTGCAGTACCCACTACCTTAAATTCCATTTTTTCTGATTGCCAAAGTCTTGTTTCAAAGCCCATTTTAAATGCTACCTTCTCTATGAAACCTTTCCTGATTCCTCTTTGCCCAACTAGAAGTAGCTTCTCTGTCTTGTGAATGGTCCTGTATTCATGCCTCTCATAGTATCATTTTGAAGATGATTACTTCTTTTTCAGGGGTGTCATGTGCTCCTTAAATACAAGTATTCTTTTATTTTTGTATCTCCCTCAGTGCCTGGACATAACAGGTACTTAATAAATATGTCTTGAATGGATGAAATTGGATGGTTGCTTCGATTTTTGCCACCTTCTACTGCTTCCTTTCCATTGTTTCCCCTTTCCTTTCCTCACTCTCTATCAAAGTGAGAAATTGGACCTAGTTCATGTTGTAGCTTGCAGGTTTAGGGGCCAGTCCAGACAAGTCCATTTTGCTTGGTGTTGCCAATCTCAACATGTTCTGCCAGTTGCATAATTTCTATCCTCTGCCTTTTGGAGAGAAATAGAACATTCAGAAAGGAGATAGTGTTGCCAATCCAGTTTGCTTTTGTTGTCTCACCTTCAGCCAGAACTTTGGATTATCTACTGTGCTTTTGGGGAAAAGAGAATTAGAAACTGGAGAACCGAATTATAGGAATTTTGCCATATCAGTTGTGGTTTGTTTACAATGTCCTCAGGACTTCTCTTGGTCTTAAGTAGTATAAGAACAAATCACCAAAACTAAGAGAGGGAGATGAGAGGCAACAGGTGGTACCTTTTTTAGAAGTAATAGAGATTAGGGGGCCACTGGGTAGCTTAGCAGATTGAGAGCCAGACCTAGAGACAGGAGGTCCTAGGTTCAAATGTGACCTCAGACACTTTTTAGCTATGTGACCCTGGGCAAGTCACTTAACCCCCATTGCCTAGTCCTTACTAGTCTTCAGCCTTGGAACCAATACATAGTATTGATTCTAAGGTGGAAAATAAGGGTTTTAAAAAAAAGTAATAGAAATTGTGGCAAATCAGTCTGAAGAAGAAAATAGTGAAGGAAACTGACTCCATGTAGGAGATGAGCCCTCATTTTTTTTTTAATCTCTATTGAAGATATACTAAAGGAAATAGCAGCTTTTACAATGAGAGTGTGTGTGTGGGGAGATTGAGGCTAGATTCCAGGAAGACTTTCCTAACAATCTAGAAATATGTGTACTGAATAAGTGACACCATATTCTTTCTTAGTACTTTTGAAGAATAAGCTTCCATTGGCCTGGGCTTTGAGAAGAAGGTTTACTAGTTTTTCAGAGGAATGATTTTTCAGCTTAATTTGGGAATGGGAGGTATTCCAATAAAAGAAGCATAGGGTTAACATATCAGGAAGAACTCCCCATCTATCACATGAGAATAAATAAACAAGATGATAGAATCTGTTTCTCCAAAGGGGACATCTTCCATTCAAATTAGGTGATGTGATTTAAATGACATTTAGCAAGGATGGTATGGCAGAAGACAAGGAGAAGGTGGGGATGATTAAATGAAACGTGACCAACAGTGGAGTGGAGGATAGTCATCTTCAGGCAATTAGAAGCTAGGAGCAAAAGGGAGCTACTTGCAGGTCTTTATGTATTTGCTTTTATCCCCACTTCAGAGCAGCTCTCCCACATCTGTCCTAAAGACTGCCCCCACATAATCTTCCAAGCCATTTCTGGGCCCCTCGCTGCTGCTACTGCCTGTGTCATCACCAACCCAATGGACATCGTCCGAGCCAGGGTACAGGTAAGAAGTCTCTTTATCATTGATAAATCCTATCCTGAGTATGACCTCCCAGGCCAGTACTCTTCCAACTCCCATCTTCAATATCTGTCTTAATGTTTCTGCTCTTTTTTGGTTTTCATTCCTTTTTATTTTTCAAAATTACATGTTGATACAATTTTTTAATAATCATCTTCTGACATTTTATGATCCATATTCTCTCCCTCCCACCCTTCTCTTCTCCCCAAGACAGCAGGTAATATGATATAGGTTGTGCACGTGTTATCATACAATACATATTTTAATGTTCGTCATGTTGTGAAAGAAGACACATAATCGCTTACACTAGAGAAAATTTCATGGAGGAAATAAAGTGAAGAATAGCATGCTTCAATCTGCATTCAGACTCCATCAGATCCTTCTATGGCAGTGGATAGATTTTTTTCATCATGAGTCCCTTGGAGTTGTCTTGGATCCTTGCATTGCTGATTATAGTTAAGTCATTCACAGTTGATCATCGTACATTATTGCTGTTACTGTGTACAATGTTCTGTTCACCTGGTTCTGTTCATTTCACTTTTCATCACTTCATATAAGTCTTTACAGGGTTTTTTTTGTGATCATCTTGATCACTACTTACAGCGCAATGGTATTCCATTACAATCATATACCACAACTTGTTCAGCCATTCCCCAATTGATGGACACCCCTTCAGCTTCTAGTTCTTTGTCACCACAAAAAGAGCTAATATTTTTGTACAAGTAGGTTCTTTTTCCCTATCTTTGATCTTTTTGGAATACAGACCAAGTAGTGGTATTGTTGGGTCACAGGTTTGATGGCCCTCATGTTTCTATTTTGGCCCATTTCCCCATACCTGTTTTATCTTTATTCCTCCATTTTAGTCAGATCCCTTCTTGTAGTGCTTCACATTCACAGCCCATTCTACATTTGGATAGTTCTAATTATTAACAAATATTTCTTAGATGAAGCTTAAATCCATTTTACAGTGTTTTTTTTTTTTAAACCCTTAACTTCTGTGTATTGGCTCCTAGGTGGAAGAGTGGTAAGGGTGGGCAATGGGGGTCAAGTGACTTGCCCAGGGTCACACAGCTGGGAAGTGTCTGAGGCTGGATTTGAACCTAGGACCTCCCATCCCTGACTCTCAATCCACTGAGCTACCCAGCTGCCCCCCATTTTACAGTTTTGATGTTTTGTTTAATTTTGTCCTCTGGGGCCAGTCAGAAGTATAATCTTTCTTCCATGTGATAGTCTTTCAAGTACATGAAGATCCTCTTAACCTTCCTAACTTTGTTCTTTAGGTTAAACATTTCTACTTTTTAATTTCTTCCCTTGGTCTTATCTCAAGACCTTTCATTATCCTCATTTCCCTCCTAGGGCTGCTCTCTGGTGTATTGATGTCTTCTTAAAAAAGTGGTATCCAGAATTGAACACAAAAGTACTGATGTGGCCTGACTGTGGTAAAGGACAGCAAGTTATATCCCAAGTCTTAGTGACTAGGGAGTCTTTCAAAGGCAGACTAAGGTCACAGTAGCTTTTTCTGAATGCTATATTATACTGCAGGCTTTCATTGAGCCTGCATTCCACTGAAATCTTCAGATCACTGGCAAATGAACTGCTCTCTGACCTACATTACCTCAATCTACTTATGAAGTTAATTTTTTAAACTCATTTGTAAGATTTTACATTGATCCCAATTAAATTTCATTCAGCCAGCATTCTAGCTATCAAGGGTCTTGGCGGGGGCAGGGAGCAGACCTTTTTTTAATTTTATATATTTGTTTATGTTAAAGTTCCCAGGTATTTCCCACCTTCCCCTCCCTGCACTATTTTATTAAAAAAATATGTATAAGTAAAACTATGACTTGCTTGTTTCAGTTTATCAGTTCTTTCTCTGGAGGTGAATATGAACAAGATATTCTTCAAACAATATTTCTGCTGTTATATATATTCTATTGGCTCTGTTTGTTTTGCTCTTTATGTAGGTTTTTCCATGTTTTTAAAAAAATTAACATGCTCGTCATTTTTTATAGTGTGGTATTATTCCATCACAGTCATATGCTACAACTTGTTTATCCATTCCCCAGCTGATGGGCATTCCCCCAATTTCTTGTTCTTTGTTACCACAAAGAGAGCTGCTATAAATATTTTAGAACATTATAGATTCTTTTCCTTTTTCTCTGATCACCTTAGGAAACAAAAATAATAGTGGATTCTGATTCTATTATCTAACATGTTAGCTGTCCTTCCTAGCTATGTATCATCTACATATGTGAGGAACTATATCCAAGTCATCAATAAAAATGTTAGCTAAAAAAAAAAGTAAAAATGTTAATTAGCACAGATTGAATCACAAATCCCTGGGATGCTCCACTAGAGAGCTCCCTCAGGCTGACTTGGTGGTGGTGGTGGTGATCGTTGTTTAGTCATTTTAGTTTTTAGTGTTTGGTTTTTGTTTTAGTTCTGTCTGAGTCTTTGTGACCCATTTGTAGTTTTCTTGGCAAAGATACTGGATAAATTTGCCATTCCCTTCTCTATCTCATTTTACAGATGAGGAAACTGAGGCAAATGGGCTAGTAAGTGTCTGAGGCCAGATTTGAACTCAAATGATGAGCCTGGCACTCTCTTCACTATGCCACTTAGCTGATATTCATCCTTGAATAACACCTCTGGGTTCAGTCAGCCTGCCCCTCTGTCTACCTGAACTCCTCTGGGATATGGATCTTGCCCCAGATGCTGGGAGTTGGTCCAGAGAGTATAGGCTTCTACCTTCAAGGATTCCCCAGTTTGATGAGAGAAACAGGTCAGATACAGAGACTTGGCAGATGATTAAGAGGAAAGATATTTGGGGAAAGTTGAAGGGAACAGAATCAAAGCAAGTTATAGAAAAGATTTCTGTAGAGAGGGAACTGTGGAACAGGGTTCCACATTTATATTTACATAGCACTTTAAGGTTTGCAAAACATTTTCCTCACTGAAACCTTGGAGGAGGTAGGAAGTTGAAGTATCTCCATTTTATAGATGAGACAACTGAAACTGAACATTTAAGTGACTGGACCATGGTCCCATAGCTAGCAGGTGTCAGAAATGAGACTTGGCTAAATATCTGTGGACTCTTTTCCATTGTACCACAGGTTAAGAAAGTCAGGGATAGAGTTGGGTAGAGAGGAATCTAGAAGTTCTGCTTGAGGCTAAGAAGACATCTTCTGTGAAGACTTAGGTATAGGTATAGAAGGCCCAGAACTTTAGGAGTTTATTTGCTAGCATATCCAAATGCTGTAATCTGTAATAAATCTAGTTAGATTGAAAAAATTCTATCCTATACTCTAACTATGAATTATGATTATAAGAGAAAAAGAAACTTTGGCTCCACGAGCCTTAAGCATATTGTAGAATGTGTAGAAACAGATTGCCCCATGTTTTACTTCTGATGTCCTCCCTGATGGGGAAAAATCCCTTACCTGCGATTTATGTCCTCCCTGATGGAGACAACTCTACTTCCAAATGTATGAGCTCCACTACTGATGGTCACTCAGGGCCCCTGTCTGGGTGCCAAATGATAGAGCCCCTTTTGGGGGGCAGAACGGGAACCCAAAGTTCCTCGAGTAAGGGTGATGGAAAAGAAGATAGACAAGACAAAGTTTGGGATTGGAAGGGCCTCAGTTGCTGTTTATTGAATGAATATACAAGCTTTTAAAGGTAAAAACCACAAAGAATTTTTCTCATGAAAATTCAAGTAACTTTCTCAAAACAAGGTAGCCTTGAGAGATGAGCCTTGAGCAAGGAACTGAAGATGTGGGAAACCAGGGACATAATAGGAACTAAGAAAGGGGGAGAAGCAGGTGCTGATAAAACATGTTTTTATGACTGGGAAAGGGAGCCTGGGAAAAGAAGCATGGAAAAGGATTATTGCCTCAAATCAGCAACTTATAGAGAAATGTGGAAACTGAGGGAATCAGCTATTTTGTTGGTGGTAAATGTAGAAACTGAGGGATCTCAGGTCTTAGTCAGACCCTGGACCTCACCTGACATCAGGGGTCAACAGACCTTTGCCTTTTCAGACCCTGAGACCTAAGTCCCTAACACTTAGGTAGGAGAGAATGAAGTATGGAGAAGAAAGGGTTTTGTCTTCCTATAGGTCACCCTAAACCATAGATAGTGTCTCCTAAAGATAGAGTTGCTGCTGAGGAGATATCCAGAAAAAGAATAGAAAAGGTTCCTCGCTTTCTAAAGTCTCTAGAGGGAATTTTTAGGAGAGAAGGAAAAAAGAATGGAGGAACCAGCCAGCCAGAGTTCTGATGTTAGTGGGGGTGAGGATAGTGAAGTCTTTTAAAAGAAAACAAACAATATAGCTTCATTGATATGGCATAGTGGATAGAATTCTAGGCTTGGAGTCAAATGGCCTCAGTTCATGTCTGGCTCTCTTCTGAGCCTCAGTTTCTTCATCAGTAAAGCAGGGATAATGGTACCTGTTCTGTGTCATATAAGGCTACTGTGAGGATCAAAGGAGATATTATTTGTAAAGCACTCTGCACATTTTAAAGAGCTATATATCTTTTATTATTAATATACTGATTCTTTCTCCCTGTTGGTTTTTGCAGGTGGAGGGCAAGAGCTCAATCATATTGACCTTCAAGCAGCTATTGGCAGAGGAGGGGCCCTGGGGCTTCATGAAGGGTCTCTCTGCCAGGATTATTTCAGCCACACCCTCCACCATTTTCATAGTGATTGGCTATGAGAGTCTCAAGAAGTTCAGCCTTCGGCCAGAACTAGTAGACTCTACTCACTAGAAATAGGTGATAGGGAGAAGAGCCTGCCATGCCTCGAAGAGAGGGACAGAGAGAAAAGAGACAATACCCTCCCCTGACCATGCACACAGTTCTCAGCTGTACTAGCTGCCTGGAAAGGGGACAACAAACTGCCCTCATTGAATAGGCTTTGAGCTTGGATCCCTAGCTTATCCTGTTTTTAACTCTCTGGCTAAACTGAGCCCCCTTATCCAGGCTTCCTTTTTCAACCCTTAACCAATCCCTTTTTTAAAAGGGATGAGTAAAGGAACCTTTCTCAGCTTCCCTCCATCATCATCCTTAGGATGTACATAATTTACTTTTCACTCTTCTTTCCCCTTTGACTGCTTTTCCAGCCTTCAAGGGACCATGCCCTGGCTTCCTATCTTAAGTCAGCTGATTCTTAATTCTTTTAGGATGGAGCTGCCAAGAAAATTGTAATGTCTTTCCCTCACCATGGAGGGAGCAGCAGAGAACCTCTGGTTGTCTGGAAAATTCTTCCCTCTTTGGGGAAGTTGATAGTTTGGGATGAGGGAATGGGAAGAAATTCTATGGATTCAATATGTTTGTTTAAAATTTGTGAACCAGCCTATTGTCTTAAGTCCTGCTAGAACATCATTCCTGCAACTGGACCCCATAGCAGTTAGAATATGTACCTTTTACCCCACCCCTTATTCCTTATAGCCCCTCATATTCCCTTAGTCTAGTTCCCAGTGGGCTTTAGACAGCACCTTTGACTACTGGTTCCCCACCCCATCCCCCCAAACATTTTCAGTAGTAGGCATGATGCCTGCAAAACTGATGCTGGCTAAGTAGAGCAGGCCTAAAGTAGCACTCAAAACAGTTAGATTGATCATGTCGAGGGTTTGAAAAAAGAGAGGAGGAAGAATACTAATAAAAAGGAGGGGAAAGCCTGTCATGACAGGTCATCTTCAGCTCTGGACACTTCCAGCCATTGATACATTTCTTTCAGCAATGACAGCAGATACCATCTATCCCCTAATGAGCACCTCAGCTGAAGAATAGTAATCTTTATAGGGTGTTGATATCAGTTCACACCCAGAGGTATTGGAAATTACCTGAGGCACTAAACCTAGAAGTATGGTGATGGTGGGGAGCAGCCCCATAAACCCAACTACCCAAGAACCAGTTCTTAGAAGGGGGAAGGGTTCCTCTCCATTCACAGCTACTGACATTTTACCAGCATGATACTGCCAAAATTTCCTGTTGAAGCCCTCCAAAACCCTGGGAAATTGAACCGTCATTCCTCACTGCAACTCACAGAGTAAATCAGTTAGTCAACCTTGCTAATTTTCTGGTGGGGCTACTGAGTTGGTTCCTGGCATAGGTGCCTTGGGTAGGACCTCTTCTCCCCATCCCTAGGAAAGGCTAGGTGCCTTTCCATTGAAAGGTGCTAGCTTCCCAAATAAACTTGATATTTCTTGTCCTCTATACCCCTACCCTGCCCCCAGGTATTTTGGAAATAACCTCTATATTTTACTTTCTCTGTATCACCTCTGATTTCCATATGCATATTTGTGTCTTTAAATCTGTCTTCTTTTAGTCTCTCATTTTCCCTTCTTCTCAGGTCCTTTTCCCCATCTCTCAATGGAATCTGCTTCATTCTCTTTACCATCAGTATAAAACCCTGGCTTCTCTTGGTTCCAGGCCTCTGTCCTGCAAGACTTTAATTTCAGGTACCCTCCTCTATTGTAGGGATTGAGTAGAAGTACTGTAGGAATTTAGAGGTGATTGCACTCCCCTTCAATACCTCCCCAGTGATGACTCTTCTGCTTACCTAGACCCCTTGTGTCTTGCTATTTTCTAGTACGCGTAACCTCATCTTGCTCCACAACTGTTGCTCCTGACTTTTAAGGTATAAGGTAGTGTCTTAAAAGGGACTTAGACCCACTCATAGATTTTATTTGTAGCTTAGGGATTGGGTAGTGACCCCCTCCCCCCCAAACCCTGAGTCCAGCAGTGGCAGGAGAGAAGAGGGCTATTGGAATATTAAATATTAAATCCATTAGGAAAAAAATAAATTGGGGCAGGCTGGAGTGTCTGTGTTAATCTGTCAGAGCTAAAGTTCTCGAGGGAGGGAAGCAGGAAACCACGTGGTTTGGTTGTGAAGGCTTGGGCAGAGAAGATGCAGAAACGCACGGACTGTTCTTTGACCATTTATACTAAGTGACACATTGTGATTATTCAAACAGGTTTCACTGTTGCACTGTAATTAAGTCTTTGACGTAGAATTAAAAATTTTTATTGTTTGAGCCCCTCGGTGTTGTCATATGCCCTGCTTGCGGAAGTCTGAGACGAGAACCAAAGACAAAAGTTTTAAGTCTTTACCACCACCGGGCGTGGCTAACAGCCGGGCGCTGATCACTAGGGGTGGCTGGGTGCCGGTAACAGTCATTCCACTGCCTCCAATCGAGGGGACGAGGTCGTGGGATCGACCAATTGTGTTGCGAGGCGGGCGGGGCCGTTGCATTTTGGCGGTTAGACTTTAACATGGCGAACGCGAGCGGCAGTAACGGCGGCGGCGGGAGCAGCAGCGGCGAGGTAATGGGAGGCGAGGAGCCGTCACTGGCGGAGGAGTCTGCCACTCACATACCGAAGGTAAAGCTTCTGGACACCGTGGTAGACACTTTTCTTCAGAAGCTAGTGTCCGCCGGAAGGTAAGGCGAAGCTAAATGAATGCATTCTGAATTCTCGCGAGTGCTCTAATCTCGGGAACCCAGGGGAGGGAAGATTAAAGTCCAAATCTCGCGAGATTTTAGCTTCCTGACTACTCACGTGGTTGCCCCCTGGTTGAGCTCAAGCTTTTTAACCTGTAGGGGGCGGTAGGTCCAAGTTATATGAGAGGCATTCAAATAGCGAAGCAGATATGTTAAGTGATTGTAACTGCGCGTTTAGTTTCTGTAGTGGAATGGGGACCGAACTCCGCAGCAAGTGGTTAAGTTCCCGTAAGTCCGCCTTTGAATCAGAAGTTCGAGGTCGACCTCAGACAGGGCGCAGAGGCGCTGGCCCCGGGCGGTTTTCTAGATGACGAATGGCCGAAGGTATACAATAGTGTTGGAAACTTTTTGCACTCGGAGCTCCACACCCGCAGGGAGCCACGGGCTGAGACCATAAAAATGTGCAAGGCCGTAAGGAAACACATGTTTCCCCGTCTTTAACAGCTTTTCCCAGAACCACATACTTCTGTCAGTTCAATTCGACGTACACCAAGCTTCTGCTATGTGCGGGGCAACACAGAAGCAAAAATGAAATAGCCGTACCCATTAAGAAGTTTGCAAAATAAGTTTATATTCTCCTTTTTATCCGCTTTTTAAAAATTCTGCTTTTTATCTTTTTTTTCCCCAGGCAGCTTACCTGCTCCATAATTCTCTTTGCTGGGCAGTGCTTACTCTGTGCTAGGCAGTCTGCTTAGAGGCAGAGCACAAAGAAAAGGCAAAATCCGCCCCTGCCCTCCAGGAGATTACATTCTAATAGGGGAGCTGTAACCCATATAGGAATATGCTATATATATATATAAACTGGACTATATATGTGTATGATATATACACACACACACAAGTAGAAGAGAAGGCCTTCTGTAGAAGGTGTCATTTGAGCTTAATCATGAAGGAAAACATTTTTTAAGAGGCAGAGGTCAGGAGAGAGGCCATTCCAGGCATGGAGAAAGTACAAAGGAATAGTGTTTGGACTGAGAAAAAGCAAGTAGGTCAGTGTGACTAAACCATAGAGAGCATAAAAGGGAGTAATATCTAATAAGTGGAGGAAGGTAAGTTGGGAATAGATTGTGAAGAGCTTTAAATGCCAAACAGGAGTCTATTTGACAGGAAGCCACAGAAGTTTGTTGAGGAGAGGTGACATAATGAGAATTGTCCATTAGAAAAATCTGTAAGAGTTGGAGAAAAGAAAGAGGGAGAGACCAAATAGAGGCCACTGAAAAAAGTACAGATAGGAGGCCTTAAAAGCCAGAATTAGAGCAGCTGCCATGAGCAGAGAGGAGATAAAGGACACAAAATATATTGTGGAAGTAGAAATAAGATTTGGCAAGAAATTTGAAAGAATTTTTGGGGTGAGGGAAGTTGAGAGAAGTTGAGGATGATGCTGAAGGGTCCCTGTCACCTCTGTAATAAAATACAGACTTCTTGGCATGTCATTTAAAGCCCTCTACAACTCACTTATCCTTTTAGCCTTATTTCACCTCATTTCCCTCATCCAGTCTTTGTTCTAGCCAAACTGACTTATTCTCTATTCCTTGTGTATATATGAAATTGTGTATATATGAAATATACACAATATTTCATCTCCCACCTTTGCCTTTGTTCTAGGCTTCCCTTCCTTCTCTCCATCTTTTAGGATACCTAGTTTCAAACCTTCAGGGCTTAGTTTAAGTACCTCTCCTATTCAAAGCCACCTTTGATTTTTCTAGTTGTCTGTGACCTCTCCCTCCCCAAAATACCATACATTTATTTATGTTCACATTGTACCCTCTCAGAAGAGTGTCACCTCTTGGAGGACAGAGACCATTTTATTTTTTGCTTAAAGGAATACAATGTTTTCCTCTTTCCATCTGTTCAAAGATATATACAATATAATACATGTCCCTAGCACTTTACACAGAATTCAACAAACATTTAAGTACCTGTCCTGTGAAAGGGGAATTAAGCTTATTCCAACTGACTCTAGAAGATGAACCAGGACAAGTAGGTGGAATAATAATAATGATGATGATAGTCAACATTTATATAGCATTTACAAAGCACCTTACATATATTATCTCATTGGATCCTTAGAACAACCCTGTGAAGCAAGTGCTATCAAAGAGACAAACTGAGGACTGATCTATCAGAAAACTTCCTGGCAATGGGAGCTGTCAAAAAGCAGAATGAGCTGCCTTAGGAATTAGTATATTTCCCCTTACTAGAAGTCTTCTAGCAAAGACTGAATGATCACTTTTCAGGTATGTTGCAGGCAGTCAGGTAGAATATATGGATAGAGCTTTGGGCCTGGAGTCAGGAGGATCCTTCCTCAAACATTTCCTTGCTGTGTAACATTGGGCAAAAGTATTTAACTTCTGCCTCAGTTCCCTCATCTGTAAAATGGAGCTAAAAATAACACCTACCTACCAGGGTTGATCAAATGAGCTAATATTTGTAACTTGGCACACAGTAGACACTTTATAATTGCTCATGATAATATGTGTATAACCTAGCTCGAATTGCTTGCCAGCTCCAAGAGAGGAAAGAAGGGAGACAATTTGAATCATATAACTTCAAAAAACTAATGTAGAAATTTGTTATTACGTATAATTGGTAAAAAAGAATGGCAATAAATAAGTAACTTAATAATTGTTCATTCCCTTGTTCCTCTCCCTAGTTCTTGTTAAGCTCCAGGTTAAAGCAGATGTCAGGATGCTAAAGTGACTAGATTTACTTATAGTCGCACAGATAGTTATTGTCAGAGCCAGTGCTGCAGCCTCACTCTCCTGACTGCCAAATGAAATACTCTTTTACCCTTTTCTTTAGCCTTTTTTAACCAAAGCTATTCATGAGGAGCAAAATGGACTCTGGAGCTTCACTGTTCTCTTGTCCTCTCTCTGCCCCCTGCTGGGTTTGCTCGGTAGTAAAAGGGAAAGAGGAGGGAGAAGTCAAAGAGCCTAGTTAATGGGCAAAATGAATACTTTAGCCCCCAAGTTAATAGCACAAGTCTTCATGCAAGTAAATATATCTAGATAGAAATCAGCATATTGGCACATAGGAACCACTAAAGTACAAGAAAAGCTTAAATAATGGGCCTAAAAATAATAATTTTTAAAACAACATTTTGGGTTTTTTTAAAGCTTCCAAAAACAACGCTTATGTTAATGGTGAAATAAATGCATTGAATTTTTAAAAATGGTTTAGATCAAATTTTTTTTTGCTTTAGTTGCTTAAATTCAATAAATGTGGTTTTTAAAAAACCACTTATTGTTTAGGGCTTAAGTCAAGCTTTTCCTTACACTGTTCAATTTACAGGCATATGTCCTTATTCTGGTTTCTTACTATCACTAGATCAGTAAGAATCCAGACCTGAGAGGCCCCATGTAGAGGTAAGGGAGAGACAGTAGAACCTCAACCATGAACCTTGGCAGAGATGAACTTGGGTTCACCTAAAGGGGAAACCTAAAGCCTTACCTTTATGCTTTTAGTACCTGATGACCTGATGTAAAAGGATGACTGGGCAGAAGAGTAACAGAGTGAGTTCTTCCCATCATATAATCAGGCAACTCTTTCCACAGCCCTGGAGGCCATGCCATTCCAATTCATTTAGTAACTCACCTTTGACATCTGTGCCAACTGTGACCCTCCCCTGCTCCGATCTATTTACATGCCTAGCTCAGTGCTGAACTCTGTGGATACAGCAAAGAGATTAAGGACATAGTCCTTACCTATAAGGAGTTCACACTACTCCAGCAAAGAAGGTAGGATGGATATTCTTGGGGGAAAGAAGAAGCCTGAAGATTTCCCAGAATGTATTATTTCCCTTTCCCCATCTATTCAAAGAATTAAAAATGGAACTTCAATCTTTTTCCCATTTTCTGTTGCCTCTTGAGGAATTGCCTCCTTTTCATACCCGTTTACATTTGTTTTCCAAATTTGTGTGTCTCCCCTGATTGAAGCTCAATTCTCCTCAGCAGTATAGATAGCTAGTCTAACCCTGTGAGCTGGAGAGATAGGAAGAGTATTTATTCTGTGTCATTCTCTGTTCATACCCCATCCATGCACATGTGTGTATGTGTAGGCTTAAAAATATGCATTTATATACCACACATATTCTCTCCTCTCTCTTTCCTGTTTGTCTCTCTCTCTCTCTCTTTCTCTCTCTCTCTCTCTCTCTCTCTCTCTCTCTCTCAGCAATTCTCTGAGGGATGTATGGCTGAGAAGAAAACACAAGGTAGCTCAAGCTCTCTGCTGCCAATCCTGAGAAAGGATGAGGAAGGACAGAAGTTGACCAAACCAGACATCCAAAAGCCAAACCAGACATCAGGCCACAATTACCCCTGATGAGATGTCCTCATCTTCTCTTCACCATAACTCTGTAGCCACGGACTTGGCCTTTCGAGGGGAACCAGTTGCAAGCAACAATTTGGTTGTATTGGTTGTTTGGGCTTTTGCTTGAGTCAACAGGATACTACTTCTCTAGCCAGAAAGTGGGGGTTTTGTATCCCATATCCTGTATATTGTTCTTTTTTTTATTTTAAGCATTGAGTGAGCTCCACAGGGGGAAAAACATAGATGTAATTCTAGATAATCCTTAGAGGATCATCTTGTCCTAACCCTTTATTTTACAGATCAAAAAACTGACATTCAAAGGAAAGGAACTTGCTTAAGGTCGAACATTCAGGTAGTAGGAAGTGCCAATACTAAAACTCAGTCTCATAATTTTCCCACTTAAAACACACTCTAGTGTAGGATCGCTGATCCTATCATTCTTATTTCTTACACCTCCTAGGGAATTTGAAATAGGGTTGAGAAATGGTTTGATGTAGCAGAGGGAACAAGGTGAGAGATCCATGCAGGGTTATCCTGAAGTGTTGTGTGTGCTGTTATCCCACCCAACTCATTTCAGCATCAGGTTGTAGAGTAGGGATTGTTTGCCTTTCAGTGAATCTCATGAGTATTGGTTTGTTTGTGTGGACTTGGACACTCAGGCACTTATAAGGGGGCTAGAGTACAAAATGTTCTCCTTGTTCCCTCCAGCAGCTTGGGCTCTTCTGGGGGCAGTGCTAGGCTCCCAAGTTGCATCTTCTCCTCCCAGCCCCAGGTGCTTTTCCTAACTAAATTGGAATGTGTCTTGAGGTCGTCTGGGTGGGTGGTATGAAAATGTAGGATGTGTGGTATTAGGCAGTGGAGTAAGAAAAGAGAACACAAAGCAGAGGAGGAAGCAGCCAAGATAACTCATTTAATTGACTCCTTGTATCTGAGAAAAAAAGAGAGCTAGAAATAGACTTTATTTTGGGGAGTGAGGGAAGGGCTCTTCCAACTCTCTCTTTAAAAAAACAACACAAAAAACTCTTCCCTTTTGTCTCAGAATGATACTAAGTATTCAGTCCAAGGCAGAAGAGAGGTAAGGGCTAGACAATTAATGGTTAAATGACTTGACCAGGGTCATACAGTTAGGAAGTGTCTGAGGACACTGAACCCAGGACCTCCTTTCTCCAAGCCTGGCACTCTTATCTACTGAGCCACCAAGTTCCTGCAGCCCAAATTTTGATAAGACAACTACAGATAATTGAAATGTATAAAGAAATAATTTTCTTCAATCCAAGACCCCATCCTGACCTTTGCTCAGAGCAAATACATTTAAATTTAGAGCAGAGACCAGGAAAAGTGAGAGCCTGGATTACCTACCAGAATTCTCAGCCTTGAGATGGTTATGGATAGAGTCGTTCATCTTTCCGGAGGAGGTAATCAAATGAGTAGGTGGGCAGATTCTTGTCATGGTGATTTAATTCTTTATTTTCTCATCCCTTTGTCCAGTTATGAGCGATTTACCAAGTGTTACAAGCGCTTCTACAAACTCCAACCTGAAATGACACGACTAATCTATGACCAGTTTATAACTCAGTTGCAAACATCCATCCGGGTAAGTAGACAAAAAACCCAGCAAATTCTCTTGGCTTTCTGATTCAGCCCCTACATTTTAAGTCTCTCAAGGTTAGGAATTATATCCTGTTTATTTTAAACCCTTATCTTACACCTTAGAATTACTACCATGTATTGGTTCCAAGGCAGAAGAGCAGTAAGCGCTAGGCAATGGGGGTCAAGTGACTTGCCGAGAAGTGTCTGAGGCCAGATTTGAACGTAGGACTGCCCATCTCTATATACTCTATTTATTACTAGTGTCTAGTGCTTAGTAGATAACTATGAATATTAGTTGGATGAGGATGAGGAAGGTTTATACATCTGAGGCAGTATGGTATAGGAGAAAAGAAACCTCTGCAACCTTGGGCTAGTCCTTTTAACTTGTTAGACTTTAACCTTCTCTTCTGTAAAATTTGAAACTTTGTGGGTATGGAAAAAACTCTAAACATTAGTTGCTAAGAGATTGGAAGCAGTAGTACTTTCTGACATATAATTGTTGTTTTTTTTAACTTTTATGTTTATTTAATTAATTTTGAGTGTTTTCCCATGGTTACACAAATCATGTTTTTTTCCCTCCCCTCCTCCCACCTCCCTCCCGTAGCCAATGGATTTTCCACATGTCATTGATCAAGATCTATTTCCATATTATTAATATTTGTACTAGGGTGATCATTTAGAGTCTACATTCCCAATCATATCCCCATCAAAGCGTGTGATCAAGCAGCTGTTTTTCTTCTGTGTTTCTACTCCCACAGTTCTTTCTCTGGGTGTGGATAGAGTTCTTTCTCTTAAGTCCCTCAGAATTGTCCTGGATCATTGCATTGCTGCTAGTAGAGAAGTCTATTATATTCGATTGTACCACAGTGTATCAGTCTCTGTGTACAATATTCTCCTGGTTCTGCTCCTTTCATTCTGCATCAATTCCTGGAGGTCTTTTCAGTTCACATGGAATTCCTCCAGTTCATTATTTCTTATAGCACAATAGTATTCTATCACCAACAGATACCACAATTCCACAATTTGTTCAACTGTTCCCCAATAGAAAGGCTTTTCCAATTTTTTGCTCATTTTTCAATTTTTTGCCACTACAAAGAGCTCAGCTATAAATATTTTTGTACAAGTCTAACATATAATTTAATTGAGCAGGTATTTATAGAGTCCTTACTATATTTCCAGTCCTGGGTTAAATATTAAGTATTATGGGGAATACAAAAATATATGACATGATGTACTTCCTAAAGTACACTTAAGCTTTCACTTAAGTAGACATGGAATAATTAAAACAAGAAAGAACATTTAAATAACAAAATATCTGGTGTGGACAGTATTTTTTTTAAATTTATTTAAGTATTTTTCCATGGTTCCGTGATTCATGTTCTTTTACTCCCCTCCCCACCCCCAAGAACTGACAAGCAGTTTTTCTGGGTTATACCTGTATTATCACTCAATACCTATTTCCATATTATTCATTTTTGTAATAATCTTTTAAAAGCCAAATCTTGTGGACAGTATTTTTTGAATTTTATTGATTTTTTTTCCAGTTATACATAGAAACAATTTTTGACAATTGCTTTCTGACGTTTTGTGGTTCAGATTCCCTCCTTCTGCCCTTCCCTGAGGTGGTAAATAGTCTGATATGGGTTATATTAGTGCTTTCATACAAGATATATTTCCGTATTCCTCATGTCATAACTGAAGACACTTTATATTATTATGGGGAAAACCAGGGGAGTTAAATATTATTTGTGGGCTCAATGGGGTGGATAGGAGACAGGAAGGGACAATGGGTAAGACTTTACAAGCCAGGGAACCAGGTTTAACTATAAGGGGAATAACCATTGACAGAAATGGCAGTTAAGCCTGCCTAATTGTCACCCTGCCCCACCCAGCCTGGAATAACTTCAGAGTATTACATACACACAATGAGGACTTTAAAGTACTAGAAAACACACAGTGAAACAGTTTAATTATAATTTGAGGATAGGAAAGGGGGTTAGGTGAAGCTATGACTAACTCCCCAGGACTGGAGTCAAAGGGATAAGTTCCTTAGCCAACCTGGCTTCTGCCAGATTTTGACAGCTTGGCTAAGGACCTGAGGAAGAGGGCTTGAATTTGGGTTCTCACAACTGTTCCAGAGATGTTTTCAGGATACCAGGAACCAACTCCTCCACAGCCAATGATCCAAAGTAACCAAGTAGGGAGAGATGTCTGCAAACTGTCCACTAGATCACAGGCCACTTCCCTACTCAGAGTTGACTTGCTGGATTGATGTCTTCTGCCATTTCAACCTTCACCACTCTCCAAGATTCCAGGTCAAAAAGGGACTGCAGATTGCACTTCTGCTCTGAACCCCTCACAGCTCAGCAACCTGTCAGTTGGCCCAGCACTCTCCTCCCTACCCCCTGCATTCCATTCAGAATGTCCATGACTTCCAGAAAAGGCTTACACAAATCTGCTTTTAAACTTTTACAGCCTATACCTATTACAATATAGACAACCAAAAACTCATGAAGGAAATAAAGTGAAAGATGGTATGCTTTGATCTGCAATTAGATTCTAATAGTTCCTTCTTTGGCTGTGGATAACATTTTTTTTATCAAGTCCCTTAGGATTATCTTGGAATCTTGGTCTGCTGATAACATTTTAGTCCTTTACAGTTCATTATTGTATAATATTTCTGTTACTGTATACACTGTTCTTATGGTTCTGCTCACTTCACTTTGCATTAGTTCTTATGAGTCTTTCCAAGTTTTTCCAAACTCATCCTATTCATCATTTCTTATGGCACAGTAGTTTTCCATTACAACCATATACCACAGCTTATTCAGCCCTTCTCCAATTGATGGATACCCCATAGATTTTCAATTCTTTGTTATTTCAAAAAGCTGCTAACCCTAAATTCTTTGTGACTTCAAAAAGCTGTAAAACTATTTTTGTACAA
This sequence comes from Gracilinanus agilis, assembly GCF_016433145.1. Classification (NCBI taxonomy): domain Eukaryota; kingdom Metazoa; phylum Chordata; class Mammalia; order Didelphimorphia; family Didelphidae; genus Gracilinanus; species Gracilinanus agilis. Next base: position 166,736,740 of record NC_058133.1, on the reverse strand, counting down.
ATAAGTCCTTTTCCCTTATGTCTGATCTCTGGGATATAAAGTATTGGTTATTGCTGGATCAAAGGATATATGCATAGTTTTAAGACCCTTAAGAATGGGATTTGAATGAGTGGCACAGTGGAAGTGAAGTCAGAAAGACCTGAATTTAAGTCAAGCCTCAGACACTTAGTAGCTATGTAACCCTAGGCAAGTCACTTAACCCTGTTGGCTTCAGTTTCTTTATCAGTAAAATGAGCTGGAGAAGAAAATGGCTAATCACTCTAGTATTTGTGTCAAATAGGGTCATAAATTTAGACATGATTGAATAACAACAAAAAGGATTCGAATAGGCAGAGAAGGAAAAAGAAGTTGTAATAAGTGGAGAAGGAGGAATCATGTCTCAGAATCAGAAGGGGCCTTAAAGGTCATCCAGATAACTTGTATTTGAATAAGAATGATCTTATGGCATCCCAGAGAACTGTTCATCCAGCCTCTGCACAAATAAGAATGAGAAGCTCACTGCCTTCAGGGATAGCTTATCTGCTTTGGACAGCTCTACTTCTTACTGTGGTTTTTCCTTTCTGTCTGTTTTTTCACATTTTCTACCCATTCTACCTGGTTCTGCTTCTTTCCTCTACACCAAAGACATTCAGATTCTTGAAGACAGTTTTGTCACTAAGTTTAACTTCTCCAATATTCCTATTTCTTTGAAGTGATCTTCATATATAGCATCATGATCAGTCTCCTCTGGAGGTGCTGAAATTTATCAGTGTCCTTCTAGAATGTGGAAAAAAGCTATTCTGGCAAGTGAGAGGAATGTGTTGCTAAATTGGTGGTAATAAGATTAAAAAGATAGTGAACCTTAACTGTCAATAATCTGCAGATTTTGTTCCAACAAGCAGCAAGAAGCCAGTGGAGACTTTTGTATACTTCCTACATATTGTTCTCCTTTCTCTTTTATGCTCAGGAAGAAATTTCCACAATCAAGGAAGAAGGGAACCTAGAAGCTGTTTTGAATTCCCTTGATAAGATTGTGGAGGAGGCTGATGACCGAAAGGAACCAGCATGGTAAGAATGGATGGCATGGAAAAGAAAGGGAACTGAACACTTCCTTGTGTGGTCATTTACAGGAAATGTCTGGATCCTCTTCCAAATAGTTATACCTCATAGGAAAGGGTAACACAGTAGGCTTAATCATTATGTAAGAGTTAAATTATGTTTTGACTCAATATGAGAGTTATAAAAGTGGTCACCATTTATAAAATATTAGCCCCTAAGTCAAGATGACTTTTAGCAACTTTTATTTATAACAGGGTAGAGATAGTGAAAATGGGAACTATAGGAAGGAGACAAAGCCTGATCTAGCCTACCAGCCCCCAGTGAAGTCCAGCTTACCCCCCAGCAGGGACTGCCTCAAGTCCCAATCTCCATGTGGAAGTCCTGGTAGTCCTCAGCTAGAAGTCATGGTGGTGTTTTCCGCCAGAGTTTCACCAATGCAGAATGACTCCAAGGAAAAGCGTGTCTCTACAGCTCTACTCACCAACACAGAATCCAAGGGAAGAGTCTCTCCAAAAACCAAGGAAGGAAAAGAGAGCAGACCATGTTGGTCTCTTCTTTAGTACCCCTTTTTCCACATCACTTCCTATCTCTCCCCCTCCTTACAGGAACTAATTGTAGTCTTTCAATTTGCCGAGTAGGGGTACTTTAAGTTCTTGATTTGATAAACTAAAAATAGACAAAGGGTGAGTTAATTCTATCTTCACAATTATTATAGTCAATAATCATTATAAAGCTTTTATATGTGGTGCTTGACAGGTAGTTATTTTGCCATGGTCCCTGCTCCTTGAGAAACATACTGTAATAATTAAAAATTATGAGGCTGAGGGGGCAGCTGGCTGCCATTATGGGGCTCCTTAATACACTTTGACACACATCTAATCTGCTCCTTCACAAGCATGCCCAAGACCCCCAGTTCCTCCATGAGTTGGCTTATAAACTTTTTTCTCCACCCACTAATTCTCACAGGTCATATCTCAGGAACCAGCTAAGTTTCTTAATTTGCCTGGGCGGCAGTGCTTGTGGCTGTCTCGAGATATTTTTTGTCTCTCATTGCTTCCTGTCTCATTGGTTCTTAATTTCCCTTTTTCCAGTAGCCCAGTTATCTCAACTCACTCGTTAGTATTTGATCTCCAGATGACTTCACGTGAGGGACATGGGGAAAAGGAGAAATTTACTTTAGATAATACTGATGTAGAAAGAGCAGAGACCCTACAGTAAGAATAGTAAACTAATATTTAGCTTAACATTTAAGTATTTTCATCATACAGGGTATCCCAAAAGTCTTAATGAGGTTTTAAACTTTATTTGAGAAGTATAAATGCTATAAACTTACAAAAATCATCACTTGAAAGCTTAATTATTTAAATTTCTTTTATACTAATTTAGTTTTGTGAATATTATTTAATAAGTTTTAAATTTTAATTTAACTTTCTGTATGATACTTTCTCGGACCAGTGGAATGATAAAGGGGTTCCTCTTGCTTAGCCACTGTATTTATCTAATCTGCCTCCATTAAACTTGTGGGACCCCATCAAAACTATTGTATATGCATCAATCAAAACCTTGTTTTTCAGATGATCTTAAGGTTATAGGATTACAAATGCAGTCCCTGAGCAGCAACTAATGAAAAATTTTTACAAAGTTCAAAAATAGACTAGAGGAGAGGTGTCAAACACCTGGCCCCTGAACCAGCTTAAAATATACTTGGGAGATATTTACCAAATAAACAAATACAGTAAAACATAGATAATATTATATGTGGTTTTTTTAAGTCAGTTTGCAGCCCACAGGAATCTTTATGTACAATTTAGTGGACTTTGGTTCTATTTGAATTTGACTCTTTTTTTTTTTTTTTTTTAAACCCTTACCTTCTGTCTTGGAGCCAATACTGTGTATTGGCTCCAAGGCAGAAGAGTGGTAAGGGTGGGCAATGGGGGTCAAGTGACTTGTCCAGGGTCACACAGCTGGGAAGTGTCTGAGGCCAGATTTGAATCCAGGACCTCCTATCTCTAGGCCTGGCTCTCAATCCACTGAGCTACCCAGCTGCCCCCTGACTCCTTTCTTCTAAAGAAATATATGGCACAAGATGGAGATTATGTTGAATTTTTTTTGTTGATTTGTTTTGTTTTGTTTTTTAAACCCTTAACTTCTGTGTATTGGCTCCTTGGTGGAAGAGTGGTAAGGGTGGGCAATGGGGTCAAGTGACTTGCCCATGGTCACACAACTGGGAAGTGTCTGAGGCCAGATTTGAGCCTAGGACCTCCCGACTCTCGGCCTGACTCTCAAACCACTGAGCTACCCAGCTGCCCTTGAATTTTTAAAAGTCAGTATTTTAAAGATTTAAATAATTAACCTTTCAAACTCTTTTTTTGTAAGTACGTTTATATTTCTCAGGTTATTAAAATTCATAACTTTGGGGATATTTTATATATGTGTGAAAGGAAAGAACAAGTTTGAAGGGGAGAGCTTTGAGTGCTACCCTTTGTGGAGGTAAAGCAAAGGGAGTAGCTAGAGAAGTATTGTCAAGAGAATGAAATCTATTATGATCAGTTTAGGATGCTGTCCCAGAGCCCTGGCAGGATTTCAGGAGGACTTGTGAGATAAAGAGATGGTCAAGTGAATGATGATGGGAATATTAACAGTGAGGCTTGGGATCATTTATGGACAGGGCTGACCTAGATGTCCTGGACTAAGGAGTAGTTTTTGTGAAACCAACCACCTCTTCTGCCAGGGAAGAGAGAGAAGATACAAGTTGGTTCCATAATCCTCTTAATTTAGACCCTAAAATGAGTACTAGAAATATAAATAATCAACCAGACAGCCTCTCCTGTCTGGGGTATCCTCTTTAGATAGACAGCTTTGTTGTAAATAATTAGGGAAGATCTAGAAGGAGGAAGAAACATGGTTCTACCTCTTAGGAGCTCCAAGTTTGATGAGAGAGACAGGATATACCTCAGGGACTGATGGACAAGACTCTTGTCTTGAGCATATGAGACAACCAGTCAGAGCTCCAAATACTAGTCGGGGTGGAGGAAGAAGAGGGAAGAGTGGCAGGGAAGGGCAGTGTGGCGGAACTTGGAGAGAAAAAAGGGAAAAATCTGATCAGCCCTAAAGGAGAGGAGGGAGGGTTAGAATTGGGAAGAACATAATGGTAGGTTTCATAAGGGGGAGAAGAAGAATTTCCTGGGTAGGATGGTACAAGCTAAGGGCCAGTAGGCCCAGGGGGAATAGTCCTTTGTGCGGTGGTTAGAAATAACAGATAGAAGAAGGCAATAAAAGAAACCTGAAAATCCGAGTTGAGTTAGGATTGGACATGGGAAGTAATTAGTCATTAGGAAAAGGCAACATCCTCCCGGCCATCCCACCTTCATCCCTGATCTCCTTGCCCTCTGTGTCTAGGCGCCCCAGTGGGATTCCCGAAGATGATGTGCGCAGTGCTCTGATGCCCTACTTCTTACAGCAGAAGTCATCCCTGAAGCGCCTGGTCCAGGAGCAGGAAAGGGAGAATGTCAAACTGGCTGAAATGGTCCTGGAAGGGCGGAAGCAGGTGCTGGAGCTACAACAACAGATCCAGGCCCGGAAGCAGGCTTGGCAGGCAAGTGCCCTCCTTCCTCCTTTCTGCCAACTGTGGCCTGTGGCATTCCCAAATCAATGATGTTCTGATGATGATGATGATGATGATGATGATAGTAACAAGTGCTTATCTCATCTGATCCTCAAAATAACCCTAGAAAGTAGCTGCTGTTATTGTTTCCATTTTACATTTGAGGAAACTAAGGCCAAGAGAGGCTAAATCATTTGCCTAGGGTCTCATAGTCAGCACATGTCCAAGACTATATTTGGAACTCAGGTTTTCCCTTCTCCAAATCCAGCACTCTTTCTCTACCATGCCACCAAAGCAGAGCCTGCATTCTAGGAAAGAAGGAGAGCAGTTATATATCGTGGCAAGAATGCCACCAGAGGACTTACTACCAGTGCCCCTTCCTTCCCTGCCCCCTTCAGTCGTCGGGCCTTTATTCTTAAATGTTTACGTGGGAGGCCTCAGGAAAGCTGAAAACCAACAACAATGTATGTATGTGTCTCTGATGGCAGAAGGAAGGACTGATGGGCTCCTGTGGTAGGGATGGAGCATGCTGCCTCTTCCTCACATAGGGGAAGAAGGAAAAGGAAATCATTTTTCCCAACACAGATCAGATTCAAGCCTAGAGACCTTTGTGAGAGGAATGAGGGGAGAATTCTAAAAAACCAACTCTACAAATACAAGGTGGAGAAGGCAAAGATGAACAGCAAGTTGCTGAACACAGTCTTGGGGTATGAATGACTAAAAGTTCAAGAGGAGTCTAGAGTGTGACCCAGTGGCCAACAAAGTGACCCTCACCTTGGGCTGCCTTTGGAGGCTGAAGTGGTCAGTGTTCAGCCACATTTGCAGTCTTCTATTAGGCTCCAGTCCCTGCCCATCAGGAGGGACATTGATAAACTAGAGAGTGTTCAGGAAGGGGCAGCCAGAATGATAAAGATGGTGCCAGAGTAGTCCAGTCAGTAAGCCTTTCTCAAACACCTGAGATGTGCCGAGAGCTGTTTGGCCCTGAGTTCACAAAGACAAAAATGAAATGGTGCAGGGCAGCTAGGTATCTCAGTGGTTAGACTCCAGGCCTGGACTTAGGAGGTTCTGGGCTCATATCTGACCTCAGACACTTCCTAGCAATGTGACCCTGGGCAAGTCACTTAATCCTCATTGCCTATCCCTTGCTGCTCCAATGCCTAAGAATTAATATTAAGACAGAAGGTAAAGGTTTAAGAAAAATAAAATGTTCTCAAGGAGCTTCCACTGTATTGTTTTGGGCGTGAAGAAAGAAGGGAGAGGAATTATGTACAACTATAAGTATATGCAAAAGAAATATAAGGTAACTGGGGAGGAAGCCCCTGCAACTGGGGATGGGGCTTCCTGGAGAAAGTGGTACTTGAGCTGAGCTTTGAAGGAAACTAGGGATTCTCAGAGACAGAAAGAACAGATAGTGCATTTAAAGAATACAGGGTAGTCTGGGCAAAGGCTGGGAAGATGTACTGGTCATGTACAGCAGAAACAGCAGAAGTCAAATTTGGATCACATTTGGAGCATAGGAAGTAGAGGAGTCTATCCTGAGATTGGAAAGGCAAGATAGAGCTGGACTAGAAAAGACTCTGTGTGCAAAATAGGAGTTGGTACTTGATTCTAAAGGCACCTAGGACTTATTGGGCAAGAGAATGACATCGTTAAATGTATGCCTTAGAGAAATCACTTTGGCAAGAATGTAGAGGGTGGATTGAAGAAGGGAAGCAAGAAAGATAAAAGAAACCAAATAGAAGACTACTGAAATAGTCCCAAGTGAGAGGCAATGAAGGCCTGAACTGTGGTAATGATTTTGTGAATAGAGAGAAGGGAATGACTGCAGAAGTAGAAATAAAAATTAGCAACTAATAGGATCTATGGGGTAAAGGAGAATGAAGAATTGAAAATGACTGAGGTTTTGAAACTGAGTGACTAGATGACTGTTGCTTCCCTGAACAAAACCTTGGGAGTTTGGTAGGGGGAGTAGAAAGGATAATTAGTTGTTTTAGACATGTTGAATTGGAGATGTCTAGTAGACTTTTAGGCCAGGATGTCAGAGACATTTGATGATATGAGACTAGAGCTTAGAAGAGAGACTTGAACTAAGATATATAGATTTGGGAGTCATTTGCAAGAGCTGATAGCCAAACCAATGGGAATTGATGAGTCCACCAAAAAAAGGGAACAGAGAGAAAGAAGAGAGTCCAGGACAGAACTTTAGGGTATGTCCATTGGTAGGGCAGGATATGAATGATGCTTGTAGAAAATATAGGTAACGGAGGGCACCAGGGATGTTAAAATAAATCTAAATGATTGTAGGTACACACACTGGGGTTTAGGAGAGACCAGACCAGGTTAGGGAGACCAGAGGTCAGCTATGCTGCTGTTAACTGACAAAATAGCTGTTGATCAACTGTCACCCTTGGGCCAGAGGCTTTGAATCCAACAGGCAAGGTAAAAGGGGTTCAACAGCTTTAATTATGTTTAACTAAAAGGTGGGAAAGGGATTTCTATACTTAAAATCTAAAGGGCAAAACCACAGGGCAAGGGGAGGACTTATTTCTACACTAAGTGATCTAACAGGCAGGGCCCAAGAAGCAGAGCAGTCTCTGGGAGCTGATTCAAGCCTGGTACCAGCCAGACTTGAACAGCACAGCTATGGATCAGAGAGGTGGCTTTGAGGGTTCTCACAGTTTTCCAAAGAGGTTCACAGGATGCCAAAATCCTAGGTAGTCCAAGATACCAAGAAGAGTGAGTGAACTTGAGGTGCTGTCCACCAGGTCTCAAACTCCTCCTCTGCTTGGTTCTGCTCTGTTGGTCTTCTCCTCTTGCTGGAAATCCACCTCCACTCAGGATCCCAAGGAAATCAGGAAGCAGGGTCTGAGATCTCCCTGGGCTGGCAACAGTTTTGCCCACCACTAATGGAGTCTGTCTCTCAGGGCACACACATTTCCTCCTCCTTCATTCTATTCTAGAATGCTCCAGGCTTCCTGCTAGGTCAAACTTAATACTTAATCAATTAACTAATCTTCCTCACAACATGCTCCAACAAAGGAAACTAAGGAGCTTCAGTTAGATGGAAGAAAAGAGGCAAAAGAGAATTGTGTCATTGAAACCCAAAGAAGAAAGAATGTCCACGAAGAAAGGGTAGAGTCATGGTCAGTCATTACAGTGGCCAGAATTTGTAAGTCTTTGTTTGGTAACAGTTTCTGTTGAATAAGATCAAAAACTATTGCAGAGGGTTGAAAAATATGTGAGAAAAGAGGAAGGGACAATAAAGAATATAAGAGCTCTTTAAAGAGTTTGGCTATGAACATGATGAGAGATATAGGATGATAGCTTGAGGGGATGGTAGGATCAAGTGAGGGTTTTTTCACAATAGGAGAAACCTAGATGTGGTCATAGAGAGTAGAGAAGAACTTATAGGAAAGAGGGAGAAAATGAAGATTAGGGAGGAAGAGAATAATTTACCTGATATATCAGATATAACAGAATGATATACCAGAAGAGAAGGGAGGGAATGGGGTCATGGATACATGTAATGGGAGTAATGGCCAAGAGGAGTCCCTCTTCATCAGACAATGGAGTAAAGGAAAAAAGAATGGGGAGTGTCAAGGGATTTTAAGATGTAGAGAAAGTAGCACCTTTCTTCTTAGAAGTATGAGGCAAGATCCTCAGGTGATGAGTGTGGGAAGAAAAGAATATGGGAGGGCTTAGATAAGAGGCTTGAATTGCTTCTGTCCGGAGTTCATTAGAAGGTCAATTAGAGGGGGTATCTGGGGACCTCAGTAGATTGAGAGTTAGGCCTAGAGATGGGAAGTCCTAGGTTCAAATCTGGCCTCAGAAACTTCTTAGCTGTGTGACCCTGGGCAAGTCCCTTAACCCCCATTGCCTAGCCTTTACTGCTCTTCTGTCTTAGAACCAATACATAGTATTGATTCTAAGATGGAAGATAAGGATTTTTTTTTTTAAAGTCAATTAGAGAAACTCATAGAACTCATAGAAAACTCCATTTTCTAAGGCTGTGGAGTGTCTTATTATGATCTATGCTAATGAGCCCTGTGGTCCAGCACCTCTCCCTGGAGCTGCTGACCACTGGCTGCCGCTCAGTGCCTGATGGGTTACTTGGGAGCCACTATTAAGATTGTCATTATTAGAAGTAAGGATATGCAAAATAGAAGTAATTCTGACCTTCACGTAGAGTAACCCATGACTGCTGCTGGAGATAGCCGAGTATCACTTCCAGCAATTGCTCCTATATAAGTGCTGCATGCAGCAGAGAAGTGACCCCTACCATCTTGGCCCTCCAAAATCAGATCCAGACTTCTTTGGGAAGTCAATTTGTCCATTCATGAAAACTACATTGGAACACCCAGAGCACCCAGGTTGCTCATGACACCCATGCCTGAGTAGGTGGTATATCATCAAGCCCAATAAAACCAGCCCTGGCCCCTCTCCTAAAATGGTAACACTCTCCCTGCTGCTCCCCTGCTCCTGACATAAGCTAGGCTCAGAGTCCATTTCCCCCTTCCTTCTCCCCCTGGCCCCTTTGATTAAGGAAGCTGCTTGAACTTAAAAGAAGTTCTGATGTGTATGTGTGTATGTTTTAAAAGGAAAATAAAGTGAAATACCAAAACTGAAGGCAAGGATCCATACTTTTTAACTGTTCCCTTTGTGCTTTCTAGCAGCCTCAGTAACCTTGTTTACTCTATATTCATTGAAAACTAATAAACTTTGAGCAGCTTTTTTTTTAAAAGAAAATCATTTAGTTTAGGAGTAAAAGGATTGCCTTGTTGCAGTGAAATTAGATAACATAAATTTATAGTGGGCCCAGGCTGCATGGTTGGGTGATGTTCTCTGGGTATGGAGGAGGTAGATGAGAATAATATAGGATAGGGATTTGTAAGGCATCAGGAGCAATAGGACAAGGGAGCAAGGGTTTCAGGAGCAGAAGGCAGTTTGATGTTGGGCTGGTTAAATATAGATTACGAAAGGGAAGCTGAAACAGAAGTGATGGCCTAAGAGGGCCCTCAGAGATAGAGCAGCTGGAGATTATAGTTAAGATCAAGGATGTCATTAATAGGACTGAAGCATAGGGAGGAATAGGATGATATAATGATTAATTGGATAAGGGAATTTTAGAATTCTTGGTCATGGAAATGGAATAATCACTTGTAGGTGATAACAAGATTAAGGGTATGCTATCCTTGTGTGCAGAAGACTTGGAATAGAAGAGTAGATCACAAGAGTTGAGAGTGAGGAAGTGAGAAGTTAAGGTGTTTGAAATAACATCATGTGTGTTCAGATCTCCAAGTATAAGGACAGGAATTGGAGTGGAGGGAAAGACTTGGAGCCATGTACTGAACTTCATGAAAGTCAGGAGAATGACCTGGAGGCAGGAGATAACTGTCCCCAGGATCTGAATTGAGCAATATATTTGAATAGAATGAAGCTCAAAGGAGGAGAAGCTGCTGAGTTTCTGTGTCAGAGGGAAAGTTTGGAAGTGGCAATGGGGAGTAAGAAATACTTCAGTTCCTTGAGAACCAGTATGTTGGGGGCTGGGTATGAGAGAAGATGCAGCCAGTACCAGAAAAATAGTCTAGAGTTCAGTATCATGTGCTGTGAGTTCTAGAAGATAGGAGCACAAGAGGAAGAGGTATAAAATGAAAGGATGTTTATTAATGCTGTAACTCAGGTTCCAAATGGCACAGTGGAAGGGGAGGGAAGAGCTGGGCTGGAAAATAAGAGGGATAGAGTTAAGGTGGATGGGTAGACAAGTGGGGGAGTAGAGATCAACCCTTGGGCGGCCAACTATTTAGATGTGTTCCGGAGAGTAAGAAATTGTAAGAACTTGTTGGCTATGGGGGACAAGACCAAGAAGTAGATCCTAGCACTTTTACTGATGACAACAAATGACTGCTATGTCTGGATTGGCTCTGCCAGATGGGAATCAGTTGAAGAAATTTGGGGATGAGAAGGGAACGAGGCCTAAAGAAGAGAAGATTTGGGAGTAAAGGGAAATGTGGTAGCTGTCTTCAAGGATCTGAATGAAGGTTTGTCATCTGAAAGAGGGAGTGTGCTTATTCTATCAAATCTAGAGGACAGAACCAGGAATAAAGAGGTACATTTATGCTTGAGGTCAGGAAGAACTCTTAACACCCAAAAGTTTCCCAAAGTGGGTTGGGCTGGGGTGCTCAATACATAGTGAGCTCCTAGGCCAGGTATGTTGTAGAAGGGTTCCTATTAAGGAATGGATTCCAGTGATGGGCAAACTTTTTAAAGAGGGGGCCAAAGGAAAGGAAATGCTCATCTGTCAGTCTGTTTCTAAGGCAACTCTTTCGAATTTTCATTGTATTGTATCCTACTCATGGTATTCATCAGATTAGGAATAATGTCACTGAATAGAAACATTTCAGAGGGCTGCATCTGGCCCTCGGGACATAGTTTGCTCATCACTGGTCTAGGAGATCTGGAGTTTAAAAATTGTTTCCTGAAGCAGCAGAGAGAAGCCCAGGGATGCTTATCCAGATGGGATAAAGAAGACCTTTTGTTGGTAAATGAAGATAGAGGAACTTGGGGCAGAAACAGTTCCAGAGGTGGAGCTGGTTGTGATTGACAGTGACAGCTGAGGAAACAAGCAGCTGCTCATAACTCACAGCCCTGGCTCAAGTCATTCCTCTTTCTAATTTCTCTGGTGGCAGGTGGCAGGACCTATTGCCACCCATTCCTCTTAGAAAATTTTCTCTGTCATTCTATTGAAGGAACTTGTTTTCCTTTGGTTTATGGGGTAGGAGTGATCTTATTGAATATAGGTGCCAAGGGAGAAGAGTAGCAGGAGTACAACAAACTCCCTCAAGAAAAACCCTTACCAACATATCTAGAAAGTCTACCAGACTAAATCCTGATCAGGAAAAACAAGAAAGAAAATCACAAGGAATTTTTCCAGTCAGTGTCTGCAGAGAGGTCTGTGGGTATTGTAGATGGGGTCTGGCACACTGGCTAAAGCACTTCCACACACCGAGAGGCTATGCATAGGGAAAAGAGAAGGTTGTAGATCCATCACAGAAGGCCTTAAATTTGTTCATGGTGCAAGAACAGGTGCTAATGGACAGTTCTGTCACTGCTCTGGTCCAAGTCACAGATCCAGGGCAGACTGAGGAAGGGACCTACACCTAGGAGTGACATTCCAGGGTGAGAAACAGTTATGAGTCCTAGGCTGTGTAGCAAGAGCAGAATGAAATCAGAAGTAAGCACAGACCCCAAGAGCAGAGCAGGGTCTCAATTCTAGCCTTTAGCTAGAATCAGTCTGAAGCCTACAGCAGAATAACCAGGGCACTAATCCCAGACCAAAGGGGAGTTTCAGTTTTGTCCCTAATCAGCAGTTTTCCATCTGGTTTATAGTGGCTGAGTCCAAAAACTCCAGACAGGATGAACCCACAGATCTGTTGATCAGCCCCAAACCCCAGGTCAGAAGCTTGCAGAGCTCAAACCAGAGATCAGACCTTGTCCTCATTCAGACCACTTTGGAAGCCCTGAAAACTTGCAGGTCCATAGCCTGGGCTATTCCTGAGATCCTGAAATAACACAGTACTCAGTTTACCTAGAAAACCAGCCCAGACATTTTATTCAGAAGTACACAGAAGGAGGCAGCTGGGTAGCTCAGTATATTGAGAGTCAGGCCCAGAGACAAGAGGTCCTGGGTTCAAATCTGACCTCAGACACTTCCAAGCTGTGTGATCCTGGACAAGTCACTTAACCTCCATTGCCTAGACCGGTGATGGCAAACCTATGACTCGCGTGTCAGCATTGAAACGTGTAGCTGTAGCCATTTTCGATGACATATGACTGCATACAGAGAAGTATGGGGCCGCATTTGCTGTAGTGTAGTGTAGACACTCTGCACTATAGATGACAATTCTACCTATATTCATTTACCTATTTTGGTTTATTAAATATAGTTATATTTTACAACTATACATTTTTGTTATTTAAACTATAAATATCGCAAAGTTATGGTTTTTTCCCCGAAATGACACACCACCTGAGTTATGCTCATTTTTTTGGCGAATTTTGACACACCAAGCTCAAAAGGTTGCCCATCTCTGGCCTATCCCTTACCACTCTTCTACCTTGGAACCAATACATAGTATTAATTCTAAGATGAAAGAAAAGGGTTAAAAAAAAAAGAAGTAGTACACAAGAGCCTGGCTCTAACATAAAGTCTGAAGTAAGGCAGTAGGCTAGAAGAACGAGCAAACAAAAACAAATCCCATCATAAAAAGCTTTTATGGTGACACAAACCCAAAAGAAAAGAATGACTCCAAAATATCCACAAAGTCTCAAAGGAAAATGAAGTTTAGGCATAAATTCAACTAGAATTCCTGAGAGAGATGAAATAAGTTGTTTTTTAGAGAGTTTAAATAATTTTTTTAATAGAAAGTGAGTACTTGAGGAAAAATTAGAAAAGAAATGAGGTGGAAAAAAATTATAAAGAGAATTAGAGTGGTCTAAATAGAAGCTAATGACTCCATGAGACAACATATTAAAACAGAGTCAAAACTGAAAAAAATAGAAGAAAGTATAAAGTGTCTTTTAGCAAAAACAACTGATTTTTTTGTTTTTAATTTAATTTATTAAATTATAACATTTCTCCATGGTTATAGGATTCAGGTACTATTCCTCCCCTCCTCTCACCCCCTCCCATAGCCCACACACAATTCCACTGGATTTTACATGTGTCATTGATCATGACCAATTTCCATATTATTGATATTTGCATTAGGGTGTTCACTTTGACAATATCCCTCATTATATCCCCATCCACCTGTGTGATTAGGCAGTTTCTACTTCTACAGTTCTTCCTCTCAATATGAATAGCGTTCTTTCTCATCATTCCCTCAGAGTTGTCCTGGATCATTAAAAACAACTGATTTTAAAAACAGATTGTGAAAAAAAATTTAAGAATTGTTAGGTCCCTTGCTAGCCATGGCCAAAAAAAGCCTAGACATTATATTTCAAGAAATCTTTAAAAATTGCCCAGATCTTTTAGAATCAGAGGGCAAAGTGGAATTTAGAGAATTTAGAACTGATCACTACTGAAAAGAACCTAGGTCAAAGAAAAAAAATACTGCTAGCAGATAGAACTAAAGAATTCAACTACCAAGAAGCCAGTTAGGGTCATGCAGGCTTAAGCAGTCATGACTATAAAGATCTGAAAGCTTGGAATATGATATTCCAGAAGGTAAAGGATATAGACTTGCAACCAAGAATAATATACCCAGCAAAACTGAATATAAATGCTACCTTTAATGAAATAGAGAACTTCCAAGCATTCCTGATAAGACCAAAGCTGTGTAGAAACTTTGAAGTACAAACACAGAAGTCAAAGGAAATATAAAAAGGTAAACTACTTCAGATACAGGGAGATGATACATGTGTCCCTTCTGAACCCTTATCAGAGATGGTAGAATGGAAATGGAGAAAAAGAGAATTTGGTAAGGGAGAAAAAAGAGAAGGTTAGAGGAAACCATTCCATGTAATTAGAGTGTATAAGTAAAAGTCTACACAAACAAGGAAGAAGGTTTGGAGGGAACAGTTGGCACTTGAAGTTAACATTAACTTCAACTAGTCAAGGGAGGGAAAATACACATACAATTGGGGTACAGAAATACATTTCACTCAGCAGAGAAAGGGGAGAAGGAAGAAGGTAAAATTAGAGGGATTTGCTAAAGGAAGTCCTAAGTGAAACAAATTCTAAGGAAATACAAAAATATTTGTAGCTCTTTTTTTCTCTGACAAAAAATTGGAATCCGAAGGGATTACCCTTAATTGGGGAATGGTGGAACAACCTATGGTATGTGACCGTGACAATACTATTTTGCTGTAAGAAGGAAATGGTTTCAGTGATATTTGGTAAGACTTGTATGAACCAACGCAAAATAAAGTGAGCAAAACTGGGAGAATAATTTATACACTAATATTGTAAAAACAAACATTTTGGGAAGGCTTAGGAACTCAGATCAGTGTAATAGCCAACTATAATTCCAGAGAACTAATTTTGAGACATGCTGCCACCCTCCTGATAAAGAGATGAAAGACTCAAAGACAAAGGCAGGGAGGGGAGCTAGCCAAGGCAGAATTTTGTTTGGCTTGCTTACATAGGGATATGTTTATAAAAGAGATTTTGTTTTTGTTGCTTTTTTCAGTGGGGTGGGGGTGGGGTGGGGGTGGGAGGGAAAGAAGGCAGATTTTGCTGATTGAAAAAAGATTGATTTAGAATTAACACAAAAAGGAATGATTTTGAAGCACCAGTTCTCCTACTTTTTATTAGTATGGTACAGTTAAATGGGTTTTGTTTTTTAATTCTGGTGATTTGCTTAGACTGTGGAGTAGAATCTGTTCTGGTTGGGTGCACACAATCCCAAAATAGAGAGTATTGCCCATTAAAAAAATCACTAATATGATTACTAAGTATCAGTTATTAAGGCTTTACTTAAGAGAGTCATAGAGTCTAAGACTAGACAGGTGATATATCCCTCTACAATCTGCCATTGTCAGACTATATTGTATTCATGGACACCATATTCTGGGGAAACATTGGTAAACTGCAGTGTCCAGAGGAGGGCAACCGGAATGGGTAAAGGTCTTAAGATTATGGCCTAAGAAGATCAGCTGAAGAAAGTAGGGATGTTTAGCCTGGGGAAGAGTTCGATTGTGAGGAACATAATAATTATCTTCGGTTATTTTCAGGGTAGTTACCTGCAAGAGAGAGCATATAGATTTGATTTGAGTTGGTCCAAAAAGACAGAATTAAGAGCAGTGGGTAGAAGAAATTGCAAAGAGGCAGGTACAGGTTGATGTATCAGAATATTTCATAACAGAGCTGCCTGAGATGGGGATGAGCTACTTCAGAGGTGATGAGTTCCCATTCACTGGGGGCTTTCAAGCAAAGGCTGGAGGAGACTCATTGGATAGGTGCTAGAAGAGAAAGCTCAGGTCTGATTTGGAGCAAATGACCTTCCAACTCTCAACAGTTCCATGATTCTATGAAATCTTTTCCTCTTTCTTTTTTTCTTAACATCACATTCATATCCAAATATATCCTTCCTTCAAAAGTACAGAGTCTGGCCCTAATGTAATGTCTGAAGTAAGGAAGTAGGCTGGAAGAATGAGCAAACAAAAACAAATTTCATCATAAAAAGCTGTTATAGTGACACAAACTCAGAAGAAAAGAATGACTTCAGAACTTCTACAATCAAAGCCTCAAAGGAAAACTCAACTTGGGGCAATTGCCCAACTTCCACCTTGAGCCTTCCTTTGTGGCAAAGGCTAAAAAAAGAAAAAGAAAACAGTTCAGTTTTTTCATGCAGTATTGCATGAAGCCAATCGACACATTCGTTTCAGGCAATATTGTGTTTTTTAAACTTCTCTGGGACCAAGCTCTGTCATTATAATGACAGAGTTTGCTTTCATCTTATTCATTTTAATGGTTGTAGTCATCATGTATATTGTTTTGCTTTCATCACTTTGCATCCTGTCATGTGGATCTTTCTATTCGTTTTTTCTGAATTTTTTGAATTCATAATTTTTTATATCTCAGAAAGATTCCATTACCTCCATGAGATTCTCTATATTGTAGTAAACAAAAACATAATATCCTATAGTTGGAATAAAAAAAAAAAAACAGCTGCCCAAGTTGAGGATGGGAGAGAATGTGACTAGGAAAGAGTTCATGTGAGAAAGATGAAGGGGTTGTTGTGCTCTGTGAGCTTAGTAGTGTTGGGATATGGCAGGTGACTTTGTGCAGCACTGCCTCATTTAAATCCAATTCATGCCCAAGTTAAGACATCACCTCGTGCTAGCACTGGTCCTGTCAAAAACAAAGGTTGAACAGCAGTGGTTTGTAATGACACCCAGAATGATCTCTTTCCTATGGAGGTGATCGGGATAGGTCCTTTGCTATCTAAGAAGCTCATAAAGGAAAAAGATATTGCTTTTTCCATCTCTTGTGTTGTTTTTCTCTTTTTCCATACCCAGGCTCTTAGCAAAAAACAGAGAGAGCTGGCAACAGTGCTGGAAGACCCAGAGTGAGAAGGCCAGCCAGCTGAACCGCACCCTCCTGATCCTCGCTCGCAAGGCTCCTTGTCTCTGGCTTGGGAGGGACCATCTATTCTGGACAAATTAAGCTTAGTGAGGACCCCTGGAGACAGAATCCACAGGGGCTGAACCCACGGGGTACTTTGGGAGGGGAAGGCGGTTAAGAAAAGGGCTCTAAAGCCCATTGGTCCCAGAGCAGTGAAGGGATCAGCAGAAGATGGAGATGAAGTCCTCTTCTCCGTGTGTTTTGGGCTTTCCAGGTGCCACTCGTCCTGCTTGTCCACCCCATTTGCGATTCCCTTCTGTTTCCACGCTACTTTGGAGGGTGAGGAGTTTTCACTCATCCTGTTTATTCTCATCTTGTGTTGGATTTTAATATCTCTTTCTTCCCTGGGCCCAGCACACAGTTTCCCCTTCTCACATGCCTCAGTCCAGACTGCCCCAGCCACAGAGTTCTTGAATCCTCTAATCATAGAATCTGTTTCCAATCTCCACTGATTGCTGCCTTACTGGCCAGGCTGATGCCCTGTCATGTTCTGCCCACATCTGTAAATACACTTCCTATACTACACTGTCATCTCTCCGCTCCCAACATGTTTGTGCCTTTGGCCTCAGCTGCCCCAGACAGGGTCCCGAGGCAAGCATGGAGCACTTGCATGCTCAGCCTGGAGTTGCTTTTGCAAGTAGGACAGCCCGACTCCGGTCGGCTTTCTCAGTCTATAGAACCTAAAGCCTCTGGGGCCGAGATGGGACGCACCTTAACTCTCACCCTGATCCTAGAACCTCTGGGATTCTCTCAGCCTCGCTCTCTATCCCAGTGACTAGAGGCAGGTCAGTTTGTCATCTTGTCCTACCTCGACCCTCACCCTCTTTTCTTATTTAATGTCTGGGCTGCTTCAGAATAAATCTATATAACTTACGTATCTCATTGTAGTCGCTCTTGTGTATACAGATTAAAATAAGTTGATGGTCTCTAAAAAGTGTCTTTCTCTGTCATTTTAAGTGCTCCTCACCGTCATTCCCCAAAATAAGAAGCTATAGGATACCAGCATGGCAGAAGAATAGATCGATTTACCCATTTATTAAGAATAGCCTACGCATAAATAAAAAGCAACACAGTCTCTCCAAAGAGCTTTACAGCTGAGTAGGAAGAAATAATGTGAAGCTAGAGAAAGAAAGTTTAGATAGGAGGAAGGACTTCCACAGAAGAGCCTGGAGAAATCATGGGAAAACTAGGCTCAGGTTGGAGTGGAGCTCCACCACCATCTAGTTTCTTCCGCAGCCCCCCAGCCCCGAGGCCCAGGGGATGTGTTTGTTTTCTTGGTGGTTTTCAGCCCAGACTGTCCAGCCTTCCCCTCCGGCTGCCCAGAACTCAGTCCAGACAGAGGAGGCCCATGTAGCCTCCCTCTGCCTGGCAGACCAGGTCTGTATTGGGAGGGGAAGTCAGGCATTTCAGTGCACAATGTTTTGAAACTGCTTTCTAACCCAACCCCACCTTTTTTTAACCCTCCCCTTCTGTCTTGATAGGAAGTATCAAGTATTTCCAAGACAGAAGAGGGGCAAGGACTAGGCAATGGGGGTTAAGTGACTTGCCCAGGATCACACAGTGGGGCGGGTAGTGGTGGTGGTAGATGTCTAAGGACAGATTTGAACCCAGGACCTTTCGTCTCCAGGCCTGGTGCTCTATCCACTGTAGGATCCAGCTGCCCCTCTATTCCCTTTGAGGATCCATCTTCATGAAACTTAAGGAGAAGATACTTAATTCTTGTTTAATTCTAGGTACCATGTATCAGGAAAATGATCCATGAGGAGTTGCAGAAGAAAGTGGGGGTGTCTCCCCTTGAGTAGGCTCTCACGTAGAAGGATTAGATTTTGCTTTATTTAACTCCCAAAGTCAAAAAGAAGCAGGAGTAATGGGTAGAAGTGTTGGAGAAACTTCCCAAGTATTAAAGCCCTTCAATGGAGCAGACTGCTTGGATGGAGTGGGTTTTGTCCTCACCAGAGGTCTGTCTTGCCCAGGGTCACACAGCTAGGAAGTGAGGCTAGATCGAAACCCAGGACCTCCCGTCTCTAGTCCTGGCTCTGCATCCACTGAGCCACCCAGCTGCCCCCAGGGACCTGTCTTCAAGGAAAGCCTGGACTGCCACTTGTCAGGTGTGCCACAGGCCATCGGAGGGTCCAGGCAGCCAGCAGAGTCCCTTCTGTCTGAGATTCTCTGAGGGGGCAGGGCCCTGCCCAGGCCCTCATGGACTAAGTAGTGGGCGGGCCTCAGGGGCACCGTCCCCAGCCTCCTCCTCCTCCCTCCCACTCTGCCAGGGGATTCTGATGTCTCCTTCCAGGACCCTCAGACACCAGGAAGTCTTTCTCGTTGCAGTGGGAGCACCTTCCGATGCCTCAGTCTATGGAGATGGCGCACTCACTAGTCCCATTTTTAGTCATAGCAGCGCCCACCCTCTATCCCCATCTGAACTGGAACATTCTCTTCCTCCACGTTCTCCCCAGGCCCTTTACCCTGCTCCTCAGCTCAAGCCTCCACTCAGGGCCTCAGGCAAATCACACCCTGACTTTTGGCATCTAAAGGGGTCACAGGACTGGGGTAACCGAGGGCATTGCCTGGCATTCTTTCTCTGGGGTTTGGCATCTTTTCACAGGGCCTGAGCCACTAGGATCGGATTCATGGAAATCATAGGCTAGGAGAGGAAACAAAGCTAACTCTGCTCATTGACCTATTTAAAACCCATCATCCTGAATTCCCTTCTTCCTCCCCTGGCTCCCCATTATGCCTAGTTAAGTTTCCACTACACTTAGCCCCGACGAAGGGGGAGGGTCCCCAGCCCCTTCCTCATCTCCACTATGTTTCAACGTTCGTCTGCCTAGAGAATCACTGAGCTAGGGCCCGAGCGGCTCAGAATGGGGGCACAGGGGAAGAGAACAGCTGTACCCACTGGAATCTCCAGGTCCTTATCCTCCCATCCCTTGGACACTCGGGCCTCCCCAAACCACAACATCCTTTGAGGTTTGGGCTTGTTGATGCTAAGCTGGATAGCCTTCAAATAGAGCTGGCGAGATTGAGCTCAGGCCCACCCTTCTGTGGTCACCCAGAGGTATACCCCTCCCCTGGGGGGCCAGGAAGCTCAGAGGGTATAAATGATGCCCTGAAAAAGAGGGTGAAGACACACAGGACCAGGCTGGACTGAACTGAACGTGAGCTCCTGCCGGAAAGAGCTGCACCATGAAGATAGTCCTCCTCCTCTCCTTGCTGACCCTGGCCACCCTCTGTCTTTGCAAGCAAGGTGAGTGAGGGTCTTTGTGGAAGGAGTGGGGGGCCTGTGCTCCTCCTCACCCCTGGTCCTCTTCTTTGATTCCTCCCAGAGCATCCATTTGGGGAGGCTTCCCCCAACAATCTATCTTGTGCCACTAGGACCACCTTCTAGGGGTCAGAGGGCAGGTTGATCTAATCCCTTGAGTCACCGTCCTCTTCATCCTCTTGTCTCTAAAGGCTGCTCAACCACTTGCCAGTCTAGCCTAACCAGCGTCCATCCATTTTCCTCAAGATTTCCAAGGAGAAGATGGTTATTACCATTGGGAATTCTGTGTTGTAGCTTACTTCATGCCTCCTAGTGGTTTTCTCCTTTGGTTTGTTCTATGTGAAAAAGGAACAGCCAAAGGGAAAGAATGAAAAGGATCCTATAAGAAAAATGTTCTTATTATCTTTTAGATGCTCAAGCTGGGCCCCAAGACTCTGGCAAAAAAACTGGTAAGTAATGGGCACTTCTGGGAGGGAGGCTAATTTTCATAATGTGGTGGTTCATGATGAAATGCAAAGGTCCCCGAGCGCCCCTCTCTTTCCCACTGTCACCTCAAGGTCCCCCCCAGCTCCTGCCCCTCTCCCGCCTCCAGTCCTCTGCCCACTCTTGGGGAGCCGGCTCCAAGGCTCCATCCCTAGGCTTGATTGGGCTGGGGGGGGGGCGGGGATTTGGTCACAGACATCCTTCCCACCAGGCTAGCCTGGTATGGGCAGCCTGCCACTGACCTCTCTCCTGCTCCCCAGCATTTGCCTCCAAACGAGACAGCAGCGAACTGGTGAGACCAAAGCGTTACCTGTACAACTGGCAAGGGTAAGTGACAGCCCGAGGAAGATGCTGTGGAGCGTAAAAGAGGAGGTGCTGGCCTCAGCTTTAGCTTTTAGGGTCTCAGAGAATGGGACTGGGGAAGGAGAATGAAAACCTCTTTGAGCCTAGGAGGGTGTCGAACCATTGGATTCTTCCCTCTGACTCTGTGCTGGGTGACCCCTTTGTCATAAAATGCCCAAAGCAAGAAGGGACTCCCTAGAGAGGCCCCTTCCTCGTTCCATTAACCCATCTTTGGATTCCTGAGCAAGCCCAGCGGGGAAGCGGTGGAGGCCAGACCCTCCTAAAAGTCTCCGAGGTTGGAGAGGGCAGGGGGAAGGGTAGGCTAATCCATCCCTCTCCCCTAGGCTTCCCGCTCCCTACCCTGACCCCTTGGAGCAGAAACGAGAGGTGTGTGAGCTCAACCCTGATTGTGACGAGCTGGCTGACCACATCGGCTTCAGCGAGGCATATCGGCGATTCTACGGGACGGCCTAGACCCCCAGACGCCCGCTCCCTTCCTCCAGTTTGCTTGCCGTGCTTGTACGTCCTGGCTCTGCCCTCCCTCTGAGACCCCCGACCTACTTCCCTGCCCTCAAGCTACAAAGCTGTTCCCCGACCCCCTACCTGTTCCCTGATGCTCCCCCCATTCACACAGCCAGTCCATTGCCAGCTCCGAAGTTCCTCCCTTCTGGCTTTTTCAGAAATAAATCTGAGGAGAGGAATCTGCTGGTCTGTCATTCTTGTGTCTGTATGTGTTTAGGCCCAGGAACTTCCAGGGATTTTTGAGCTACGCCTCTGACTCTAGGCAAACCTGGACTTGCCCATCTTCTGCTCCCAAGGGAGGGTGTTTCCTATCTTGGCACACACCCTCCCTCCAAGAGAATCCTTCCTCAGCACTGACTGCAATCCTGCCCTTCTGAGCATCATCCCTTTCTTTCTTTGCTCCATCCCCTCCATGGAGGAGGAAGCAACGATGCTCCCTCTATACAATGTGACTGAGCAGTCTGTCTCTGACACGCAAAGAAGGGCCCTCTCCACGGGGTTTCTTTTGCAAGAGGTTTCCCAGCTCTGCAGACCCCCATAAACTGCATCTTAGATAGAGAAAATCTTTATTGGCAAATAGTTGCTAGTAAAGCAGATACACACACCAAGAGGGGTGTAACCATTTCAATCCAGTTTTTCCCAGGAATCAGTCAATTCCTTCACCCATCTCAGCTGCCATCTTGGCTTGGAGATGATCTAATTCTGGGAGTTTCTTCATTCTAGAGGGCCAGGTGAGGCAGGTACTTTGTGTCCCTCTCCCCTCTTGAATTTGGTCCCAATGATTGGGGTTAAAGGGTGGCCCCTTTGGTGAAGTCTAAATTAATGGTGTTAGTTTCCTCAGGAAGAGGAGATTATAGAGTACCAGGACTCCAAGGCTCCCTACAAAGAGTTATTTCCTTATCTGCATGATCCTGAAGGGGGACCCCAAGAAGACACCTCAATCTCTGACACCCAATATTGCATCTATAATACTTCCTCTAGATTGTTCTAACCTAGGCCCAGATAATAACCTAATAATGTGGCCCCTATCAGAACTCCTAATATCCCTAATGGCTTACTCTGGCCCCATTTGTGGTCCTTAGACCCCAGGATCTCTCCCATACAGCTCAAGCTGATTCAATTTGAATCCATCAAGGATCCTTCCTATCCCCTTGAGCTTATACACCCTTTGAGAACTTGAGAGATCCCCCCAGCTTTCTCCCACTAGCCAGTCCCATCTCTCACCCTTAGCACCTGCCTCTACTCCAAACAAGAGGTCTCCTGCTCCATCTCCTCCCCTGCCTTTCATCCCGGTTCCTCTGACCCCTCCGTTCCCCACTTCCCCTTCAATCTTCTCTTGTCCTCTCTCAGCATCTCTTTCTTACAGCCTCAGGACTTTGTGCCTCAGCTCCCCAGGGCTGAAGATCGGGGTACCTAGGTCTCTGTTCTATTTCTCAGCTAGAGATGAAAAAACTATGGAGAAGAAGGGTGGCAGCAGACTGAGCCACAAGCTGAGGAGATAGCTAGATGGTGTGGTCTCTGGGGAGAAAGACACCTTCTGAGGTTCCTCCTCTCCTTATTCTCCCTTGGCCTTGCCTACCGACTCAGACTGGGCCCCTTGCAGGAGGGGACAGACCTGGGGGGCACGAAGCAGGGCAATCGTGAAGATGGCAATAATGAGCACGTTCCCTGTCACGGCGAGGCCCATGGTGGCCACCGTGGCTGCCAGGGACAAGGGAGGGCTGTGGGCTGACAGCCAGGCCCGCCGTGCCCCCATGTCGGCCAGCACTGCCTCCAGTTGGAAGTGAGTGCCCAGCACCGCACAGATGTGGAACAGCTGGTGACTGTGGCCTGTGAGACAAGAGAAAAGCGTCACGGCTCCATCCTCTGGTCTTCTCCCTCCTAGAAACATGACCCAGCCACGTCCCTGCTCCTGCACTAGGAGGAATCATAGAAAAAAGGACAACAGCCAGCCCTGGGAGTTTTACAGAACCTGTGGGTTCCTGCTCCCTGGGAAAAGCACCAAGAGCTTCAGGTGCTGACCCCAAGGGCAGACTCCTGAGCCGGACCTTCTTGCTGGGGTGGTGGCGCCCAGATGTCCAGATACCTCTGCCCGCATGGTTTCTAACTTCATTACACTTTGCCACCCTGCCTGATAATCCCTCATTTCAGGTTCCACGGGATTACCCAGCCTCTTCTTTTAAAATGTTGGTGCTGGGGCAGTTGGGTGGTTGTTCAGTAGATTGAGAGCCAGGCCTAGAGATAGGAGGTCCTAGGTTCAAATATGACCTTAGACACTTCCCAGCTGTGTGACCCTGGGCAAGTCACTTAACCCCCATTGCCTACCCTTACCACTCTTCTGCCTTAGAACCAGTACCAAGTATTGATTCTAAGATGGAAGGTAAAGGTTTAAATAAATAAATAAAATAAATGTTGATGCCTTTGGGTGTATAAAGGGGATATTCTTTAAGCCTGGGTGATAGGGAAACTGCTTTGTAAACTTTTAAGGGTCACAGATGGAAGTCACTGCTCTTATGGGGAGGAGAAGTGATGGCATCAGGACTCTGCTGCCTTTCACACTGGGCTGAGATGAGCAACAAACTGAAGAACAAACTGCTTTTCTTATGTGAATGAAGAGGTAATCCTGGAGGGCGATAATAGGTGTGAGTGGATGGAAGAGGAAGGCTGGTCAGGAAGTGATAGCTTCATTGGTATCCATAGAATTCCAAATGACTTTGAGGAAGCCCTCGAACTGGTTGAATGGACCTTCAGCTGACTGGCTCCCAACATCATCATTCAACCAAAACTGCTTTTTCCAAAGTTACCAATGATCGACCTCTCTCTCTCTCTCCCTCCCTCTCTTTTTTCTCTCCCTTCCTTTCTCTCTCTCTCTCTTTCTCTCTCTCTCTCTCTCTCTCTCTCTCTCTCTCTCTCTCTCTCTCTCTCT